>NC_041355.1:7549312-7885562 GCF_900634415.1 Cottoperca gobio | reverse complement strand
ATTAACTGAGGCATCTTTTGAGATCGCATGGATTTTGGCTCGGGCATAAAAACCTTCTCAGACTCAAACATTGTGAAACACTGCTTTTTAGCTTCAGCAGAAATATTGTTTGCAGAGTTTGACAACATCATCCCAGTATTATATTAATCCTGCTTTTAATGAATGCATTGGTTGGTTGCATTGCATATTGTATGTTCTGGGTGGGATGACAGATTAATAAACAGACATGCTTTTTATGACTGGATACCTTTTCATACTTTTCATACCACTGCTCTACGCCCTTACTTGGACTACACCCATCTTTCAACTTGACTTTGAACCTACACACCTGTAAAGTTTTGTGACTGCATCTTGCATGGTTGTGACACTATTGCGTTGATATGTCAAAAATATGTCCACTGACAAAGTACTAAAAACCCCTACAGTAGGTGGACAAACAATACCTGCCATATGCTGTCCCAGCTGGTAAACATAGTTAAAACGAACATGTTGTTCACATTCTCTTTGGTGGTGTGGTCACAACGTCTGTAGCCCGCACCTCATCTCTTGCTTGAGGCTAGCAGCTCGAGGCTACAGTAACCTCTACTAGCATAACACACCTGTGCTTGAATCTCCAACCAAACTGTCGGCAGACGAGTTGCATTGTGGGCAATGTAGGCGCCAGGTTTTGACAGGGAAGAATGCATGGGATAAAATAAAAAGACGATCTGTTGCATTGAACTTAATATTTTTCAAATGTCCATCATGAAGGTGTATATACAATATGTACTGTGTATTTTAACAATAACTTAATTAAGGGAGGCAGTGGCGGTTCTAGACCAATATCACTAGGGGGGCCTGGCCCGGGCCAAGTGTTTTGTCAGAGGCACATTCAACCCGGGACAAAAGAGTGTTCAAGCATGAAATATTTTTAGTTACAGGAAGTATAAATAATGGCACACAACAAAAACAATACTATGATTGGTAGGTTACAGTAACAGACATTTCTTTCAGTATGCTACATTTACAATTTTCTTATATTACAATACTGAAAATGAAAATAATATGAAACAATATTATTGACTTTAGCTCAACTTTATAAATATTGTTTCATCTACCATGATGCTGAAGACTTCACTGTTTTTCACTTCTTCTGTAATTTCAGTTCGAACCATGTCTGCCAAACAATCCAGAACTTAATTCTGAATGATTTTGCTTGTGGACTTTGCATTATGACAGGAGGTCAACCTTTCTTTAACAGCTTTGTCCTGGTCAGCAATTGTCTCTAAAATTGCCTTGAAGTTCCCTTTATTATCCGAGTCTGCAGACTCATTGTGACCTCTTTGAGCCATGTTTTGTGTGGCAAGTTAGTAGCAGCACTTCCGCTATTGTTTTTATATATTCCCTATTTTCTCGAACCTGTCCGTTATGTTCCTTGTTTAAGACATTTAACAGTGTTGTGTTAGTTGCTGCAGCTCTCTGATAATCCCTCCATGTAACCATTGCTTGTTTGTGCCGCTCAGACCTGGCATGTTTTGCAAACCCCCCCTCTTTGTAGGTTGCCTTCTTCCAGTTTTTGAATCCCAATTGTGAGTCAAATACAGTCTCTGTACAATTAGGGGGACTAAAATGTCTTCAGGCGTAACAATACGCAGAGTCCGACAGTTTAGAATACTCAAGCCAGGGGTGAATGTTGTACCAGGCCGCCTTGAAACTCCTTCTTCTGTCCCCCATCAAGGTCCGTGGAAACAGTTTCAGATTTGGCTGCATCGGTGGGTCTTCTTTACATTTGCTGATATCTGTGGAGAAAGACAAACCAAAATATATATGTTACATAAAAGAGGGACGTCAGGTGTCTGTTTGTAGGCGTCTGTCCATACATACCCCCAAAATCTAGAACACTGACATCACAACTGAAATAACATTTTTAGAACACCCTCACCATAGCAGCTCTGACATTATCTGTGTATTATTACTACACACTTCTATCACACTTGTATGTCACCCTCAGCCTCACTCTCTGGATCTTCATCTGCCTTTCTTCCCTGCTCTGTGCCCTCACTTTTGGAAACCAATCTCTTCAAAGATCAAATCCTCCGGCTCTCTTTCTGTAGCGCTCTCAACTTCTGGACGTTTCTCCTCAGCTTTTTCAACACCTGGATCATCTGGCTCTGTCTCAATGTCTGCCTCATCATTTTTGTTTTTCTTTTGGGGACATAATGTCCTTTTTTCTCTTCATGTTGAACTATGGACAACAAAGAATGGAGAGGAACACATAACACTTACGGGAACCCAAAATATAAACAACGTTATATCGATTTGTATTGGTGTAGCCTTTGCACTTATTTAAAAACTAAAACGTTACAACTACATCTAGCAAAACCGATGGAAACTAGTTATTAGGGATGGGCACAAGTAGTTCATTCCAAGGTCGAGGGCTCGCATTAATTCCTTCTAAATCTATTTTTAGAACGCAACAGATCTGTCTGCAGGAATAAGGATGCACAGCAATATTGCCTACCAAACGCTAAATGCTTATTCTCAATCAAAACAGTCACAGTCACCATATGATATTAACTATTTATTTTTCACTACTTCAAAACACTTTTTCACCAAAAAAGTAAGGCGGGTCACAATTTACTTGACATGTAGCCTAGAGGTAACGGTAAAAAAACTAAAATAAAAACGTAGCCTTCCAATTTCAGCCTTTTTAAAGGACTGCCTGGACACTATAGAGCAGGATACACCAAAAGTAGTGAAACCATAAGGAAGATATGAACGTGGCCAATAATGCAGACAACTGCAGACTAACGCTCTTTAACCACAAGGTGGTGGTATTACACAATGTTTAAGGCTGCCTGGTCAACGTGACAACTTCCAAGCTATCAGTTTTAAGTTCATAAGTAAATCTGTACAACAAAGAATTTTGCAACAATTTTGCATCAAATGCTGTATACCTAAAGCAATACATAACGTCGGATCATATTCAGGGAAGAATGTTTTTAATAAAATACATTTTGAGTGTATGCAAGGAAAAACACTCAAATGTTTCCAAAACTTGGACATTTTATTTACAGTTCAAGTCAGTTACATGCAACATTTTCTTAAAATGAATAAACATAAAATTAGCAAAAACAAGAAAAAGAAAAATGCATATTATTTTCTCCAAAATAGCAATATACAAAAATAGAGCTTACAAATACTGTACAGCAATTGTCTCCAAAAATATTCTGCTGCAGAATTCTTAGTTTTACAAACAATGTCCGTGAGAGTCCACAAACACAATCAGTGTTAACAAATAGGGGTGTGTGGGGGGGGGGGGGGGGGGGAGCTCGGGTTTGTTGGACAAAGAGGGGGAAAGTTATTTGTGAGTTGGAAGGGCACTACAAGGGCTTCAGAGGAATAAATAACACACCATAATAACAAGAGGAAAGTTCACTTCAGGGAGGCAGTGATAGAGATTACAAATTCTAAATGGTCTGGTCGCTAAAAACCAACCGTGGGATTATAATGAAGCCCCTCATCTATAGAGGACCCCTTTTTTTTTTATAAAACAGTAATTTTGTCCTATTCTTCCAGAACACTGTCTGCCATCAAGCATCGTGCCATGAAGGGACACTCATATGAATGATTTCTGATGCCTTCATTCAGACGTATCAGTACATTTCTGATGTGAAGCAGTGTTCCCGACATCGTCTTTCGTCAGATTGGGGTTTGTGTAATTATAATGGCGTGAACTGAGAAGCAGCGCTGACATCAATCGGGATTTCAGGAGTGGGAAGCCATTATTACTATTCATGTCTGTCTCAGTTTGCTTTTTATTTTTTAATGTGTCAGAGGCTCTATTTTCCTTTCAAAATTCAGAACATTATTATTGACCGGGACTTTAAATCATTACCGTTCATTTTTTGGTGGGCACTTTGTTTTCAGTGGGACTAGGATGGCAAACAGGAAGTTAACAAGGAAGTTCAGGTGGAAAGGCTGTAAGTGTTTACAATCAAACACAACACTTAAGATGGCCAAATGGCAGAAAGTGTTCAGCTGCCATTTAGTTTATATGAAGGAGCTTTTTCTTCTCGCACCTTATGTATAAATACACTACTACTGATACTACCTTCTACATACATTTAACAATGGTGATATCAGTGGCAACTTGACTATGCAAAATAGCATGCGTTCACATTAAATCTCCTATTCTTGTCTTTCTCTCGTGAACCTTACATTCCAAGACAAAACCGTGAGCAGGAACAAAGCTTTTTAAGACTTGTTTTACGCGCACTGAGCTACAAAATATGTCGTCTTTCAGAGACAGTGGCAGAAATACTCGCTGACGAAAAGTTGAGAGAGAGATGTTTCAGGGATAATGGTATAAAAGGAAAACATTGGTTCTCATACTGTAAGATTTGCAGTGAGATACAAGTTCAATGAAACAGTCGCAGCGTATTCGTTACCAAAGACTCAGAAGCAAAAAAGGTACCAAATACTGTACATCACACACACCATACTGAAGCTTATGTTGCTTATTGTCTTCAACATGAACACACAACCTCTTCACTAACAGCCAATACAAATGATTTTCTGATTACAAAGTCTATTATTAACAAACCGTAGAGTGAAGAGGTTGTGATATATATTAACATCACCCTGGTCATTTCATTTGTAAATGTGGCAGTTTTTGTTCAAATAAGGCGTTTCTTTAAATTTGAGTTGCTTTAAAATGTTAATAGTGTCTCATCAGTGGAGTCATAGTGCTGCATTAGTGTCAGAGGATTGGACCTTGATAAGGGCATGGAACAACCCACTACGTACAGGATAGAGAAATCCTGCTTCTGCTCTCGTCTAACAGTTGACGTTTTCACCTTGCTGCACGCTGTAACCCAACCGCAAAGGTCAACACGGTGGAGTGTGGGCAGACATTCAGCAGAGATGAAACATTCAAACCACAGAGGTCAGTGTAACAATGCTTTCCTGCCATAGACGGTGAAACGCATTGTCACTTTTTAAAACCACCCACGTGTTGGAAACGTGGTCCACTCTGTCTGTGTTTTGTGTTGGAGTATAAAAGGCACAATCAATGTTTGTTTGTCTAGTTTTTAGGTATATATATATATATATATATATATATATATATATATATATATATATATATATATATATATATATATATATATATATATATATATATATATATATATATATTCACAAACATATATCTGGGATAGATGGAAATTGGATTTTGGTGCACTTCTAAACCAATCAGAATTCAAAATACAAGCCTGTTTAGTTGTTAATTTTTCATCGTCAGCAATGTTTTATAAACATTAAACATGTAAACAAACCTTTTACAGCTCCAGAGCACATTGTAAAATCAGATCTATATGTTCTCTATTATATTTAATTGTGTTAGTTATATATTTTATAACGGAACTACTCTTTTGTTTACATTGTGCCTTTAATAAGAATGAATGATTGTCATTTTTGATAAAAGTAAAAGTAAATGTCCAACTCATCTTAGGTCAATCACTCTGACACAGCTTTTTTTCTTTAGATCAGCACAATTACTCACAACCCATTTACCAGATGCAGCTAACAAGTGGATGAGGACAAAAAACATAACCACAAAAGGTGTCAGGGCTCAGAGTCACTGTATGTGTGGCACAAAACAAAAAGCCCTCCGTACCGTACAGAAAGAGGGAGAGAGAGGCGAAAGCACCAGAATACTGCAGCCAAAAAGCAGAACTACCCTTTATGTATGTATGTGAGCATGAATGAAAATGCTGCTTCATTACAACCTGCTGACCACTGACTCTCTGGCAGTGCGAGCCCCTCCCTGTGTGCACGTGTGTGTGTGTCTGTGTGTGTTTTACAAAGTAGTGTTTGTCTTGACCAAAAGATATACTGATAGAGGCAAATTATTCTGATGCAGGTATCAATCTGCTGACTCATTCACTCTATACAGCTGTACCAAGAAATTGTAATAAATTAAAAATGAATACAAATAATCTATTGGGATAGAAGCAAAAATAACTGCAACTGTGAATGGAGCACTTTTTTTTTAACTTTGTGGGCCAAAGCCTGCTTCGTCCTCTTCCTAAATTGAATTATTGATCGTTTCCTTTGTGATGCTAGTTTAAGATAAATCAACATGACATGTTGATTTGTTTTGTGAAGCGTCTCCTCAATCTGAAGCTACTGTAATACTAACAAAGCTCAACTTCAATAAAATAAAAATGATGCAGCAGCAGAGCAAAAATAAAACTCGAACATTTATGTTACATGTTATAGATCTTTGTTTCCTCATTACTGGTGTTTGTTCTATGAAAGCAGTTTTGTAGATAAAGCACCAGGTTGTACACACTAATACTGGTTTAGATCATCACAGTAGTTGAAGTAGTTATTTTGAAACTCAGATCTTCTGTTGAAGAGTTCCTTAATTGTTTTTTGTAATACCTGGGATGACGGCATGTAGCCTGCGCTTGTCTAACAGCACTCTTATATAGAGGATGTTACCCGGTAAATTCCTTTGAATGAAAATACAATTTGTTCACTGTATCACCTTCCTGTGTTGACAGAATAATAAAAAAGGATAATAACAACAGTCACATTGTAATGAATGACTAACAGGCGATGAGGGAACAAATTCTATAGGCTTAGTGTGAAAAACTCAAACCTTTCACATTTAGTCAGACATGAAGTCTCAAGGTTGCTTTGATCTTAATTGTGTGTGTTTGTGCGATTATAACTAAAAGCATTACTTATTACCGACATAGGTCTTGTTGTCCCTTTGAGATATTTTCTTTTACAAAATCAAAGTTTACTCATTTACTAATTAAAACCCATGTGGATTTGTACGGCATAAAAATAATAGTTAACGATACAATATAAAGCATAACCTTGCTTCTAGGATCACAAGCAATTAAGGTTTGCCTTCTTGTAAAGTGCTTGTTAAAAAATAATTAAACTATTTATATTTTAGTGTATTGTAGTTCTTGGCTTCTGTGTTTTTTTTTTCTTTCCTCCTGGTCTTTAGCTGGTGTCCCCAGAAAAGTGCTTTGGTTGAGAAAAAGTTATAGACCACGTCTTGGCCAAGAAGTAAACTTCTTCTAGATCAACTCTTCTTCATTGTCCGCGAAAAGAAAAACATGAAAACAGTTGATTATCAGTCAGAACTGAAATCCTTTTGTAAAAAAACGCAAGGATAGGAGAGGTGACGAGGGCTGCAGAGTCACAGTTTCTGTGAGCGTCTGCGCACGCACTCCAGTTTCTCCCCTCTGTCCAGACTCATAGTAAAGGTGTACCTGTACAGGTGAGAGTATGAGTGATGGGATGTGTGTTTGTGTGTGTCTGTAGTGTACTATAAGAGAGGCTTTGTGTCTGCTACACCAGGTTCTCGATGCCGGGTAGAGGCTGCTGTATCGGCAAAGGGGGATCCGTGCTGCCGGCCTGCTGGGCGAGCTGCAAGACGGGCATGTTGCACAGCGGGCACACTTTCCTCACTTCCAACCACTTGATGAGGCACCTGGAAGAAAACAAAAGCAGTGAGCTTATGGTTAACGCAAAAAAGACAGAGACAAGAGAAGGGGTACAGAATCCTGGGTTAGCTTAACTCACCAAGGTTATTCATACTATTTTTAATGCTATTTCACATTTTCATCAACACTGTGATTATGGTACTGTAAAGGCTCTGTATCATTTTGTACACATTTTTATGTTTTTGCTGTGAAGCACTTTGGGCTGCAATTCTTGTCTGAAAGGTGCTATACAAATAAAGCTTATTATATTATTATTATTATTATTATTAATAAAAACACTGTTGTAGCTTCTGTATTAGGACACAAACCAATTAATGTGTCACCCCCTACGACAGGCTTTGTGCTTAAGGGTTGAGAGGGAAGCTTCATATTTTGCCATAATAAAATGCATAATAGTATTATCTGAATTGAGCTTATCGTAAACATATTGTATTGGCACTTATGTCGATCAATAAGTAACAAGAAATGGCAAATACGTGTTTGCGATCATTTAGAAACGGCGCAGCCAATACAGAGCTTGTCCACCAGAGAGCACTGACTCATTTATCTTTCAAGTACATGTCTTTGAATTTCTTTTAAACTAATAAGAGAAACTTTATAAGAAATGACATATATCATTATTGATTATCATACTTTTAAAACTCTCCAACATTGAGGTTACAAAGAATCCGCCTGGCTCTAATAGAGGGTTTTATTTTTTATATACAGGGTCAATTGGTTATCATAGGAAATGCCAAGAATCCAAGCTCAGCACAGCCTCTGTTCTCTGTGAAAACTACATGTTTTTACAGCCACCTTTCAATTCTCCCAGAGTGTGATTTTGTGTGGATGTTCAGTGGTATACAAACTCCTCTGAGCTGGCTGCTGTTGTTGGTGCCATTTAGCCTGCAGCCCTCAGTGGCTTTCACTCCCCTTCCCACACAGGAGTATTGAATCATGGCAGCAATTCAGGGTCAGCGTGTAGTGACCATGCACACACTGCGGCCACATATTTTCAATTTGCACGTTTGTTTTTAGCAAGTGTGAAAGTCACATTCTACAACCACACTAATGAAGTGCATCGGGTAAAACATTAGGGTCACACACACACACACACACACACACACACACACACACACACACGATCATTATTGTGAGATCGTCCAGCTCTGGTGCTAGCACTGTCGATCGCTGAGACAGAGGCTGTGCAGTTTTATTAAACGATCTAGCCTGGTACTCCATATTACAGTTACACCTATAACAGGTTTCTTCCATTTGTCCCCCTTTAATTATGGGGTTTCTTTTAGGAAGTTTGTCCTTGTGCGGTGCGAGGGTCTAAGGACAGAGGGTGTCGTAACCTGTACAGTCTGTAAAGCACACTGAGACAAATGTATAATTTGTGATATTGGGCTATATAAATACATTTGATTTGATTTGATCTGACCTAACGGTCCTCTGATCAAAGAGTAATTTAATTGTTGAGCTGAAACAAGCTGTCAATGAACTGATTCCAGCAGAAAGAAATGCACAACATTGTTTGGTTCCAGCTCTAAAAACGTCTGTTTTATGTCATTATTAGTTAAATATCTTGGGGTTTTGGACTGATGTCCAGAAAAAAAGCAATTTGAATACATCGTCATGGTCTCTGGGAAATCTTTTCACTATTTTAGTTAACGATTAATCCAGTAATTGAGAAAATAACGGGAAGATTAACCAATAATAAGAAGATAGCATAATCTTCATTAACTGAATGTTTTTGTTCATCGTCTGCTTGGAATGCGTGTTTTTTCTCTGCAAAACAGCTACGCACACACACACACACACACACACACACACACACACACACACACACACACACACACACACACACACACACACACACACACACACACACACACACACACACACACACACACACACACACACACACACACACACACACACACTAAAGGGAGTGTTTATACAGCGGATTCAGTGAGTTGTGACCACTCTTGCAGCAACTGGGGGGAAAACTAGGCCATGGGAGGTGTCGTGCTGATATAAACAACTCGGGTGAAATGGTCAGGGCACGGGGGGGGAGGTGTGTGGGATAAAGTTTGCTCAAGGAATCCGTCATGTCCTCTGTTGTTACACACTCGCTTTAGTTTTATGTACAAAAATATATAATCATTAACTTTTTGTTATTGTCGTCAACGTCATGCGCTCCATCCACGTAATGACCTGACAATACCTTCACTCTAGTCTCTGAACATTTTGGAATATTCTTTTTTATGACTACTCACTGTGTCACGGTTAAACATGTCGAACAGCCGGTAAAGAGGCATGATAATGCACTACTTCGTTAAGGAAATCTGCACTGATCTACGTGACCTTGACTTTCGTGTGTGTGATTCCATGAGTTTCAACAAAACCTTATACTTACTTCCTATGAAAGGCATGTTTGCATGGACAAATCCCCAGCTCGTCTTTCTGTTTGAACTCCTCCAAGCACACCGCACAAATCTGAAAGGAAGAGGGGGCGTTAGAGATATCTTCTGAGGAGCATAATGCAAGAGTTTGGGATTTGTTGGTTGTTCATTGGTGTTTGTTTCAGTCTTAATCTGAACTATGTGTCTGTGGATTGAAAACAAACTGTCCAAACAACCAAGGTCAAGAGCTCGTGAAAAAAGATAACTGGCCAACATCTGCAAAAAGTAGACACAAACAACAGAGCAGTAACTCACCAACTGTGTTCTGTTATATAACTCGGACTTAACTCACACTGGGGACTTGTTCAGCTAGTGGTCAGAGGCTTCCTTTAGAGAAGCTTGCCATAAACAATGTTTCCCCCTTTCAACAGAAAAACTCTCAGAGATTACTGGGATTGAGGAGGAGAACTAACTTTTTCCAGCTTTAGTTTTCAAAGGTACGAGACTTAGAAAGACTGAAAGATTTGAAAGACAGCCACAGCCATACAAGTAGACCCACACCTCAGTGGACAGGACAATTGGAGCAAATTAAAACCTAATCTTTGAAGGGAGACAGACATGTTTTCATTGGCTATCTAGCTCATGGCATTCTACCCAACTCTATGAGACTATGATCCCAGCGCTGTTAGCAATAGCATCTGCCATAAAAGATAAAAGAGGTTAGTGATAACAGTAGTCCTTTATCCCTGACTGGTGTTCTTTTAAGGGAGACTGAGGACAGGTTGTTTGGTGTTTGTCACACAGAGACCACACACACGCACACACGCACACGCACACGCACACAGGGGAAGGTGGAAGGTCATTTTAAGTGGAGGTGCACGGGGCCAGACCTTGCCCCAGGAATGATGAGAGGAGGGAGGGGCGAGGGGAAATAGCCAAACTAAAAACACATGCGACGCCAACAGGTCATGATCTGCCAGCTAGAATTAGCTAACTGTTTTGGCTGTGAGTGACGGGGTTATTCACAGTGAATCTAGAGTAAAATATGTAAGGAAGTGTGCAATTTCTTCAGTGCATCCTGGGTATCATCTAGGGCAGGGGTGTCAAACATGCGACCCGCCAGAGGTTCCAATCAGGCCCGCGCGATGAATTTGCAAAGTGTAAAAATGAGTTGTTTTTATCATAAAGTAAAATACTGTTCCAGATACCCATGACAAAATGTTTTGTGCCTTTGTAGATACACTGTGGTCTGTAAGTTGTAATGCACATGTGTAAATGATAAACTGAGGCATAACATTGTTGAAATGGCACCTTTTTTTCTTAAGAAATTTCAGGTTGTTCATAATGTTTTGTAAAAGATAAACGTGTACTTGTACTTTTTCTGCCAACTCATATTCGCAATCTCATTGTTTTCCCGTCACAATCCAGAGCTACTGACCATATGTGAGGGCTGGCATTAACCGAACCTCCCAGTGAAACTCATTGTTGGCCAGTGAAAAGAAGCGACTGCAACACCACATGCTGTATACAGTAATGTAGGTAGCACATGGCTGACTACACCCTCTCCAACTAACATTAGAGTTGCAATGACAAGGGCAACAGTGCATAGGGAACTAGACATTTCAAATTGTGAGAAAAAAGGCAAATGAAAAGAAAACGTGCACACAGCATCACAAAACTTCAACCAGTGGGTAACATTTCCATAAAAGAGAGTCTTAAATTGGCACACCGTTTTCTTGGCTGTCTAACCGTGCAACTGTTACCCCCTGAGCCACACAGATTATCTCTTTCTCAGATCTACATTATGAGGGTGGATGGATAAGGAAGGCTGAAAATAACAGCATGGGCGCGCTTAGCCTTCTCTCCTGATGATTTTTAGACGCAGAACAATCCTCTGTTAAGATGTCAGTTGCTCTCTTTATGTGTGTGTTATGTGAATAGATCAGGGTTTCTGTTCCTTTCAGTGCCTCGTCTATCGTGTCACACTCACAGTTGGGATCTGGCATCCTTCACCAACTTGTGACACAATCTCTTTCTCTCCATTAACTGAATAAACTCTGTAAGCGAAAGTTACAAATTCCATGTAAAACAGATGAATTTGTGGAAAAACATTACCAGATCATGGATTTGATCGGAGAAATATTATGTGGTACAGATGAGTTACTTAACAAATATCTAATATTATTATACAATTTTAAAAAGTAGTAAGATTAAAACAAGAGATTAAAACAAGAGTTAGTGAAAAGAAAAGAAGAAGAGGAAGAAAGCGCAAAAATAATTCCCCAAATCTAAGTTCACCTAAGTGGGTATTAGTACCAACTCTCGTTCTGTGACGACGCATCTTTGGCACCACATTTGAAGATCTGCATCTACTTTTTCTTTCAACACACTTTGTAAACATTTCTGCGTAGAAAACATGAATGAAACTCAGGCCTGCAGGTCAGGTAAAGCTCAGTAAAAAATTTAAACGGCACACTATTTTGCAATCGCCATTAAAAAAGGCATTTATTTATTTCCCCAGTTTATTTTTTATTTCCATGTGTCAACATCACAAAGGTTCTGTGATGTTGACACATGGACAAACTATTGACCAAAACGTTTTTATTCATGGCAGGAAAGATACTAGTATGGATAAATGGCATACTGGACGTCTAACGGCACTTCTACACAATACAAATCTGCAAAATAAACTCTTCACAAAGCATCAATCGGAGAAAAAAGAAAATAAACTGAAGCAAACAGCAGAGAGATAACTATCATACGGCACAAATATCAACAGGCCTTCAATCTACTCTAATACCAAACAATCCTGTTGTTGTTGTTGTTGTTGTTGTTAAACCTAACGTGTGAATTTAAGACGGCGTGAAAATGTGATAGTTATTCTAAAATGAAACAAGCAAATCCTATATATACACTATATACAATACAAAGGGCACTGTAGGAAAGTATGCTGCTACAATAGATACCATCATCTTTTCACAACATTTACTGAATACACAAGGCCACGAAAGACTCCGCGTGAGAATCTTAAGTGCAATTAGGTGCTTCGTGTATATGCATTAAAATGAGGATTGCACAAATAATGGGAGAATATATAGTAAGTGTGGTTGATTACAGACTCTCGTGTGTCCCAACCACAATCATTATGAGCAATGTTTCAGGTGTCATTTTTCATTAGTTCATTTATTTTTATTTTTATTTAAAATTGTGTTGCAATATTTCTGCTGCATTGGCTTTACACGCCTGTCTACAAATAGATATAAAAGTGTATCCATAACAGGGTATTCTTTACCAAACATCATATGTGACGAGGGGTCAATGTCGTACTGCAAAAGAGATAACTGATCGAAACAAAACGAACTTGAACATGACCTGACTAGTGAACGATCCCATATCCTATTCTAGATATTCCATCAAAATGCTGAGATGGAACCCATGCAACTCAGTCTATAATCGTGTCTACAGGGTGATCCTTTGTCATGGGAGCCTTTAAAACTAGGTGATCCACCCGGGCCAGTGTGTGTGAGTGTTTGTATTATTGTTCTAAAACAAATACAGCTTGGTTATTCTGTCCCAGTCTTCACTCACATGACACCTTCCAGTGGTTTCTCTCAGTTTCTAAGAACATAAACAGCACAAGCCTGAGGCCTGATGGAACAGTGGGAAATTACAATACTGATGGCAAGAAACTGTGTTTAGCCACGAGTCAAAGCACACATGAAGATGCTATTGTTAGCATTTCATTTGCACTACAGTGTTAAAGGGATGGTGTTCCTGGCGGCAAAGCCAGTGCCACTGCTTTACACACTGATTGCTGCTCGCAATTTTCCAACCAAGCAGAGATGACATAGAGTATTATATAATAACGGTAGGGAGAACATCATGACAGAGTGTCTAGACAGATGCACTGACTGTTAAATAACTAACAATGTATATGTCATCACTGTTGCCAAACAGGACAAAACCCAGAAAACTATACAAACCCAGGAGGGGAACATTACAGCTGCGCAAACATTACAGTATGTACTGATATGTTCAGACGTATGTCTGCTCCTGATGCACTTTACATAATAGGAGTTTGTACCATTTGGAAAATGTTATTGTCCACCTCAAAGCTGAGGATATTCATGTTCATAATGACAGCATGAATTGCCCCTTCATAGTCCCAGACCTAAGCCCTCAGTACACTAGACAGGCCGAGTTGTAAAAAAGAGCGAATATTTGGTATTAAAATGTCATCAACTGATAATAACTAACATAACAAAAGAAGAAGATTGCTTACCTCATGCAAATTTAGCTCTTTGACTTTTTCCTTCTGAATGACCTAGGAAGAGATAAGGAAAGATTAAATTATTCTGGGAATACAATAAAAGACTTAACATCTTATGAGTGTGTGATGAAAAAACAAGCAGTCAGGCTGAATAAGAGAGACAGAGATAAGATGTACCATAACATAGCTGCAGTTTTACAGTAAATGCATGTGCACAAATGTGTGCGGGATTTTGTGTGGGTGTCTGTTGTGTGTGTGTGTGTATGTGTCTATAATACGAGTTTGCTAGTCTTACATAACCCACAGAGAAACTGGACACATTAATGTGTGTAGCTTGCAGATAGTAAGGAGACAAATAACAGAGTTAATGGTCACCAGTGTGTGAGCATGTGACATGTTTGGGTGTTTTTGCATGCTTGTATTAAGTAATTAAAAAGGACATGAGAGTCATGCTTAAGCCCTCCATCACTCACTATTACTAGCTTTGTGGTCTATAATATGCTGGCGTGCTCAGCTCCAGCTAACTGTGAACCTGATTCTTCCGGCTGAGCCACTTGCTTCCCTTCAGCTTAAGTGCGGATCAGAATTTTTTTGGGAGTACACTTGTACTCGCCAAAAGACCTGTAAATATTTTTTAAATGGGCTAAATCCATTAAAAGGCATAACCCACAAAATACCTTAGCTCCACCAGCTAAACTGACATTTAGGGACCAGGGGGGGTCTTCATGATTTTCTCGGCACACGTACACTGCATCTCTGCTTGGTGTTAGATTGTGGATGGTTTCAAATGTCTTAACAGCAGCGTGCGTGTGCGTGTGTGTGACTAGAGCACTTACTTGTTTGTATGCATATAGCTCTTTGTGCGCCTGGTGCCGTAACCTGGGGAGACGCAAAGACAAAACATCTTTTTGATTAGTAAGCGACCTACAACTGACTAAGTCAAATAAAGAAAAAGTGTTCATACATCCTGGAAAAAGAGAGAGAAATGACAAACATGGAGGTAATTTCCATATAAATACTTGCCTTCTGACACTAGTCTATTCTAGTGTATCATTGTGGTATCAAATGGCCATTAAAAGTAATTTTTTATATATATATATATATATATATATATATATATATATATATATATATATATATATATATATATATATATATATATATATATATATATATATATATATATATATATATATAATAATTCAATAATAATTTGGCATACATGTTGGTTGTAGTTTTTACTAATGATATCATAAAGACAGCCAAACTATTTTTCTTATCTTAAAATAAAACTGTTTCTGTAGTGGATGTTCTGCATGAGTGTTAAAGAGGAGATGATTCTGCCACTGACATATATGTGATGAAGAAATCATGAGGCTACTGACTGAATAAATATTAATTAGAATAATCAATTAATAATGAAGAAAGGGGTGCAGTAGAGCAATAAAATGGCACCTTACTATTTACGAGATACTAGCTATCTACTAGATATGTGTTTTACTTGGTAATGCTAGGTCAAGTTACATATTAGTGGACATTAAAAGGCCTTAGTTTCTTGTCAAAACAAACACCGGACATTAAGTAAAATATCAACTCACAATATCACCTAAAATGCATTGGATCAGACATTAAAACCATTACTGCACATTTCTGGGGCACTCTTGCAAAACTCCAGCTTAAAAAGGAGACTACTCACAGATACAAGCAATGTTTAACTGTTGGTGTAACGCTTAATAAACATTGCTCTTGTAAATGAGTAAAAACAAAACAACTCAAACCAAAAAGAGAACAGAAAGAGCACTGGGTGAAAAGAAAATTTAGAATTTAATACTGAGAATAAGAATAAAATATGTAGAAAAAAGGGATAGGGACAATAGAGATAGGAGAAATTCATAGGTTTGTAAGATTTACCTCCATTACAAGTAACCTTAACCTCTCGCAGCAGAGTGAGAGGGATCTGTAAAACAAGCAGCACAGTCTAGGAGAGAAACTGACATTTTGAAAGTAGTCAGCAGGAAAAGGTGCAGAGACTCCCAAGGGTCGAGGACAACTGGTCATGGGTGTGGGTGACTGATGGGGGGTTGCTTAATGGCCCTTAAGTGCAATGTGTGTGAGGAGAATAACCAGCTGAAAAACAAGTGTCCAAATTGACCTTCCTCTCAAAGCTATCATTATCACAATTCACCTGCAGGCAATGGGGAACTCAAAATGTAAAAATATGTGTGACAGCCATCAATTATAGTGAAGAATGTCTACATGGTGTACCTTGTGGTATGTCACTTTACTAGACATTCATGAACACTAAATATAGGTTATAAACTTACTGTTACAAAGAAACCATTTAGGCCATGCTCATAAAGTCAGCATGCAATGCATCCTGTCTCTTACTTTGAGAAAAACCCCCTGCTAAAGACATATTTGTCAATCCTTGAAATGTATACTGCATTGCATATTTCACATATGTGTGCGTGAATTGAAGCCTCGCTGATAGCGGCGGTTGAGTACTTCTGTGAGAGTCTGCCTTGTGTCAAACTATGCGTGAGTGTTGGTCACACGTCAACTCTAACGTTAATCCCTTGGTCCCATCCTTCACCTCTCAATGTAAACAAGAGCAAAGGCACCATAGGATTTCCCCTTTTATGGCAGCCTATGAGGTTTAAGTAAATGGCCAATTTGTAAAAGAAGAATTTGCTTGAAATGTAGCTGTAAGGAGGTTTTGAATCGTCATCATGCATGATGGTGCATATCATTTTAATCATTTGGGGCCAGTCCATTGGGAGACTGCATCTTTAGATGCTTTTTATGGAGCAAAACCACTCTTTTTGCCTTTAGTGACTAACCCTGGCAATCTTGACTTTCAGTATTGAATCATGGTACTGCATCAAAGTCATAACGAGTCTTTTTCACAGTTAAATGAGGAATTGCAGGAACACAGTAGTAGTTAACCTACTTACCATTCGCCCTGCAAGATAGGATATGGCAGGGTGGCGAGGGGTGAATTTTGTTGGGAACTGCTGCTTCTCACTGTCTTCGATAAAAAATGCTGGACATTATTTCTGTTCAGTTTGTTGCTGCCAGGAGAAAAGCCCAACAGCAACAGCAGCCAGGACAATTTGAATAGACCAGTTAAAAAGAGGGGCAAGGAATGACTAGAAACCACCTCTACTTTTCCATGGGAAATAATGACTGGATTACACTCCAGACTAAATGCTTAAAAAGGGAGCTTTTAACAAGATGAACGTTAATGATTACAAACAGGAGATTTAACCATCCAAATGCTAATTTCATGAATAGCCAAACGTTAATTTAATTAACGTAGGGATACGGTGGGGACATCAAGGAGACAAAGTGGCTCTTAGACAATGGGTTAGAACTTTAGTTTCTTTGACGCCAAGTGCCATGATCATAATAATGTAGACAAGCAGCTTTGGATCTTAGCATACTGTTTTTGCTATCAATTCCGATTATAAAGTCATTAATTGTAGTAACATAGCTACTTTCTCCAAACTGTGCTGTTGAAATATTTTGTCCTTTTGTGAAATACATATTCTCTAGTACAAAAAAAACACATTTCTGAAAAGGAAAAAAAGGTTTTAATTTCATTCAACCTCAACTAAAAGCCATAATGACAAGTGCCATACAGTTAGTTGAGTCTACATGATTAGTAGATCTTTCATTTAATGGTTTTGCATAGATTTCAAGAACATATCAAATTCAGCGTGCAAACTACTTTAGCACTGACCTTACAGCAGTGTTTCTAATTTCTTAGATGACTAGATATAAAGTTTCCATTACATTAAGAAACATCAGAACCTGTTAAGGTATCCTGTTAATGAATAGATAGCATTGGATCTTACCTTATTAAGTAGCAGCAGAAGAGGAGGCTGAGGATGAAGACAAAGATGGCTGTCCCAAACACCACAATGTAGATATTAAGGGGAAGATTCTGGAACCCTATATTTGGCATCCTGAAACTGTAGTGTGGGAAATCGGAGCTCATGGATATTCTGGATGGAGATAAAAATAAGTGACATACAGTTCATAAATGTTTCCTTCGACTTCTACACACCCAGGGAGTGACACAGCAATTAAATGAAACTAAGTAAAACTGAAACTTAGGGTAATTTAGTTCCACTTTGAAATTAGTTTTACTTTCAGTATTACATGAAGATATTTTATCTGGTTTTGTTTTTGGTTTAATTTTACTGTAAATGTTAAAGGTTGCTTTATCAGCCTGTAGCACAGTGTTCACTTCTTCAACTGTAGGTGCCAAAGCTTTGGATGCCAGATCTCTGTTGGCATTATTCCAAAAACACAACTTGCTTTCTTTTGCAGCTTTTTTGGTTTGACATAGTAAATAGCATTTTTTAACATTTTTGGTTAAAAAGTCTAAAAAATATCAATTGGCATTAGTAACTAAAGGCATAGGCAAAAAGGAAATTGCCTATGAGTGGCATTTGAGGAAAAGCAACGCTATGTAAAAGTGAGTCCACATCGGGTCGTGTTTGTGTCCTCAAATATGCAACAAGTGAGTTTTTAAAATGACATCATATGAGATAGAGATATAGATGAATACAGAGACATTGGCTGCGTTTAAAATCTTATACTAAGTATGTCGGAAAATTGAGTATGTAGTGCGTTCAAACTGGATAGTATGTTGATTTTGTGTACACGAGAAATGCCCGGATGTACATGTACATTAGCAAATATGAATGAGTATGCGGCATAAGCTTACTGCACCTACAACACAGCCATGGCATGGAAAATGGCATCCATATTGGAGCATCATAATATATTTTTTAACATGCAACCTGTCACAACACGAGGTAAAAAGAAATACCCTTGAGCTAAAAAAAAATGCAATAGACATAGATTTGAGGGGAGTTTCCTCAAGTGCTGTGGCATCTGGTGCACCTTTTCTGATTTAACCCAGAAACACACAGACACTAAAAACATTGGAGTAAATCAATAAAAAGCCACAGTAGGTTATAGTTAAATATGCACTTTGCCCCTAAATCCCCAAACTTCCCCTAACTAATGAGCCAATGGTCATTCCCGCACAACTGATTTATGACTCTCCTGCTCTAGGGTGTGCTGAAATCGGCTCTATGCCAACAAGTCAACAGCAGGGGTCTGTCGCAATACTGTACCTACCATACTGTGACATTAGAGGATATGTGAAATTATTATAGAGCTTTGTGACTATTCTACAGCTCTCTATATTTTTTATAAACCATCCGGAGAGAAAGGGTTCTTTCTTTTGTTTTTATTATTTAATTAAAATACACCGTTTGAAAATACGCAGCCTAACAAAGCCCTTATTTGTTTCAAAACAGACCAAACATTTATTCGACATCATTGTTTGTATGAGCATATATACCTAAAAATCCTTCCTGAGAAGAACTGATTCATAAAAGCCGATGGTCAAGTGCTCTTACTCGATATACGAAGGGAACATGACTAGACATGTCTACGCCTACCCAGAGAAGAGGAGGAGGAGAGGACAGGAATAACTGTGGATCCTTTGGGAACCCTATCTTGTGCCTTTCCCCTTCAATAAACACCAAGAGCGTCATTCATCTACACTCCTCTATACAGTGGAAAGTTTTGTAGTTTTGCTGAGGCCATTAGCAATCCTCCCCTGCTTATGATTGTGCCACAAGTGTATCACAACTTGCTCTCGATTATATAACTACGGTGTCTCAGTATGGGGATCACTCTCAGCATTACCGCCAGAAGCCTCTAGTCTAGAGAACATTACTCCAGCCAGGACGGGCAGAACACAGAGCCACTCGTTTCCCTATAAAAAGGGGGTGGCACAGAGTCATTAGTCGTTCCAGATATTCTAACCTCTGTCCAGGTTTACACAAGGAAGGTGTTCTTGATAATGATGGGGCTTGTGATATCAGCAACAAAAAGGGCTGGCAGGACTTGGAAGTTCTCTTTCCAACATATGTTTAAATGTCTCACTAAGAATATGACACATATGCCGGGCCAGCCGTTACACTTTTTATTCTCTCACTCTCTAGAACAGGGGTTACTAACAGGCGGACCGCGGTCCGAGTCCGGACCCGGACCGGTACTTCTATTTTAACGGCGCATTTTATTTACTTTTTTTAGCTTTGCGCATTCACATTCGCTCCGCTCTGTTTCTCGAAGGGCGGCACTTCGCACACACCTACACACACAAACAGAGGGGAGGACCTCGTCCGGATCTTTGCTTGAGGAAGTGTTCTCTAACTGGACCTCTTGGAATTTTAGTTGAATACCCCTGCTCTAGAACATCCACAGCCACTGGTATGCAGGAGAGGAAAAGGGTTGAGGGTAAATGCCACCTAACTCGTTATTTGGCTTCATCTTAGTTACTTGTCCTGTGCAAATCTTTTGATGGGACAAACAGCAGCTTAGACAAAGTATAGATGCCTTCAGGGTGTTGTGGATGAGGCCTAGAGAGTCATTGGCACTGAAATTATAAAGGAGGTTGACAAATATTAATTAAATAGGTGTGGCCCATTTCATTTTAAGTTTCCAAACAGCAGGGGCAGTTTTGCTGTTGATTTTGTGGCCTATCTATCTTTGACAATTTAATAAGCTGTAGATGCAATGACATCATTTTGATAGTCCTTCTTTGTCCAGGTTCAAGACTCCATGCCAAACTCAAGCCCTGCTTCTCTCTCCGTCTTTCCCGTCAAAACACAGCCAACCGACAACTTCCCGTTGCTTATCACGCTGCAGAGCAACATGCTATTCACATGAAGTACAAGCACTTCTGGAGATAAATGCAACCAATGAAAAAATAACATATATTACTAGCCAACTACTTCAACTAGCGCACTACTACCTTTACTTTAACGATGACTTTAGAAAAAGAAAGACTACCCATGACTTACAACTACATCACTATATATTATTATTGTGGACACACAAATAGCACACACATACCCAAGAGGCGCCTTCATGCTGAAGAGCAGAAAAGTCTGCCTAGATCTCTAACACAGGCCTTTGAGAAGTGACATAACTTGTCCTTGAGAGCCTTGTCAGTGGGTTGCCTCCTGTTGACTTATTTAGATCATAGCCCTTCTTTACCCTGTTCATAAAGGCTCCATGCCAAACTCAAGACTCGCTTCACTCCCTCTCTCTCTCTCTCTCTCTCTCTCTCTTTGCAGCCACAACAACCTCCCCCTGCTTATTTGAACACACAAGCATACTGTGGAGCAACATGCTCCACACACTCAAACAAACACCTCTGGAGAAATTTGAGAACAACTTCTGTATTTCTATGATTTTGAATCAGTATTTTTAACCCACAGTTTAGCAAACTTACAAAATACTGTTCAAAGCATACTAGATGGACTAGATGGAAACTACTCCTTTGTTTATTCCCATGGTCTTTTCAGCTTTCAGCCACTGATGTTAGCAACTGCTACTCCGTAGTTGTGTAAAAGCAGGTCCACGTTGAGAAGTGGATATTTTTAGCACTTAGGCTCACCGCCAGAGCTGACAAGCACCTCCAGAGATTCGTCGACTTAGGCTACATTGAGTTTTCTCCTACATGTGTTTGATGGTGGTACTGGTAGACATTGTTGATCGGGAAGACAACATCAAAGAATGTTAAAAAGTCTCATTAATCTTCCCCTTTTCTGTAACACCAAATATATTTTGTCTATCTTGCAACAAAAGCTATAGAAGGCTAGCCTGACAGACAACAAGAACATTCAGCACTTCAAATTCTCATGTGCTTGTTTCTTATGTACAGATATGTTTAATTTGTATAATAATCAACATAACTGATGTTTTCACATAGGACTCACCTAGGACGATTTTGAGAAACATATGAACTTCTTGGGCGCTTTTCGACTGATTATTAACACAGTTTAACAGGTTGTTGTTAGCCAACATAAAGAAAAAAAACAACACATAGATCTGCATAATTCTTAGACAGTTTTGAGAAATGTCAAATGAACTGCTCTTGACAAACACTACAGCAGCTTCCATGTAGCCTAAAAATTACAGTAGCATGGTGGCCATGTGGGTTGAGCAAATTAAAACAAAATA
Organism: Cottoperca gobio; assembly: GCF_900634415.1. Taxonomy (NCBI): domain Eukaryota; kingdom Metazoa; phylum Chordata; class Actinopteri; order Perciformes; family Bovichtidae; genus Cottoperca; species Cottoperca gobio. Next base: position 7,863,339 of record NC_041355.1, on the reverse strand, counting down.
ACCCCCTGAAAAACCATAACATTATGTCAGGCTGTGTGAATGATGTGAAATGGAATGGAAAGCAATCCTTTCCATCATTGCTATACACCACAAAAGTGAATAAAAGCATGTACACATGATTATTTTACATACAGTATATAATGGATACAGGACATGGCCTGATAAACCATCTAATGCGGTGGTCAAAGGGTTAACTCCTACACTGAACTATGACTCAATTATTACGCTCAAGTCAGCTCCAGGACTGCCATGACACCCGACGCATAAATCAACCTTTACAGTTCGATGGAGAGACAGACACGTGGGTTCATTCAGCTAGTACGAGTTTAGGAGGTGGCAACATTCAATGCAGGTTAGACTGAATGAAGGTCCTTCTTCGGGTAAGTCTTCTGCTCTGAGGCTGTCCCCTTCACTATGTGCAACAGCCTTACAGTATCAAGATTAGCTGATAAAGAGGATCTTGGATAGATCTAGAAATCCAACCCCCTTGGAGTAAACAATCCACACACCATTGCTGCTAAACAATCAGAAAGGATTATAGATGCAATTAAGCATAGTACAGACATGTGACATATTTTAGGCTAAACCGGAATGAGTGAGTGGAGAAACGTAAGTGCAAACGCTTCCATACAGGCCGTAATGGTTGACTGAATGGATAAATCGGTATGATATTTTTGGAACAATGTGTAGACCGTGCTCTCCACCACCATCATAAAAACACCAAATGAGGGAATACCTTTTTGACAAATGGTGTTAGTCATTAAAAGTAGAGTTCAACAGACTTGTAGTCTATGCCACGGCCCATTGAAACTCCTCTGGCAGCCAGTAGTTGCCCAACAGCTTACTGAGAAAATTTATGTTTGGTTTCAGTTTAAAATTTTCACCCATCTGTATTTACGTGAATTTTATCAACTCTTACAGTTGAACCTCTTAATTAGGCAAACATCTGCCATGACATTAAAAACTAACCATAATCTAGGCTTTGCACTTGTATTGCTTCCCATTACTAATTAGTTTCCTGGACATCTAAAAATACCTTGTTGCCCTCTCTCTCCCTCTTTGAAACTGAAGGGCCCACTTAGGCCCAAAGCCAAACTTGCATGCTTCACTGGGTATAAATGTGAAGGTACAGTGAGGCAGCACTGACAGAGCTACAGTATCTCTACTGCACAAAGACTGACGTGGAGATGTATAGTTTCAAATGCAATGCTATCGTGAACACATTTCACACAGAGGATAATCCTAAGAGAGACCAAACAGCGATCGGAGTGAAATGTGATGACTTGGCAACAATCAGTGTCTTCTGTTTGGAAAAGGCAGATTGGCCATCCCACCATTTCTGCCACCAAATGCCTCTCTCACTCATGACATTTTCACATGGCCTCACCCCGTTACATAACCAGCGACAAGACCACGCAAAGCACATCACATTCATAGGATATGAGCGTGAGTGGACAAATCACTCTTCACATTCATTGTGCGACTGTTTCCTGTGGTATTCTAGAACAGAAATAAAATTTTAATTTTCAACTTCTGTGATATGAAAGACTAAAAGAGCACAGAAAAGAGGAGGAATGTGAACAAACCATGAGAAAGGTGAGAAGTTAACAGTTTAGCCTTAAAGTGTCAGTTCACCCAAATCATAAAAAAAGGACAGAACGACAAACAAGAGGAACTAATTAGAGTTTAACAATTAACAATATAGTACCTGTCCTCAAGTGTAGCAACTGGGACATAGATGAAAGTAACACAATACATATTGTAATAACTATCAGATCATTACAGAACTACATCATTTGTTATTGATGTATCAGGACTGTACCCTATGCTCCATACTTGGTGGTACAAACTTGCAGTAGAACTATAAGGAGGACGCATATTTTTGCCAAATAAATGAAGCCTGTACCGACACAAAAACTGCACATAACCGGGAAACAATGAAGAAAATGAATCCAAATATGCTACAGCTAATGCTACTATACAAACGTCTCAACAAGGAAGGTAGCAACACTCTCATGAATGCACACACAACTTTTAAGCGTCACCAAGAAGCCTGACTAATAATTATCCAGAAAACTATTCACGAGTCAGCAAGTAAAAACGATTGAAATCAGTGCGCCAGGGCACACAATACACATGAAAATCAGATATTTGTAAACACTCTACTCCTCTTCATGAACGTAATATAGGCCATTCCCCTACCTATGATTGAGAAATAACCTAACATACAAGCTGTCTGTTTAATTTCAACTTCCAGAGAAACAAAAACCCTCAGTGAGCTGCTATCATGTGTGGGAACTCTTGGCTTCATCTGAAGATGACGTCACTCCCTAACTTAATGAAGCAAAGAGTATTTCTTAACCCAGACTACAAGCGCAACTACTTCTTGAAAGACCTTTTCCACTAGGCCAATGAGTCATCTCTTATTTGAGTTACAAAATGGTTTCATTTTCACTTTGGCCACGTTAAACAAGTATGTAGACTTTCTTAAAACAATTAAATGCATGTATAGATCGTGTGCATGTGACATCACGCTTACGTCCCAACCCGTAAATCAGCCATGTTGGATGATGTACACAACCCGTTCGTGTGGGAGTTGCTGCAACGCTTCGTAATTTTCTTTGTATTTAAACGTCTAAGATTGAAAGAAAATGCCGTGATTTACACGGGCATGGACGAGCACCCTGTCATCTTTCACTGAGTAAGAAGACTACCAACACAGCTAGAAACAAAGACATTATAAGCATCTAAGCTCTTGTATGCTTTCATTTGTGCGTTGGTTGCCCACGACGTTTGTAGCACAAGGTAGTTCACAATATCAATCGGCGGTAATGCATCTATATCCTCAATATAATCCGACGGCTTTAGCGTGTACGGGTCACGGCCGCAAATTTGGACTTTTTCCTCTGAATCTTGCCTTTGCAGAGGACTCCAGAGAGTCACAATACTTTGAAGAAGTCGGAGTTGTATTGCTGTTGTTGTTCGCTTTAGACGCCATTGTTGATTTGTATATCATCCAACATGGCGTCGCACGCATACGTCACACAGTTTTGTCACGTGTTTGCACACTATCTATACAGAGCATACATCACAGTTCAGTTTGATATGGGTTACCAGTTTATCAAAAATATTTAGATCAAAATGTGATTCAGGATAATGAGTAGTTAGCATAAGTATTTGTAGAACATAGTAAAATGGACCTTTTAAACCATTTAAGACAACAATATATTGACTATATAGGCGCAGATTTCTTTTAGTTCACCCCTCTCCTTTCCTCCGCTCTGTCTCTGACTGTAGGTGTGTGTGTCAGGAGCGAAGTCCCGCCCTTCGCGAAACACAGCGGAGGAGAGAAAAAAAACGAATTGAAAAAACAACAACATTAGCTTTATCTACAAACAATTTTGCGACCCCCCTGCAGTACCTCCATGGACCCCCTGTTGAAGACCTATGCCCTAGATACATCACATGGACCTTTGGACCCATGATATTTCACATATTTGTCATGTGATAAAATTTTGTTTCAGGAAGCTGCTGAGTAATACTGTCATTGTATCCAAATTCTTAAATAAAACATGTTAATTAAATGTAGCCTTGTAATTTTCCAAAATGCCCTATTTAAAGTTATTTTACTGTATGTTTCCTTAATACTTTTCTTTCTTTTTATTTCCTTGTTAAATTATGTAATCAAATATCAAATTCCCAACCCAACAACCTTAGCTCTGCTCAGTAGTTTCTTGTGATCAGCCCACAACATTACATTCACAAGATGCTGTCCAAATGAGAAGTGGAAATTTCCACAAGCAGCCACAGCCAGCCATGAGATTTGCACATCTGAAACTTAATATGCCAAAGGGAAGCAACACACACCGGGGCCTCAAAGGCAGGGCAAAAGGGCTCTTTAAAATGTGATGGCTGTGGTAAGTTAAAAGCCCATATTCAGACGATACTTGCACACCAAACTTTCAGAAATTTGAGTTTGAGTTTGTGTTTGTGTGTGTGTGTGTGTGTGTGTGTGTGTGTGTGTGTGTGTGTGTGTGTGTGTGTGTGTGTGTGTGTGTGTGTGTGTGTTTGGGGGGCGACTTTTGTCATAAAATGTTTTATGACAAGAGTGGCTAGTTAAATCATCCTTTTAGTTGGAGAGGATGAAAAATAGATAAATCACAAAGCATAAAAAATGCAGGCCGCGGATACAGCTGTCAGTGAGGAGTGTAGAAAGCTTCAAAATACTCCTTTTTTGTGTTTAAACTGTATGGCAGTGTTACTTCCTGAGAAGAATGAAGATGATGGTATTGATGATCGCGCACACCAATCACTTATGAAAGTAGCCAACAGTGTTTCCACCTTAAGCCCTAAAATATGCATTACAAAAAGCTTGTTTTTCCAAAGTTAGACCAAGTTCTACAGTAAGTAGGTTGCTGTACTCCAGCTATGGAGATCTGGGAGGCACAGGACTCGAGTGGAGCTGGCAATATCAACCTAATGCCAGCTGCTGATAAAATTCCAATAACTGGATTTACATCTAATGCCGCTCTCAAGCATGCATCTAGCCATGGCAGGCTAATAATACATGGCAAACGATGATATTTCCACAAAATGTATTCATTTAAAAGCTTATTTTCTGGTGCAAGTGTCATGTGTTATGTTTATTTTTTCAGTGACTGGTCATTCCATACATGCATTCTGACTTTATTGCATTAAGCATTAAAAAGCACATGTTATAAATATAGTCAAAACCAAATTCTGGATTAAGAACAACTTCTGTAATCTATGCTAAACAGTATCTGACCAGTAAACTAACACTCAAGACGATCTGTATCTACTTCTTAAAAAAGTTTATGCATTAATAAAAAGGAATAAAAAAATCTATAATATACAACAAAGGTTACCCCAGCCTTAAGGTTTGAAAGTTGCTTACTTATCGACAGACATTGGTTTGTACGATTAATCCATTAACTAAACATGTGAATGGTGTCTGAGAATGTAAGGTAATTATCTATAAATAAGACAAACCTCTTGACCATATTCTTATGATGGGACTGGAAAAGAACAGAGGTTCAATCATGAACTGAAATCATGTATATGGGATCAAAATCAAAACGTGTGTGATGTATTTGCTCTTTTGCTCTCTCCCTCCATTAAGGTCCATCCTTCGCCAGTGGACTCTGATAGTAACACAAGCTGACACAAACAAGAGGAACTGACACACACAGCTGTCTCAAAACTCTCGTATCCCCGTATCCAGTGACACATTTTTCTACATCCAGTTCTCCATGTCACCTCATTTGACTGTCAACATTTTACTTTCTACCCCATTTTAATCTTATTTTTGTGAAACCGTTTGTTGACTTTTGTCTAGTAGCGACTAACACACACCTTTAAATCAAGAGTAGTGAGTCATTTCATTTGAAAATAACCTTTTCAAAACAGTAGCACTGAACAAGATTATAATAAATTGTAACAAGCCTATTTCTATGCTATTTCTTTTTACAGCAACCTACTTAAAAGAAACAGGACCCTCGATCTGCGTAGTGCAGGATCACAAGCACTATAAATAAAAACCATAGTCATGTGAGGGTGAGTCATGCTGAAACATAAAAACAACCTGAACCCAATACAGTTCTTGGGGTTATGCACTCCTGACCCTGCAGGAAATAAAGAAATAGTGTAATTGAGTCAAAATATGGTGTCAAGCTCACAAACTAAATTCAGTTCATATTTTAATGACACCCACTTTTCCTACTGCGTGAACCTATTTACAATTTAAAAAAGACTTTAGTCAATCTATTTGAGAAATGTGTTTGAGTTGGCAAAGGGCCTTATACTTGATGCCAAGAGCAACAACGATTATGATTAGAGAATGAAACTAAAGAGTAACACAATAAATAAAGTTAGTCACTAACTATTCTGCATCAAGAGAACACAGAAGGGGGCTACTTATTGATCAACAATCAATGCACATATTTATCAACTAATAAAATTAGATAAAGGCATTATTGTGTAAATATTATCCCTTCATTATATGAGAGCACTCCAGCTACTGAAGGAGAGTGAAGGAGTCTGCAGGAGTCAGCCACATCTTAAATGCTGCAGCAATGTGTTGCTGACATTTAACCGACCAAATGATTAAATCGAGAAAATCATTTGCAGATTAATCGATAATGAAAATAATCGTTAGTTGCAGCCCTAATATAGAGTATTAAATGACTCTCTATACAGCCATTAGCAGGCTTTGTGTTGGGGTGTTCACAAGGTGTCCATCGGCAAAGTCATCTTAGCAAGTAATCCTTTTACACAGGAAAGTATTTTTGTATTTGGCAATATTGTGTGTCAAGACACACACAGCTGCCCATTTTTCTCAGAATATCTAAAGACCTTTTAGAGAAGTCATCTACGGTAAATACCAAAACAACCATTTATGACAGTGAAGTCAGAGAAAGATCAGTGTTGCACCTACATGATCACTCTCTGTAAGTAAATGAAGGAAGTTAATGGGCTCCACTCCTTCTCTTACATTAAGTCGCTTCAGGATTGGGTTGAACTAGCTGTTGGTAGTTAGGGGAGTTATTTTAATAATGATGTCATTTGAGTTTGCCTTATACCGTCTCATTGAAAAAAGAAAATGTTATCTGGCTTAACCTCTAGGGAAGTAACATTATAGTTATGATGCAAATGATTTCCTAATATTGTAAGTCCATGTAATACTAGGCAGGAAAATGAAAAGATATCTGATGCTTCTTTGGCAGCACAAAGTAAAAAAAGTGTTCCGTATTATTGTGTATACATGTGTTGCCATATTTGTTTCTTCTAAGTCTAACAACTGTAAAATAATACATACTTAAAATGACTCATCAAATATGATCTGCAGTGCTTGGATGACCAAAATCAGTTTGATGCTTGCTTTGACATATTTTGGGGGCATTTACATTTGTGCATCGCTTTGTGCAGTGCAATGTTTAACCACTCTAGATTATTTATCAAAAATGTCATTGTGTAAACCTACAACATTGTTGCAATATTGACAGTTATTTAGTCAAAGATATTGTGATATTGGATTTTCTCCATACCTTCCAGCCCTAATCTCTACCAATACGGTCTCAAATTAAGCATTTGGGACTTGATTGTTACATATAAAAGGGCATTCAGCCACAGTTTTCATCTGTAGTCTATGTTTGCTTTTAAGACAGTCTAATATTGTAACTATCTTGAAATTTCTTTTTAAGTTTACTTGTTTGCTTTGCTTAAAATTCAGAGGGACTGTAAATCTATTTCTACTCCGTTTTAGACAGGGGGTACAGTCGCTTGTACAGGGATTTCAATGGTGTTGCTCTCAGAAGTCAGTGCACAGAACATGCACAGAACATTCAACCTGAATTCAACACAATGGGGAGGAAGATGTAATGTGCACAGAGCCGTCAATGTTATCACTCTCAGAGATCATTGCGTATAAAGTTTAACAAATTGGAATGCACTTTCCACAACATACTTAAGTGAAATAATCAACATATCTCCTTTCAACAAAATCACAAATCATACATTTGCCTCAGAGGGCTTTACAACCTGCACAACAGATGATACCCCTAATCCTTAGACCCATAAATGGCTAAAAAGTAAGTTGTTATATATGGTGATTTATTCTGTCCGCAGATGTTATTAACATGGCTGATTCTGGGGAGGACACTGAACATTGTCTCTGGTTACTGGACAGCTGCTTTCACAGTAAGCAGTCAGTTCAAACAATATAAACATGATTTGTGCCACTATCAGGTCTGCATCAGAAACATCTCATGCAGTATTTTATCAGATTAGAAACCAAAAGCACACATTATCCACTCCACATGTTTGTTTCTTTACAAAAAAAGTGCATGATGATTGCATACACATTTAACCTAAACGTGCACTGCTGCAAACTACACCCGCTAAGCGTGTTATGGCTCATGCGTGTTACAGCCCACACAATGCTGTCAGTGTTGACGGAAACACAGAGAAAGCCCTACTGTTTCCCTACCATGCGTTTCACAAGGGTCATCACTGTTTGGTAAAGCACGGTGGCTGCTCTATCTGTGCACGTCACTGTAAAGCAATGACATGATTATAATGAGCGGAAAAGTGCTATTGTCACGGTGATAGGTGAAATCATTGAGCGGAGTTGACTTTTAACGTTACCCAGTTAAAGGGCACTATGAGGGCTTTAATGACTCCACCTGACATTTTCTAACGTTACGCCAATGCATCTTATTGTGGCATCTTATTGTGGCATCTAAGGTTACCCAATTATTGGTGTGGTTATTGTTTATTACAGGACAGGAGACAGCTGGGCGTAGGCTCGCTAGCTAGCAGCGTTAACGGCTAACCCTAGCTGCAAATTACATCGCGTCCACCGAGCCCGGAGCAACCTACTGTCCACATTTACTGAAAATGATAATAGCGCTATTTCAGTTCAAAAGCATTCGCACACCCCTCAGCAAAGTCTATGATATTATATAATGACTAACAGGTTAAACTAGTTCATATAAAACATGTTTGGTCTTGAACTCGAAATGTGACCGCATCAATGCTTGTTGACAAATTCAACATATTCAATATAACAGTAAACAGTTAGCAGCTAACGATAAAGGGTTAAAATAAAAAAAGAAGTAGCCACTCACCAGCGGTTCCCTCAGCCCCAGTAGAAGCTATGTTCTTCTGCTGTGTATTTCTTCACACACTTGGGGTGCAAGGAGGCTCCAAAAAGGCGACAAATTGACCCAATATGAAAGCGAAGAGTGTCCTAGCAACAACAACCGTTTTATTTGAGCGTAACCAAATCCCGGTTGCACGGCGACCTCATCACACAGCCCACCGTCTGTGATGTTGACGATGGTAGCGCCTCTGGTTAACGGGATCCTCGCTGGGTCTGAGTGGGAAGCAGAAAAAACCCCCGAATATAAGTAAAGAAGGTGGTGGATGGATGTGTGTTGTTGGCAAGGGGGGGGGGAGGGATCCCGCGAAGGGGCTTTCTCTTAGTGATTTCCCCCCAAAACAATCCGTCGTTTGGCAATAGGAATTGTGGATGGCAATCTGCACGGCTCGCACGTACACGTTTGCTAAACCCACTACTACCTTAGCGAGATCCCACCTCCTCCCAGTCAGAGAGAGCCTTGCATGGGAGAGAGCCGGGGGAGGGGGAGGAGGGAGGAGATGCCGCACATGATCACGTAGCTGATTGCAAATTATTCTTGCAATACAATATTGGGTCAAATTAGAACCACAACTGTCTCATTAATAGTGATGCCATGAGATAAATGAGCTTTTTTTCATATTTGTGTGCGACAGAATTGCAGCTGCATCTCAAGTTAATCAGAGATTTAAAAATGTAAAAATCCTAATAATTATAAATAACAATATGAAAGTACCAAATAGACAATATAAAAGTATTAAATAGACTGTATAAAATAACAATATTAAATAACAATATAAAAGTATTAAATAGACTGTATAAAATAACAATATTAAATAACAATATAAAAGTATTAAATAGACTGTATAAAATAACAATATAAAATAAGCAAATAGACAATATAAAATAACTATATAAAAGTACTAAATTGTACTGTAAATGCTCTTATTCTGTTATTCTGTCTAATCTAATTGTACTAATTGTTATGTTTTTGCTGTGAAACACTTTGGGCTGCAATTCTTGTATGAAAGGTGCTATACAAATAAAGCTTATTATTATTATTGTTATTATTATTATATAAAATAACTATATAAAAGTAACAATTAGACAATATAGAATGACCAACTACATGATATAAAAGTACAAAATAGACGATCTTAAAAAAAACTGTATAAGATAACAATATAAATGTAGAATATATACTATTTAAAATGACAATTTTAACAATAGATTTTTTTTCAACAGAAAGATATCATTAGGTGGACTATCCAAATACTGTAGTAAGTAGTGAGTTATATGTTTATTTTTCTTCTACTGTACATAATTATTGCATTGCACATTCTGGGAATAATGTGAATTTACTGCACTTGATAAGCAAATAACCATGAATGCTAAACATGATACATGCTACACTTGAGTAGGGACAGAATATTTAGCCATTTTATATAATGTCTATGTTTGTTGTATTACTTTTAATAAGCAATATGTGTGTTTTGCTTAAATTTGAGGTGGAATAAGTATTTAGATATTTAAGTAGTGCCAAAATGTAAAAAATACCCCATTGCAAGTAAAGTTCTGCATTCTCAAAATTACAGTATCAAGAGTACACATTTTGCAGAGTGGTCCCTTTCAGAGTGGGACTATAATGTTCTGTAATTGGTTCACGGATGCATTCATGTCTACGCAGCATTTTACGAGAATAGCTGGTTGAGGAGGAGCTCTTAACGGCTTTATACTTTGTGCTGTTTCTATAACAGACATCATATTCAAACATTAAACATACATTAGCAACCTAAAGTAGTTCTTATTAATGGATTACATTTTAAAGCATGTCAAAGCAAATTGTTATTGACCATTAATCTATCCATTAGTTACAATACATAAACCCTTTACAGGGTGCCTTACTAAAAAGTTAAAGTGGTACTAAAGAGTGTTGTGATAATAATGAAAATGCCCTAGATATCACACACTGTTGAGAATCATCAGAGCATAAAACACTCACTAAAAGCTGTTCTTTAAAGCAACAAACACACAAAAAAGATAAAAATGAATAAAAAATGTTCATGGTAAGGAAGCCCCTTATTTTTAAGAGTGATGCAATAGCAGCACACCGTGTTGATTCATGCTGCCTGCTGCAGTGAATTGTATGCTGCCAGTCTTTCTCAGTGACGATGATGGTGATTCTTGTTTCCTGTTTCAGTAAAGGGCAGATAAGTCTGAGAAAAACAGTCACAAATGGCAGTAATACCTAAAGAATGGCCTCTTGAAATGTTTCTCAATGTTTTTGATTGTCTTTACCTCAATGGGACCAAGGGAGACAGTTTGAAGTTTGACATTCACCTTAAAAGGCCTGTTAATTATCCTATATGAGGGACATACAGCAACTCTGGAAACTGGTCAAACTATATTGATCTGCTCCCAATATCTTCAAGGTCAGGTGACTTATTGACTAAATATCAAGATACTTTTCAAGGTAAAAATTGCTATATTATTATAAGGTTTTGATTCAAAACCAAACACACTACTACAACAGTATTTAAGGCATATCTCTTCACTTGTTCCTTTATTCTCTGTTGTAAATGTTTCATGCAGCCAATTTCATTTTTGTTTGTTCATTATTTGCTCATTTTCAAATATTTTTGTACTCTTTGATTGTAGTCAATGAAAAGATGCCAAAATCAGGCACATGTTGCTCTTTTTTTGTCGGGATTAGGTATGAAAAACACCATATTTGTTAATAGATTCAATTTTTCCATTGACTCCGAATTAGATTGAGGACTTAAACATACAATTCAATGTCAGCTTTAAAAGTCTGGAATAATTTAACTTGCCTGGTCTGTGTGGACTCTTCCATGTGAAGACTGGGTATTATTTATCAGCTCACAGGTAACAAGATCCTAACAGGCATGAAGCTGAGAGCTGCACTTCTGACAGCCGACATGTCACTCTGGAGAAGTAGAATAATTGTTCTGAATTATGTTCCAAGTGTTATGTTGGAGGAACGCTAGTTATCTGGAGTGGCCATTCACTGGAAATCTTTTCAGTTCTCACACATCTCATTAAACTCGTGCTTTTCCTACAGTCTGATAATCTAACTTAAATAGTTGTGTGGGTTGTGGGAGTCTGGAGTCTGGAAACTGGCTAGAATTTCTATACTTGATAAGTTTCCCTTGTCTTTTACACCCTTACTGTAACATAAAAGGTTTCCACACATTACTTGTAGTCTAGCACTGACATTTAAATATGACATTTTTTCATTGTGTTGGTGTTCAGCATTTATAATATCAATCAAACATTTTGTCATGGTAACTGACACTTAAAGGTGTGGGACTTTGGTGTGACACATTTGCTGAAACTTACCCCCCAATTCCCAACACACACACACACACACACACACACACACACACACACACACACACACACACACACGTGTACGCACTTCCTCCTAAGAAATATGAACACCGTATCCAGGAAGCCACACTTTGGCCACCCAGCCCGGCACTTCATTTCCTTTGAAAGTAGTACACCAGCACGACCATTCCCCAATGCCCATCACTATTAGCGCATGTCAATGAGGTGCCAATGACAGGGCTGCATTGTGAGATGGGCGCAGAGTGGGAGTGCCATGTGACACTCCTGAATGGGCTGCCGGGGGTTGGCCGGGGGGGAAGGATGGCAGCAACCACAAAGGCCCATTGAGGGATTGCAGACTAGGTACAAGACTGGCACTGGTCCTCCTTCCCTTCCATGGGATGGCAGGAGGAGGCTGCTGCTTGGTACTGACTGAATGGAGGGATTATTTCAAAAGAATTGGAGAGCGGAGGTTTATTATCACCATCTTACACTTCCTTCAGTCTGTTGATGGCCATTGTGTCCACTTCTGCACATACACTACTGTCTTGCGTGATTTACCACTGTGTGTTGTTCAGCCTACAATAGCACATTGTGTTTTCAGCAGCACATCGAAAGACGACTCTTAATAATAGTAAGAGTTAGTAACGGTCACCAGTAGCAAAACTAATGGCATGTTCTGTTATATTGCACCCCTAAAATGAAATGAGAGCTGCCTGATCAGAACACGTAATGATAGCTTACAATAGTTTTCCCTCACTGGCATCAAACATGCTTCAAACATACTTTTCATCATTGTTTGAAGAACAATATTAGACTTTCGGTTCACTACGTCTGGTCCAGTTGGTGATGTTTGTAATGTTTCAGTGTTTCAGCATGGGATGAAGACGAGGATAAAAGTGCACTCACTCTTACATGCAGCAGGCCTGTGTTCAGTGTATCACTCAGGAGCACTTACTGTAACAGTGCACTGTAATACTGTACTGTAATACAAATCAATATTGAAGATTATAGATGGATTATATTTTATAAACAGAAAAGTATATTACATATTAACAAGTTCTTTTCCCAAGAGCTTTACAAAAAAAGAAACTCCAGATATATAGGCTACAGCTTTCAAATATAGTCCCTAATGTATATTTTAAAGCACAGAATATCCAGATTATAAACTAGTATTTTTGCAGCACATAAGAGATAATAATCATTTATATACAGTTTCTTGCCGTTAAACCCAGAAGTTTGAACTCTTGTTTATGGCTGTTTGACTCTAAATGTATGTGTTCATGGTTATGCAGTGAGGTTGGATTTCTAAAAAATATTGTTTCATTTTTGGGATACATTTCCCCCTACAGATATTTGGATGAGCCCATCACTGAATGACCTGTGTTGTGACGATGCAGTCATGACGATCTGCTATCAGCTGTTTCAATTCCTGCTTACCGTCAGTGGCTCATTGATGTAATGCTGTAACAAATAAATAGATACAAACAAACAAATCACTTTATAGTACAGTGCAGTGAATAACTATGGGAGAATCATAGCAGTGACTTTATTGAGCTGTTTCAGAGGATATTACAATGACATAATGCTGCACATAATACATGCTTATAGTCCTCAGCTACTTTAGCTGTAATGAGCTTAATGAGCTTTTAGAGATACAACTGTCAATGTTTCATTTTAACAAGAGTGTTGTGGTTATTGACTGACTTTAACCCTGAGGCCCAGAGTCAACATTCTTTCCACTACAACTCAACTCCTGCTGTTACAGATCAGCCACGTACAAGACAGTGTTCAAAGTTTAATGAAGTCTTCCATCCTGGACTGGAAATTACAAGAACATCCTCCATGTATGTGAGAGAGTCAGCACATCCTGCAGTCTGCGTGACATTTAGAGTCAGCAGGGTTGTGCGGCTGCAGTGTAGGCTATGTTTTGTAACAGGAGAGGTCCCCGGTACATATCTCCCCCAGCTCGCCCAGCGAGATTGAAATTGTAATTGAAATATGCATCAAACCAGAGATTGAGGAATAAAGTTGAAGTGTTAGACGTTATGGAAAGCAAATATTTTCTGGACAGCGGTTCACTATGTCTTGTCCAGTTGGTGCCGTTTGTAACATGATACCCTGTATCAGAAGAGGACTCGTGTTTCAGCATGGGAAGAAGACTAGAATAAAAGTGCACTCAATCTCAAAAGCAGCAGGGCTGTGTTCAGTTTATTACTCAGGAGCACTTACTGTCACATCACTGTAACACAATCTGAAAGGCATAGTGCAGTTACTGTAACACAAATCAATAGAGAAGATTATAGATGGATTATATTGATTTAACAGAAAAGCTTGACATATTATGCGTCAAGTCTAGTTAGTTTCTTATCAATTTATAATTCTGTGACATACTTTTTGTAGCAGCTGTTGACTTGACAGAACAATTGTTCTCTTTGTTTAAATACCAGAAGTTAGAGACATTTCACAAACCTACTGTATGTTAACATTATGTGTGCACTGGTCCAGCAGGAGAGACACATGACGTGACAACGTGTCTGACTGGTGCGTTCATACGAAGACACATTATTGCACTATTTGCTACCCTCTCGTGGTGATCATTGTGCATTACATGTAAATACACAGATTACATTTGCTTCAAATTCAAAAAGTAAAGTACAATGTGAAGGAGCAATATAAAACATACACAACATTGTGATGTGAAACAGATGAGGATTAATACCTGAAGATTAATAGGCAGGTGTACTACACAAAGCCGGATTACTGTAGGTGTCTCTATCTCTAACGCAGATGTGAGAGAGGTGTGTTTAAAAAACAACAACTCACAAGTTAAGTTTACGCAATATATTTAGTATCATATGTCACTTAAATAGTTGGGAAAAAATGATTTATTAAAGATTTATCATAAAAGTTTTGTTTTCTGCAATGCCAACATTTTTTTTATGTATAAGGTATTTGTTGTATCGCTGTCTTCAGTAAATCAGTTCCATATGTAAATGTAAATGATCTATTTGTATAGCTTTCAATTTAGTCGGCTCTAGAGGGCAGTTCATGTGGATCCTGCTTTGTGGGCTAAGTTGAGCCGGCCTGTAGAGGGCATTTTAGGCTACTGCAAGTCTCCTGAATATGATATCTACTCCTTAGCATTTATTGTATTACAGATGCCATGATTATGTTACAAGTGCTGGGTTCGTGTATTTGTGTCCAGGACTCTCCAAAATAGCATTGAGACAGTGCAGCTCAGGAACACTGCTGCTAGAGTTATTACTGGGACAAAGAAAGCAGAGAACATTACTCATCCTCTTCACTAGACCGCTGAGTGATAAAAGGTTGGTTTCGAAATGTCATCGCTTATCTATAAAAGCTCCGAATGTTTTCAGGTATCTAGTCTTCTTTTGTGTGCTGAACCTACCACACCTCTCAGGTTCTGGGACTTGTTTGCTGACAGAGTTATAAAACAGAGCATTTTGAGGTACCTTTTTGTTTTTTGACAAGATATCTGAAACAAACTTCCAGAAGATATCACGTGTCTAAATATGTTTAAACTACCACAGCTTATTCCATTTGTCCCTGCTTTTTTTCTCCAATTTGTGCTACTTATTTCTGCAACTAAATGTATGTGTTCATGGTTATGCAGTGAGGTTGGATTTCTAAAAAATATTATTTAATTTTCGGGATGCATTTCCCCCTACAGATATTTGGATGAGCCCATCACTGAATGACCTGTGTTGTGACGATGCAGTCATGACGATCTGTTATCAGCTGTTTCATTCCTGCTTTACCGTCAGTGGCTCATTGATGTAATGATGTAACAAATAAATAGATACAAACAAACAAATCACTTTATAGTACAGTGCAGTGAATAACTATGGGAGAATCATAGCAGTGACTTTATTGAGCTGTTTCAGAGGTATTACAATGACATAATGCTGCACATAATGCATGCTTATAATCCTCAGCTACTTTAGCTGTAATGAGCTTAATGAGCTTTTAGAGATGCAACATGTCAATGTTTCATTTTAACAAGAGTGTTGTGGTTATTGACTGACTTTAACCCTGAGGCCCAGAGTCAACATTCTTTCCACTACAACTCAACTCCTGCTGTTACAGATCAGCCACGTACAAGACAGTGTTCAAAGTTTAATGAAGTCTTCCATCCTGGACTGGAAATTACAAGAACATCCTCCATGTATGTGAGAGAGTCAGCACATCCTGCAGTCTGCGTGACATTTAGAATCAGCAGGGTTGTGCGGCTGCAGTGCAGGCTATGTTTTGTAACAGGAGAGGTCCCCGGTACATATCTCCCCCAGCTCTCCCAGCGAGACACATATAGCAGGGTCGCCTGTGACCAACACAGGGGAGGTGGAAACACACTGTTTACTGACATCCCATGGAGCAAAGTATGGAGGAGTGTTGCTGCATACAATGCACAGCTGTAGCTTTCCTTTGCTAAAAGGATCATTCTATGGAAAACAACTGCAAATGTATCTACAGTATGTTTTTTTGCATAGTGTCATGGTATTGTATTTCACTTCAAAAACCATTTCAGGCCTCAGGCTTGTCAATATTTACATGCTTGTTAATATTGATTAACACTAATCAATATTTATATATATATATAGGCCTGTGTATATATAACGGATCAGATGACTATGTGAAATCTAAGAGGTCACTTGTAGTGATAAATCCACCGAGAATTATCCCTCAACTTTCCCATCTGCAAAGTTGAGTGATTTAGCGTCTCTCAGCCTATTGTTTTGGTGTTTGTTTTTACTGTTTTAGTTTACTCCCATCAGCATTGTTTTTGGTCGCAGCAGGCTGCTTTTATTTGTTTTCCCAAACAATTTTGTTAAACCCACTGTTTAGTTGGTGGAGACCAAATATAGATTGAATATTGGATCACGTGTCCAGAAACATAACTTCAAATGAATGCATATGTTGCTCTGTAACTGCTGGACGAGTAAATACAGTTTGCCATATCAACTTTATAAGAAGATAATATATAAATGTTGTGTTTCCAGCTTGTTTCACTGCTCCCAAGAGGCTAACACATGAATTAATGCTACTTTAAAAATGATCATGTAACATTTTTCTTTCCAAACCTGTCTGGGTCAGTAGTGTTGCTAAAGGTTCAGAGCTGTTGTCTGCAGCATTGTTTGAAAGAAACATTATTAGCTGCAGGTCATGACGTATGCATCAAGGCGTTGGTCTCTCATCCCTTTCCTGGACTTCTAAAATAACCTCCGGTGGACTTATTCCAGGTCAGGTCAGAGAGTTATCACTCACCTTCCATTCATGTCCTCCCTGTAGGACCACCGGATGAGACACAGCAAAGGGCCTGCACAATAATCTAATTATCATGCGTCATTTTTTTGTTCTTCGTGCCAAAGATAAGACAGGAAGCTACATTTATTATCCTGCCCATCCCTTTTCATGTCTATATTTGTCTGGTTCCTACCTACTACAAACTCCACAATTATCTTACTGCCTATCTTATTTTACATTGCTGTACTGGAAGTCCGAACACAGTATATAAGAGCTTTATACTGTATATGTTGGTGCATTTGATCACAAGTTAATTTATGTAATTAAATGAAAGAAAGAAAGTTGGACCAGAAGACAGAGGGACTATCTCTGCTCTCTCCATGTGCACATGACCAGAGTCGGCAACTTCTGCATTTAAATTTTGTGCAACCTTTTCCCCTCTGTTCCTTTGAATACATTTGCAATTTCTTAAAGAAGAGAGTTTGAGTCATTTCCCCGACAATAGTTGAAATATGGTGAGTGCACATGGATGGAGAAGACAAAGGTTAGAAGTTACAAACACAATGCATCTTGTTGTAGGCTAAAAAATAACATTTTGTTGATTGGAATACAAAGTAAAAGTATGTTTCCTCTTTCTTCAGCATTTCCCTTTGTCCAAGTTTGCTTCCTCCATTAAACCAGAGAGCGTTAGTGCAAACAAATGTACGAGGAGGATTGCAGCCTGTTCTGCTGATTGAGAAAGAGAAGGGGAAATGGTCCAGGGAATTGAATATGCTGAGTACAAACAAACATCCAGACAAACAGCCGACAGAATTGACCTTGGAAAAGTGCGCAAGTTTGAGAGATGACACTGCGTTATTGATTGGAACACAAAATGGCACAAAAACAAGGTAAAAAATGTAACAAAAAGGCCTCAATAAACAATGTAAAGACAAGTTAAAAAAAAAAAGGAAAAGTACTCATACGTATTAACAAGATACTTAAGCAATAGCTCACGACAGGCCGTGATATATGGTCATTATATCACAGTTAAGGGGCGTGGTACAACCCCCTTAACTGTGATATAATGACCATATATGCAACAACACTAACAGCTAGCGAACATATTAGACAGACAACGTTGATCGATTATTTGGCTATTTATTTACATTCATTTGTATGTTGCCATTTATTGTGCACCCACTGAGAAACTGTCCAGCATCAGTAGAATGGCTTACAAAGTTACTTGTACTAGGCTGTTGCTTTTTGGCGTGGCGAGAATATTGCTCCACTTTCTCCGGTCCGCGAGATTCGGCTTCCAGTAGCTCTGGAGAGAGCTTTCGCACCTGTGGCCACTAACGGTCATAATTTCTCTGCTTTAAGTAAGTTTGTTTCTTAACGGACGTAATTTAACAGCTGTAACGGTTGTAGCTTTTTCTCAGACGCAGAGGGATACTGACTTGTTGTGAAAAGTAACTACAATTCTACCCGTGATATATGTTCATTATACCACGGCTGAGAACCAATCAGATTGCTTGATTTGACATGTCCGTTTTATAAAGGAAAACAATCTATATTAATGAAATAAGCTCAGTGATTTGTTTTCTGGCCGAAAATAAAAATAAATTGATGTTAAAAGCCCCATGAGGCAAATGTGTGATGATCGGCTATATAAATGAAATGGACTTGACTCAAGTCAGAATTATCCAGAGTTAAAGCAGGGATATTCAGATGTGGAGTTTACTGTTGAAACCTAACAACTTCACAATTTTGTCATCAACACATCAATATGTTTTAGTTTTTTTAGTTCCCTTTTTCATCAACCACATAGAAAACAGGTTGTGCAAGGAAATGTCTTCTACATATGTTCACATTTATTCAATCCTTAACATAATTATTCTTTTATAATAGAATTTTCTTTTCTTAATATTGAATGAAAGCTTAAGTTAAAAGCATTTAGTGACTCTTACTCGTCTGCATGTGGTGCAACAATCGTCAGAGAACTTAAAGGAAGTTTAAAATGTACAAAGATCTTTGTGCTATGCAAGACACAATTGAACTCCGGCCTGTTTCGGAAGTCAGCAGGTTTGAGTAATTCAGAAGTTGCCATTGACGTCTTAAAACAAACATGTTATGACATGTGTTTTTTTCAACGTTATAAACATGACTCATTTAATTACTCAGCCACACCTATACAGGTGTTATTATTGTTCTTATTTAGATATGTTCTCACGCTAAATTTAGAGAGGAGAATAATGTTGATGCTGTTTGGACTCTTATGATCTTCCAGTTCAACCTTATTAAATTCCTTGAGGAGTGGCAGTAACGTCTCTAACACCGTGTGATTTATTTTCTAATAATAAAAAAGATGTTTGCGTCTTTGCTTGTTTTTGTCTTTGGTTGAGTTTGTCTTAAATTACATTGATTTTGGATTGGAAAGCAAAATTTAGTCAGAACATCAAGATAGTGTGTCCAAGATATCTCCTCATACAGATGAGTCAATATCAATGTTTGAATTAGAATAGTAGTGCATATCCTCTTAAATTTGTAAAACATTGAGAGTGGTGTAGATGGTCACAGACATGCTAAATATAACTAAATCGTATTGGCAGGCTCCTGCCCTTGTTCTTTGTTTCTCTCCCCAGTAGCAGCACATTTAATTATGTGAATTAATAACCACAAGTCATATGATCCTCATTTCAACAGTGATATTTTGTTAACGAATAACAGAATATAAAGGAGGGAGGTAAATGTTTTATACGACTGTGTTCGCATGCACATTGTTACCGCTACTCAGAAAGGCAGCTTACTAGTTAACACGTGTGATTGAGAGAGACTTGAGAGTGTGTGTGTGTGTGTGTGTGTGTGGGGGGGGGGGGGGAACTCTTTGTGAGAGGGCTCCTTGTTACACTACAACAACAGAAAACTCAGACCTCTGGCCAAGACCTGTTGCGCAACCGGTGGTGTGACAGTGCACACAAAAGGGAGTGAAATAGAGTAAGGGGGAACAGACATGTGTCTGGCAATAATCTGGCAATAATGTGTTTTCTTGCTCATTTTGACATTGAAATACTTATTTTGCATCACTTCCTTGTTGCTGATGAAATTCCAACATGACTCCACTCATCAAGTGATCCGGTTTTGAAGGTGAAATGTCATTTTGATGGCTTAAATCGTACGATTGCTTAGTTATTATCATGTGTGACTGACATGTTCCTGTGGTTAAGGCATATATGTGGATTTCCATTCCCTGTCTAAACATATGCAACTCAGAATAATTGGTGATTCTGAATTGATAATGTCTTTTTTATTCTTGGACTCATGACCTCAACATGTCTAACTACCTGGATGTGGCCCTGTTGTTAGCCCCTTGATGAACAGGTGTCAAGTGTTGAATGAAGTCTGCCTAATATAGTGTTGACAGCATGAAATTGAACTTGCAAAGGTTTTTTATTTGCCCTCACACAAGTAAGAGTGCTTGCTGTCCAAGATGTCCTGCACTGAACTCTGCAGCTGACTCCCCTGAAGACTGACGTGGATGTTCTTTCCCACTCACAGTGGACCATGGCTTGAAGTCTGACCAATGTACACTACAACAATAAACGTGTCATCAATGAGTGCGCTGTGATTGGTTGGTTGGAGGTAATGAGTCACTCTGTAGCGTTCATGTAGGTTTACTCGTTGCTGGGTAATAGCTCAGGGTCATGAAAGGCAGTTGTAGCCAGCTGACCGACTCTTCACTGAGTTCCTGTGCATGCTCCAACTGACCCATCGATGAAAAGCCACTTTCTTCCCCCTCTCTGGTGCGTGGCTGTGCAGGAGAGCGAAAGGGAGGTGGGAGAACGATGGACAATACAGTAACCCAACGCTGGCCAGACTCACAATGTGAAGTCTCTGTGCCCTGCTGGACCAAACAAACAGAGAGGCCTTTCTCAGGATCCAACTGCTTCACCAATCCCACGCCAGCATTCCTCTGCACTTTAATTAATGCAGCAAACACATGCATATTCACGTGCTAATCACGTCACCTTGGCCGGGACACCCTGTCAAGTCATTAATACAGCAAAGGAACATGTGATTAAGTGGAGCAAAGAAAGAAAATGACTGACTTGTCATTGCATAATCCCGTCAATAAAAGATAAACAAATTCAGACTCAGATAAACCAACAAAACTGTCAGATTCCTCTTTCTCAGTCGTCTCATGTAGTGCTGTGGGGACTCGCAGGGTTTGTGCACAGTATAGCTCCATCCCATGCCAAAGCAACACTCCTATTAACACAAATATTATATTTATATTTAGCTAAGTGTCTAATATACTAATGTACATATTATTTACACTGCTTTTTTTGATATTCAGTTTGGGTCTCATGTTGCTTTTACATCTTGTCTCAATGTCTTTTGATTTTCTATGTGAAGCGCTTTGAATTGCTTTGTAGTTAAAAAGCATTACATAAATTAATCCATGCCATGACTTACAAAGATATAGCACACCAATTAATGTACAATGGTACACACACAATCTACAAACATTATATATATTATAATTTTTTTAACAAAATTTGTATTTAGTTTACATCAACAACAATGAAATATATATATTTTCATACAAATTACTTTTCAGCTGTATATAGCATTTGTATACATTGAAGTATTAAACAAGATAAACAACAAAACAACAACAACAAAAAAGGCGATAAAGATCAACTCATCATAAATTATGATAAATAATAGTAATTGTGAACTCCAAGGTATAATAGCTTAAGTAACAATACAGGGACAATATTTACAGCCATGTTTGTACACTTTAAGGCTGCTGTGGGTAATATAGTTAAAATATATTTAGGCCTTTCATGTTTTAGGTATTACATGATGAACTTTATTGATATAAGTATTTAACGTATTTAATGTGCTCAGTCCTAAAGGATGAACCTAATGAGGTCTGGTGGTACCCAATAGCAGCACATAATAAACCCGATCATTGTTTATTCCAAACTACACCTAAACAAAGTGTTAAGGGAAGCAGTCGATACTGGAGAGATTCTAGAGAACTAAATAAAATCATCCAAGCAGTAAGTAACCAGTAAACCATTAACCCAACAACCTCACAGGAAAGAGAGAGATCTGCGCCAAAAATGCAAAACCAGTTGAACAATGGGCAACCGACTCCAATACAAGATGAACAGATGAGAAATGTGACTTGGAAAGACAACTACTGACAATGAATCAAACTTTGGAGTTTCAGTGCTTCTACATGAGAAGACGACGACTTAAAGGTAATTAACACGTTGTTAAACCCACAGCAAATCAAGAGGGGGAATTCGTCACAACTGAGGATGTTTAATCTATTTTTAAAAATGCTGACTTGAACAAAATCAATATCCCATTGATCAAAGAGAATTATTGATCTGTCCTGTGGTCCAATGATGTAATGCATAATGTACTCAAGTTGTGCTAAGTAAAGTGTTACTGTATCTTGCAGGGGCTTGACTTGACATGATTGACAGACATACGCCAGCTCAAAAAGAAGCTCTCGTATTTTCATAGATATGATTGAATTCAGCGACCTCCGTTGGTTCAAACGGTTTAGTTTGCCAGTTAATAGGTGTAATCAGACAGACGGGTATGATACATCTTACAAGCAGAAAAAAGAGCTGCGAGGACTTTGAACCTCCTTGAAACTGTAGCGGTCGATTATATATTGCGAAAACTGAAACTAGAAATAATTTCGGAATCCCTTACCCTTACGCCATCTTTTGTCGTGGTAAAGAGAGCAGGCAGCAGGGGAATGACCCAAACGCAGATAACGCAGAGGTCCTCAGTGGCGTTACTTGGCATAGTGGCCAGAGCTGTTCATCTATAATTGGCTGTAACAGAATAATCTTCAAAGGAACAGATGGGAAATTGGTCATAAGGCTGCATGAGAAGTATTTGTGTAATGATTTGTGTAAAGATCTTTAGTTTTTTTATAGAAGCTTTTGCCATTTTCTGCTGATTATTCACGATTGTCTGACACACTTCCCTCTTTTAACAAAGCACAGACAAAGCACAGCACAGGAAGGGAGGCGACCTGGAGGATGAACCTCAGGGATTATTGGCCCGTACACAGACAAGAGGCGATGACATCGGAGAGTTGTACAACTCCAATGAATCATCTTCCTGTTGATTTATGGGTTTGGACCTGTAGACAAAGCAGCTGGGGATGGCCTTTTGGAGAAGCTAAAGGGTCAACCCACCAAAACAAACAGCGCCTGCTTCCCGAGGGATTTCCTGCTCAACAACATGAAACAAATCCACCACATGCAGCATCATCAGTTTCAAATGCTGTGTCTTGTCATTGAGAACACACCATAAATGCTTTTTTACCAACCACCATCTGAACAACTCTTCTTCGTTACGTGTGCAGATTTATCTATTGTTTATTTATTGTTTTTGATTGGTTGTGGGGTTAAAACCATCTCTTGGTTTCTTGTTTATTATTTTTGGTAATTGAACTAATGATGCATTTTAGAATGAACATGTTATACACTTGCTTCTAAAGGACAGCACTAACTTGAGAACATATTTAATATCATTCATTAACTTCCTAAATAAATTCTGTATGTGTGAATAATGAGTTGTGTGTGTCCCAGGAACATAGTGTATTATTGATTGATTTTTAATTTATTTTCTTCATCCTATATTTAGCCAAGAAGGTCCCGATGAGAAACAAGATGTCTTCTTCCTCCTGGTCAAGACGGCAGCGCAAGCAGTTTCACATAAAAACAATTTCAACAGTAAAAATGGAAAGACATATAGGCCATAACAGCGATATTCAGAACACATTCAAGGAGTCAAGGGTTATAAAACAGCAATGTGTTTCCTTCAGTTCAGGGCAATGTGATAAATATATGTGCTTTAGAAGTTACAACTTCATACTTCTACTCCACAACATTTCAAAGGGAAATATGGTCCTTTTTATTCCGCATCATTTATTTGACAGCCTTGCTTTCAACATTAAGATTTGACATCCCAAACATATGATCATCTTATGAAATATGAGGCCTTGTTATAGATTAAACTTCACATTAAGTAATAAGAATCAAATAATGCAGTAAAACACTCTGAAATGGCCATTTTGCTGCCAAATAATTACTTTTACTTTTGATGCTTTAGGTACATATTGCTGATAATAAGTCTGAATGCAGGACTTAAAAAGGTAAAACATCTCAATACCTGTTTCACCAGAGGTAATCACAACAATAACAATGATGGAAACATTTTACATTTGTTGTTACATCTGAAAACACAAAACCATGAGACATCTCGTGTGGCATGTTTATCAAGTCAAACAGTGTTCCACACGTGATTCATCCCATGTGGAACAATGTTTGACTTGATAAACCACATGACAGCATATTGGAAAAAATGTTTCACATGCAGTATTGCAGAATGCTTTGATCAGAAGTGTAGGTGTGATCAGAAGTTGGCATTGTCAGTAGAGACTACACCCAGAGAAGGAGAGAAAACAAAACAAAGGTGTGTTAAATAACTCTTTAATTCATCCCATGTGGAACAATGTTTGACTTGATAAACCACATGACAGCATATTGGAAAAAGTGTTTCACATGCATTATTGCGGAATGTTTTCACACACCTGAAACGTGACGCTGAAAGGTGTATGATACATAACAAATGTTTTCCAGTATCTGGTATCGTACAACACTAAAACTAAGATCATGTATTCACATTAGTATTATTATTATTATTATTATTATTATTATTATTATTATTATTATTATTATTATTATTATTATTATTATTATTATTATTATTATTATTATTATTATTATTATCATCATCATCATCATCATCATTATTATTATTATTCCTCCTTATTTAGGCCCATGTATTTATTTATTCTTTATTTTTTTCATAATGTCCTTGGATGTGTGCGTCTGTGTGTATGTGTGTGTGTGTGTGTGTGTGTGTGTGTGTGTGTGTGTGTGTGTGTGTGTGTGTGTGTGTGTGTGTGTGTGTGTGTGTGTGTGTGTGTGTGTGACAGCAGGCTTCCTCAGCGGAGGGCTGGTCTTTGTCGTCATCACTGCTCATATTTAATTAATGAGGAGGCAGCGGCCACGGGAAAACTGGCTGCTTCTGGTTTCCAGGCATAAATACAAAGCGGAGCCGGTCTGAGGGAAAACGGGCACAAAGGAAAGCGGAGCACTCAGAGGTTTTTAAAGCTGAAGACCAAGAGAGTCAGGTAACCAGCTGCTCTACTAAAACACACACATTTAAGATCATTATTATTGTGGGTGATGGCGGGGATTTAAATGTTGACCAAAAAGACCAGGCTGTCTGTAAACCTGCCTACATGTCGCTGGGAATACAGTGAGAGCAGCTTATTTGCTGTTAGTTGTCAGCGCTGTGAGCGAGCACATACATTATGCTAAATGTCACCCAGCTGTTTGTGTTGATAAGACAGGGAAACACTGCTCTCAAATAAAACAACAACGTGTGAAACCACAGCGATCACAGATGACATGCAATGTTAGTTACACTGATGTGATGTGTGTCGTTTAACGGGACTCATGCCTAGAATAAGGTGGATTTGTGTTTTTCGTATTATTTGTCCGCTTTTAAATGTATTCAGGTTTTTGATGTGTCGCCATCACATGGTGTCTTTCACACACAATTAATCGGAGTAACTCAGTGAAGTTGTTCGCTTTGTTTGCTGCCACTTTGGCATCACAGCTTATATACGTGGCAGTAAACGGGGTTCCCATCCAGATGAGTTTTCCAGCCAGGCAGGCAGCATATAGGATGACATCAAACACTTTGATCCTCTCTCTGTCTTCAGGCTCATTTCTTTCTTTTCTGTTCAAAGTTTTTGTTGTCATTTCACTATTTGCATTTTGGTACCACTTTAAAGGGTTTAAAGGGTTTATAAATTGTAGCTAATGGCTGTTTGAATGGTAAATAAATAATGTACTTAAGGCTTTACAGGTCACTTATAAAAGATCAAGAAGGGTCGGGCTAGGTCAACAACAATGTTTTATTCTCACTTTTTAATAAGCCTGCACTTATACATGTTAAATCCTTAATAATCCAAGTATGTGGGTATAAATGAAAACACTTGTTCATACAAAAACAGATTTTGGTCAACCTGGCAACTGACATCACTGGCTTATAGCAGATCTATAAAACATCAGAAGAAAATGTTTTATTAACTCTCAATAAAGCAATTAGTTACATTAGTAATAACAGGGGGCTTATTCAAAAGTGATTCCCATTTTTTTTTCAAGGCTTTCAAAAATGTTTTTTTAATTGCAAAACATATATATTTAACAAACATTGTGTAATTGAATACAGCGAGCCTGTTGTGTGTATTTTTGGGCCTACTACGATAGTCTCAGTGCACTCTCTATCTCCTCCAGGGGTACATCCAGTGTAGTGTACGGTGGAACGTGTGTGTGTGTGTGTGTGTGTGTGTGTGTGTGTGTGTGTGTGTGTGTGTGTGATGCCTCCACTTCATCATCCCAGCTTGGGAAAATCAGAATTGGGAGAGAAGTGTAGAGTGACTGGCCTTTAACACAAAGCCCTCAGACTACACTGCATTCTTTAAAAAAAACATTAATATAGAGGTGTAGAAATGTTAGTTACTATGCTTATACTCACATGGGACTAAATGCAGATGTGAGTGTGGACACATGTGGAAAGAGCAATGTTCATAATTAAAGGAGAGATGAGAGCAGTAAAGATCAGAGACGGGAAATCAGACACATTTGATTTAAAAAAAATGCTACAGGCAGATGCACTGTATTGTAGATTGCTATTTCTAGGTCAGTAGTAAACCCCTATCTGCCCCACCCCCACCCTGAGCCGCCTATCTACCCAAGGCCAGTCCACACATTAATCTGTAAAGCGTGGGGCGGTGGCATGTGGGCAGGTGTATTAAGCAGATAACAACAGATAATTATAAGCAACTAAGGAGAGACGCACAATCTGTCAGAGAGGCCCATATGTGAAGTGATCAAAGGCTGTCTATGAATTAGATCTGTCATTTATTTCAAATCAATTAAGTATTTATAGAATCAGCCGAATTTCGCACTGAAATGGGCTTAATGTTTATAGGTCATGCCCAACACTAACAGATTAAAGATATTTAAAGCTATAATATGGAGTTTTCCCCATAAAAGAATACAAAGATGTTACAGTTGAAAGGTTTATTGCATTACAGGGAAGTAACACAATCTTCTCTTTATTGACTTTTTTTTTTTGTGAAAAGTAAAAGCCTAAACCGGCTTAGTCATCCTGTTTCTACAAGTAGAGTAGGGACTTTTGTCCCAACCTCCCCTACTCCCAAGGTAGAGAAGAAACATAATGGAGTCTGAAGAGCTCAAAACATCAACACTTTTATTACAAAGAACACATTATAATGGGTTTTAAAGGTTACCCTTGTTGTTATGCCCAAAACTATTAGGATATTTGGCCTTGTCAGTAACGGTGCCTGCAGGTTTGTTGA
This sequence comes from Cottoperca gobio, assembly GCF_900634415.1. NCBI lineage: Eukaryota > Metazoa > Chordata > Actinopteri > Perciformes > Bovichtidae > Cottoperca > Cottoperca gobio. The sequence continues at coordinate 7,835,587 of NC_041355.1, read as the reverse complement.
GGTGTATTTTTTACTAAAACTTTATAATGAGACAAAGAAGAGGTTGAGACTTTTATTAACAATTGCACTGTATGGAAACAGTCAGATGAGCAGGACATTCAAGCTTACAGATCTTAGTGATCCGATATAGATCTTTATATTCGCAGGATTTCTGTTTCACATATATGTACACAAACAAAAGCGCAATCAATTTCAAATCATTATGCACACAGTCCAATGATTTGGTAGATATTCTGCTGCATTTTGCACACAGCAAACAAAACAAAATACAACAAATATAATATATAAGAAAACAATCTCATCTACCACTGCGTCCTCACTTTGTCAGATATATTGTCTACATTTGTTGTTTGCCACAAAGCAGTGTCCTCCCGTGACCCTCACCTCTAACAGCTGTGGAATATAAAAGAGCTTGTCTTATAAAAGAGTACTGAAAGTACTGAAAACATCCATTAAAAAGAAACTAACAATTCGTACCATCTATTCTTTAACTAGCTCTACACGTAACAGCTCAGGAAAGAAACATGTTAGCCTCAATTCAAGACCACAGATTTAATAAACAAGTGCCACCGAAAAATATATCAGAAAGGCCTTTTGTTTCTTTGGATTATATCAGAGGGCTTTATAAAGCTTCAGTAATCCCCAGTGGGGAAACTCATTTGCCACCAAATCAACTTGTACAGACAACAAACAATATATCCAGTACACAGCAAATACAAATACACAGTACAACAAATAAATAACACCATAAAGACCCATTTGAGATTAACAACTGAACGATGCTACACTGTTAGTGTGACATTTTACCACTTCTAGTATTTTAGGTGATCCTGCTGTTAATACATTAAAACATCACCTTTTACTTCTCTCATTAACTCAGGAATGAGTCCATTCATGTCGATGTTACATCAACGCTTTAGCTTCAGATTCTGGGAATGATAAAGAACATATGGCATATGGAGATTCAAGTTTCAGATAAAGAGACAGAGCTGGAACTGAAACATCTTTTTTTTTTGTCTCCTAGGATTATGCAATGTGGACTCTATCGTTTTATATCACAATGTACTGATTTAGTCCTTTTTCTTTACACGGAAAAATCGATTCACAAATAGTTTGAATTGAAATAATAAATGTCAAATCAAGAAACAACCAAAACATGTAACAATACAACATTTCTACAAAGCAATCCGTCATAAAGTCAGATTAGATCACCCGCATCTGTGTTGGAGGTCAGAGTTCAAACAACACTCTGGTAGACTTAGAAACAGGAAGTTATAGAGATTTACAGAAATCCCTGTATATGACCTTTTAGTTTGACGTCACACTCTGGTTCTTACAACATATGTTACTCCCACACACCCTTTCTTGCAGCAGTAACTGTTCGACTCTCTTTGTCAGCTCTTGTGAATCTTGCCTAACAACACACTTTCACAAAAGTCAAAGTTAAGATGGAAACTATCCTCTGACACAGTAATCTGGATTTGCAGTGTACACACATGCACGTGCGATTCAGAGGAAGATGAATGACCTCATATAATTAGAAAACCAATGATTAGTCGAGTAATCGATTAGCCGATCTACAGAAAAGAAGCGGCAACTATTCTGATAATCGATTAATCATTCATGCAAACATGGCAGAAAATTCAGTTTTCAGCCTCTCAAATATGGAGATTTCCTGCTTTTCTGTGTTTTAAATCGTATTAAACTGAACATCTTTGGGTTTTGGACTGACAAAACAAGACATTTAAAGACATCACCTTGGACTTTGAGAAACTGGGATGGACATGTTTCCCTCTTTTCTGACATTTTATAGATCAAATAAGTAATCGCTTATTTAAGATTAATAAAAAATGAGAATAACCTCTAGTTGCAGCTCTAATGTAGTATAAGATAGGGCTCACACACATATACATTTGATATCCAGATCCACTGAAATATTTCTGCTGTGTGAGCTCAGCCTGTGGGAAACATCGGTGTGTGTTTCCCACATAGCACCATATGCACTACCTTGTCTCCAGAGTTGCTGTGGTAACCTTGCAGGGAGTTAGTGTATGTATGTGTGCATATTGTTTAACACCAGGATATCACTTCAGAGGACTTGATATTGTTGCTAATGCATGTCAGGACTGGAAAAACAGACGCATTTCATATTAATGCTATTCATATTTCGTATTAATTATTAAGCTCTCAGATAACAGTTATAACAGCGAAGATCTTGGGTGAAAAACAGCCACTTTCTCTATTTGCTTAACAGGAACGTCTTCTGACTAGACTCCCACTTTGTTCTCACACACAGCTGTCCATACATTCACAGCAAGCAGCCTTGTGTAATGAAATAACAAGGTGGCTTGTGTAATCTTCACTCTGTTAGTGTCCCTGAGCAATTTCACTATAATTTGAGATGTGCAATAATAAATCATGTTTCGTTTGCGTCTAGTATTCTCTAATTTGGCTTTATGCTCCGTAAATAGTTTCATTCACGTCATGGAAAATACTTTGAATTCGATGAAACACAGTCATAAATACAGCTGTAAATACGGGTCATATTAAGGTGAATGTTGATAAGCAACAACGATATCTGTGTAGTCAGCAACTAATAAACAACACGAGAGAACAGAGCTTTAAAGAGGCTAAAGGATTCTGTAGGTGCATCGGTCCCTTTTGGTCAGAGATCAGTTCCGCTAAATATATATCTCTTATATCGTATCAGTCATACCAAGTTGTGAGATATCTGTTTCTAAAAAAAAGTGATATATATGATATAATTCTTTTGACATGTGTCATTTAAACTACATATAAACAAAAAGGTATGTTTAATTTTCTTTCTTTCACGCGATTCTACTGTATGATGCTGATATGTGTGTTGTAATGGTGCCGTGTTTTAACATGAGTCCTTTTCTATCATTTGCTCACAGACGCCATCGAAGTGGATCTTTGAAGGCATGCAAAGTTGTGAAATTTCCTCAGAGAGCACTGATGATCCTCTTAGTAGCGGTTTACGCACTCGTCGGCAGCCTCGAATAGTAGTCATTGGTGCTGGGTTGGCCGGCCTTGCTGCAACTAAGATCCTACTGAAAAACGGCTTCACGGATGTCACCGTCCTAGAGGCGTCAGACCACATCGGCGGGAGAGTTCACAGTGTTCAGCTCGGTGAGAGGACATCTCCCTGTACCTTCTGTTAACTCAAACTTGTCTTTTTTTCTTCTTAATGCCATTCTCCCGAGATCACAAAGCTCGTTTTCTCGGCATAATGGGATTAGTTTTCTTGAAAAGGGTTAGATTCAAAGACACCTGTGTCACTAAATATGATGTAGAAAAAGAAAAACAGAGCTAGTGGGTGGCTAACCTAGCTTAGCATAAAGACTGGAAGCATAGGGAAACAGCTAGCCTCCGGGACTGTCACTGATAACTCCCAGTTGAGCCACAACATTTACACTTTGATTCTTTTACAGATTAAACACACAAGATATATCGTGTTGATCAGTGAGCTTTAGAGTTGCTGGTAGACAGATTTTGTTATCTTTGGACAGAGGCAGACTAGCTGTTCCCCTCTTTATGCTAAATTGCAAACTCTCCAGGCTGCAGCTGCATACTTCGCATAACAAATATTTCTTTAAGTCCATCGATATATGGGTTTGTTGTAGAAATTTTCCAAATTTAATGGAAATGACGCAGAGGAGTCTAAAGGTGGTTCTCTCTTTATATATATATATATATATATTTATTATATATAACGGATATTGTTTCTGTGTTTGGCTGTGGGCAAAAGATACATTTTTCAACATCAGATTTGCATATTTCAAACAAATTGCACTTGAAAACAATTATTTCTTCCAAGTAACAATTTCACATTTTTCACAGCTAGATCCACATAAAGCACTTTTTGACAGTTGATACAAAGAACAAAGAATCTTCTGATACAAGTTGGAGTTACAAAGAGGAGAAGAGCTGCAGAAACTGTATTATCTAATCTGCCTCGTTCATATTAAAGTCAATCTGTTTTTAATATTTACTAAGTAAGCACTGTTCATATTTCTTAGAAAAGCCTACCATCCAATCAGCCAGCGTTACATTCTTTGTTTACCTAAATAACCTGAAAGAATGCACGCATGTCTAGTTCAAAGAGAAATCATTTCCGCTTCATCAGCTTGAGCCACTTTGGCAGATTTGCCCAACCAGGGAAAGTTGCATGACAAATTCTTTCAACTGGCAAGAACAAAGAAGTCGGGAACAGCATCTGCTCGTGGCGCAGATTCTTTACGCACATAAATGAGGTCATGTGTAGAAACATACATACTTGTACTGTTAAATGTAAACTTTGCGTCTGTTAAGTAAATACCTTTTTATGTGCTTCGACTTTATGTAATCGTAGAAACATCTAGCCATTATTATCTTTGCATCGGCACGTTTTTAATTATATAAATGAAAGTAAAAAATATATACAGTGCATGATGTCATCATCCTCAGGAAAAATATTAAACTAATGGTATTCCAGTGGGCTTAAACAACTGCAGTGTGTTAACTGTCCCTTTATTCAGTTCAAAGAGATCCATTTTATTCCAATCTCACACTGATCTGTGTTTCTTCTCTTCGTCTTTTTGTTAGGAAAAGCAACTTTGGAGCTTGGAGCCACCTGGATCCATGGTGCCAATGGGAACCCAGTGTACCACCTGGCGAAAGACAACGGGCTGCTGGAGCACACCACGGACGGGGAACGGAGCGTGGGACGCATCAGCCTGTACACCAAGAATGGCGTGGCTCACTACCAGACCAATGTCGGGAAGAGGATCCCGAAGGACCTGGTGGAGGAGTTCAGTGACCTGTACAACGAGGTGAGGGGACGCATCTGCACTCAGACAGTAGGCACACATGTGAATTCACACTTCTATACACAAATGAATGCATACATGGACAAGACCTAACCTCCTGACGCAGTTAAAGAGTTTCTAGTTTCCACTGATACAACATATAAAACATGTTGGGCCGATTTGGGGGAAATAGACACTTGATAGAACGATGCAGCCATAAAAACATGGAGGCTAGAGTTTGAATATTTTACTCAGTATCAACATCATGCAGCTTCAATATAGAATTGGAACAGGCTGATGATGGAGAAGATACTGTCAGACCGTGCACAAGATGATTTTAACAACCTTAAAGCTACTCGTGGGAAAATAAAAGCCACTGCTCACATCCATCACAACATTATTAAATATATCTTGCAACTGTGCAATGTCCACCAAAGCATGCTGGATTTAACGAGGAATGGTCATTTTGGTTGGTCCAGTTCTCTGCTCTGTGCTCAGTAGCAGCCTGTGTTAGAGAATGATTATTGTAGTTTAAGTAGGTCACGTCTGGAAAAGGCAGTTACAGAGAGAAGGTATGGAACAGGCAGAAGAGATTTTATTGTATTAACCATTGCTACACATGTGTTTCCTGCGTGATCTCTGGTCTAAAATGAGCCACATATGCTGTCTCCTTGCGATAAAATGATTTAGCAGCCTTATAAAGTCATCTCATCCACCTTCCTCCCGTTCTCTTTCAGCCTTTGAAAGCATCTTCATCATGCTTTCTCTGTATGTTGTCTAGATGGTAAAGCTCTTTGAAACAAATGCTAATTTGGAGTATATAAATAAAGTTGACTTGACAAGTCTTGTAAAGTCTCCAAACTACCGTCTCCAGGAATGTGTTTTTCAATAACTGCTGTTGTGAAAAGAGAAAAAGGAAAAAACTGTCCGACTTCAGGGTCACATCAACTTTATAACTCTTTGTGGTGTCATTCAGCCGTGACTGACATGCTCGCAGAGTGAAAAGTACCAGGTTCATGGTCACCATCACATGAAGGAGACTCATAATGCTCTGGGCTTTACTTCTTTATAAGGGAGTGGAGGGAAAAACTGCCATCTGCTATCGCCTGTAGTGCACTGCAGCAGTCATACCACTGGATAACTAACTAATTATTGAAATTTTCTATTAATCTGTTTCATTTATCTTTTTTTTTTTTTACTAATCCGTTGTGCTATAAAACGCCACATAATGAGAAATACTCTGCCCAAAGCCCAAATTGACAAATTCAGATTGCTTCTTTTGTCCGACCAACAGCTCAAAACCCAAAAATATACAGTTTACTATCACAGAAGACAAAGAAAACCAGAAAATATTCACTTGAAGCATGTGGAAAAATGTTGTTTTTTCACAAAATTGTTGCAGATTCATTTTCTGAGAAAGATATAATCCACTAATCAACTACTTGTGTCAGTACTCTATCAACAAGACACACTAAACTATGAGGAATTATATCACCTTTATGTTCCATTATAAAGGGTTATAATGTCAAAACACCAACATAGACTTTGTCTTCAGTTAATGCTCCACTTTATCAAACAATACATTAACTATCTGAAGCACTCGTTCTGCATGTTGTCACAGATTTAAGGATTTTTTTTTAAATCTAACTTTATGAATTTTAAAGTAAACACAGTCCAGATTCAAACTGTTAATGTTTTGACATGTTAATACATCATAGCATATTGTGTCAATTCTTCTTTTCCTACTTTCTTCTTTCTATTTTCTTCTCATTAACAAGGTGCTGTTATTGTAGCAGCTGGCAGCACTTCTTTTTAACATGCTGTGATTTGTGCTGCCTGTGGCGTTTCTCCATCATGCTGCACTTCACCATTATCTGAAGCAATCAAGTACTGACCGGATCTTGAACTGAACTAAACTGCTTTATTTTTCTTTCCTGGGCCTCTTTGACGTGCTTCCTCATTCTTACCCTCCGTCTCACCCCGCTTTAGGTGTACGAGCTGACTCAGGAGTTCTTCCAAAATGGGAAGCCAGTTTGTGCTGAGAGCCAGAACAGCGTTGGCGTCTTTACACGGGACGTGGTGCGCAAGAAGATCATGTTGGATCCTGACGATCCTGAGAGCACCAAGAAGCTCAAACTGTCCATGCTTCAACAGTACCTCAAGGTGTGTGTGCGTGTGTGCTAAGCATTCATAAATCATCAAGTCAAAAATGTGGAAAGTCATTGTGAAAACGTAGTAGTCGGTATACAAACCGACACAGCCCTTGGAATGAGTCAGCAGATATTGGTGTAATCTGTATGACTGCTGGCACTAATAGCATGGGTTAATTAGACAATAATTAGCTATTGATTTAAAGAAGATTGGTTTGCTACTCAGATGGTAATTATGGGCCTTTATTATCCTAACCTGTAATCCATGTAGATATCCAATGACAAACTATCAGGCTCGGGGGTTGTTGTTTCAAGCAGATGTTCGTTTTCTTACCACACTGTTGAGACTTTTGTTTTTGTATTACATTTAAATATTGTTTTTACCATATCTTTTCTTTTAAAACATATTTTACTCTGAGAGCATGTAATGATTATTTACACTATCAATTGATCTGTTAACTAATTTCTTTATGAACCTTTTAGTCAGAATATACAATAGTCTAAAATAAAAAAGAGAAATACATTTTCAAATGATTTTATATCAACAGGCATTCAATATGTTCATGTGAGTGCTACATTATATACATTTGAGTGCTCCTCCATAAGCTCCCGCCCACACCAACAAAGACAGGAACCAGAGTATGTCGAGAACTGCAGCAGAGAAGAGACGGCGGCACATTAGCCACCACTTAAAAGCTACCATGCTAGCTCACTATTTTATTAGGCAGCTGTAACATATTTGTTGCTTTTAAATAACACAGCACCAGCATGTGTTTTCTGAATGTGTGTTCCCAGCATGTTTGAACAAGTTGAATCATGCTGAGTTTAACTGAGTGTGGTTGATATACAGTATATATGTAACTGATCTGATCCCCTGTGTTTTTGTTTCTCCTGTTTCAGGTGGAGAGTTGTGAAAGCAGCTCTCCCAGTATGGATGAGGTGTCTCTGAGTGAGTTTGGCGAGTGGACAGAGATACCCGGTGCACACTATGTCATTCCTGAAGGTTTCATGAAGGTCGTGGAGCTCCTGGCCCAGGACATCCCCTCTCGCACCGTCTCTCTTAGCAAACCGGTCCGCTGCATCCACTGGAACTACTCAGCCAAGCATCAGGAGGCGATCGCCCAGAGCAGCGACACCCACCAGGACAACAACCACAATGAACATAACCACGGCTGCCAACCTCACGAGGACCCTCTGATCTTCGGTCACCCCATTTACGTGGAGTGCGAGGACGAGGAGTGGATCACCGCCGACCACGTGATCGTGACATCTTCTCTGGGAGTCCTGAAGCAGAACCTTGAGGTCATGTTCTCCCCCTCTCTGCCTGAGGACAAAGTGCTCGCTATCGAGAAGCTGGGCATCAGCACCACCGATAAGATATTCTTAGAGTTCGAAGAGCCCTTCTGGAGCCCAGAGTGCAACAGCATCCAGTTTGTGTGGGAGGATGAGGCTCAGCTAGAACAGCTGGCTTACCCTGAGGAGCTGTGGTACAAGAAGATCTGCTGCTTTGACGTCCTCTACCCACCCGAGCGCTACGGCTACATGCTGAGCGGCTGGATCTGCGGGCAGGAAGCTCTGTACATGGAGCGCTGCGATGACGAAACAGTAGCCGAGACCTGCACTGAGCTGCTGAGGCGCTTTACAGGTCAGGACGCACACACCAACCACAATCCTAAAAAAAGATATTCCCATACAACTGAACCTGATTATGGTCGCAGACTTTAAACACGTGGTCAATGAAACAAAACAGAAACGCAACAAAACTACTTGGAATCATTTATCTCATTCATTCCCACTTTTAGATATTTTACTCCTCTGGCTCATTCATTTAATCCGTATCTAATCAAAGAAGATCTCAAAGTATTCTTTATAAAACTTTACTTTTATAATTCTGTAGACTTTTATGACAAAACAAGATCAACTTCCGTTTTCTAACTCTGTTCGAGTTAAGCATTCACCAAGAATCAATAATCTAGAACTAACACAAGGCTATTGTGTCAGCTTAGTGACTCATACACACAGTAAATTGATTGGGTGATTGTGTTTCAAAGAAAGGAAATGACATAAGCGTGTACATGCGTACATGTGATGTAAATAGCTTTCAGAACAAAAGGTTGACAAATAACAGAATGACTCAGGTGGCTTTTTATATGTCCAGAGAGCAGCAGCTAAGGTGTCCCCACACATATGTCATGATCACATGTCAGATAAGATGAAGAGGTCTTTACTTTAACTGACATTTGATCCGTCCATGCTTCTTCTTGTGACATAAACACACAAATGTCAAACGTGCTATATTTTCTCTGAGGCTTATCCAATGTTGCTGCTACTAGTGAGTTGTTTTGAGGAATTGTCCTGCTTCAAGGTGATTGCAACATAAAATGTAAGAGGTTTCATCACATGACAATAGGTTGACTCATTGTTTTAGGGAAAGATTAGGACTAGTCAGATACAGTATAAATGACTCAGATTATTGCCAGTCACAGTGACTGCAGAAACAATGACTGTAACTTCATGATGAGGTCAGAGAACTTTCAATAGATTGCAGACTGTAAATTACACGGAGAACCTCACACAAACATTCCTCATTTAGGTCATGAGGTCTAATCACGTCAGCTGTTGTTTAATTACATATAGACTCGCCGGTGCCTTTCTGCTCACAGAGGGCCACCAGTTGATTAGAGTTGGCAGATTAGATGTCCCAGTAAAAACGCCTCAACTCAAAGCCGCCACATTCTTAATTGTAACTGGATTGTGTCGACACCAGACTGTCATTAAGTTTCTGCCTCTACTATCTGTACTGACTCCCTCTCTGTACGTTTGTCAACAGGGAACCCCGACATTCCTAAGCCCTGGCGTGTCCTGCGCTCCTCGTGGGGCAGTAACCCCTTCATCCGGGGCTCCTACTCCTTCACCAGGGTGGGATCCAGTGGTGGGGACTGTGAGAGGCTGGCCATGCCGCTGCCTTATGCCAACAGCACCAAGGCTCCGGTAAGACACACAATAACACAACAAAACACAGGGGGTGCACAGAATAATAAAAACACCTCTTAAAACAATACCATATTTAATCCTTTATTTAAACAGGTAAATGAACATATACGGCCTAAGCATAGTTTTATAAAGTTGGTTTATTAAGTTGATAAAGTTAGACATTAGACATTATAGTAATTGTGAGGCCAAATAGTTATGTTTGTTCTGCATTATTTCGTTGCATGTTTGTTATTTCGTTCACCACACTGTGTGGTGTGTACTGATTAAAATACATTTTTATAAATTCAAATTGAGATAAAAAGGACAATTTCTCGCCTTTGTTCAGGGAGTTACAGAGTATGTCCCCTTGTACATTTAAATAAATTACAAAACTAAAAGTAAAAAAAAAAATGTAGAGACTATATTTTACAGGTCTGTAATCTCCCAATAATTTGATAAGAAGTTTTTTCAATAAATTACAAATTGTAGGGAAATGAATGAAAAGTGGTGAGTTTATAACTCGGGTATCTGGACAAAAAGCCAGACTGTGACACTGTTTAATAATTATCACCAAATTACATTATTTGTTATATATGGTGCAACTTAAAGCAGAGTTAGTTTGATCTGAGTTATTTCTAAATGTTAGCTATACTTATTTTCCAATGTGTATTATGTTTATTACCTTAATGTATGTGCCAAAAAAGTTGTTATGGGTTGTAAGAGCTCTGTCTCCCCCATGTCCTTCTATGTCTAATACAAAAGTGCCTTAAGAAATATAAATAAAAAGAAACCTTCCTGTGAATTCACAGTTACACATCAGTGCCTTTGTAGGAAACTAAGTAAATCAAATATTGTATATTCTTTAAGAAACATTGAGCTGTAACTACCTTTACAGCAGTATTTTCACTGTTGTTTACACTCCCTGCACGCACTCTCAAAGCATCTGGCTAATGCGGCGGTCACTACTATGTCACATTGCAGCACATGCAGAGCAAATACAGCTGGTGTCAGGGGGGGTAATGAAGGCTGTTTCCTGGCCAGCAGTCTAGACCTTGAAACCTGATGCATTCTGGGTGAAAGGGGGAAAGGGGGGGGGGAGGGGGGTTGTGTTCTCACTTGACACTGTTGAAGGAATGGCATGAGCACTCCCTGAAGTCCTTCAACTCTAGTCAAACTGAAATCTTAAGGCCTGAGGAAAGTTACTGCAGCCTCCTACATGTCGAGCGCTAACAAGGGAATCAGTGATGGAAATAGAAAATCGTGCTGAGCGAGAGGCCAAACAATATGTCAAGATGACTTTGACAGCTCTTCTGGTTTTCTTCTCTCAAATCTTTTATCCGTTTCTCCCCTTCTCCTTCCTCAGCCTCTACAGGTCCTGTTCGCTGGAGAGGCCACCCACAGAAAATACTATTCCACTACCCATGGTGCTTTGCTGTCAGGACAGAGAGAGGCCACTCGTCTAATAGAGATGTACCAGGACTTTCACAAAGCTGAAACCACAAAGCCTAATATGTAAAATAAAACGAACCTCGGACTAGTGAAAAAAATAAACATTTGACTTTTACGCTTTTTATCTTGATGATTAAGTTATACTTAAAAGCATAGCTCGGGCATTATTACATTAATAAGTATTGTTTCTATTGTACTGTAGATTCGAATCATGCTAAACTTTTTATTTTGAGATGTACTGTTCAAACGTTGCCAATGGTGCTGTCATTTCTTGTCTTTTTCATTCTGTCATGTTTTTTTAAATCATTAATTTAATGTTTATAATAACAGCATCTGTAATTTAACTTGTTTTTGTAAGTGCCTTCTGTAAGTAACTTTGTGTTATTTCAAAAATAATGGAAATGCTAAATAAAAAATTGAGAAAGTTTTAACAAAATAAAAGTTCTATCATCATCTAACAAAATCAGTTGAGTCGCCTTAATTAATTAAAACTATTAAACACACTAGTCATCATATATCTCCTCTTCATCCACTTCTGTCCTCATGAATATTTTTCCAGGAAAGCACAACCACAGGCAGGAGCTGTTTCCATACTATCACCCTTTTAACAGATGAGGAAGGCAGAAAGTGAGTGCACGTGGAAAGAAAAGAAAAGGCTCCATAGCCGTAATGCTTTCCCCAGTTCTCCCTTCTGTTGGACAACAGTGTTAATCTTCAGAGAGAAACCGGATCAGAGGCTGAAACTTTTATAATTAGCAACATAAAACACAAAAAATAAGTTTTTATATCCTGTACTTCCCCGCTTCTTATAAGCAAGTAGCAAAGCAAACCACTCCGTGTCATGAAACTGACTAAAGGAGTTTTAATATTTCACTCCCATGAAGTTGGTTTGCAACAGACATATATAAAAAACATTTTTTTTAAACAATTCAAAAAGAATACATTAGTGGAGGTTAATGGATATCCAAATTAACAAAGAATAATAAACTTCATTATCGTAGACCAGAAATAACAAAGGTGTAGAGATGGAGCCCTGCACTACCAGCTTATCAATACCGCAGTGTGAAACTCCATTCAAGTAAAAGTCCAATATTTAGGTTTACTCAAGTAAAAATACACAATTATTATCAACAAAATGTAATTAAAGCATCAAATGCACAATTACTCATTATGTAGGATGGACCATTTTTAAGTCAGTATTCAAGAGGGGAAGAGAGAAACAGAATAAAGTACAGCTGAAAATTCACCATATTCTAAACAATTCATAAAACGAGTTTACTTATATTAGATTAAACCAGGTTGACAATGATCTTACTGCAATGACACTCAATAACAGACACAGTGTTGCACTATGCAAAATGTTATTCTACAAATTACCTCAAGCAAACTGGTAAATGTAGTGCAGTAAAGAATAGAGTAAAAACTGTACTTGAGTAGATGTAATAATCTTAATAAAGCCTTTGCTGCACTACTTAACGCTTCACCAGTCACATAATTTATCATTCACACTTATTGCTGAAGTCACTGACATTCTCATCACTAGTAGAACATGTAGAAGTAGGAATAATTTGAGGAATGATAATATGTGCCCTCATGGGAAACAGCTGAAGATCAGTGACCGAACGATTCAAACCCCAACACGTGCCAGGGACTCAAAACTGATAAATCTTCTGGATGCCGACTTGTTGCCAACTATAAATATGCAGGAACATCAGATGGTAACTTGATGGATGAGGAGGAACAGAAGGACCAAAGTTCCAGTGTGAGAATGACATGCATCGTATAAAGCAAGCCGTCTAATTGTGTGTTTACAATGTTTGGGGAGAAGAATTAAAAAAAGAAATCCTCTGCACACTCATGGTCTAATCAACCCCAAGTGAAAACACCTTTGTGAGTTTGAGGTCTTAAAGAGAACACTACTACTCTTTCATCAAACACAGATAATTACACTGTATAGTAAAACAAGAGGGGCATTAAATACATCAGATTTCTAAACATATTATTATATTAATTTATTCTGCAGATTCAGACGATAGCGTTATCTAATAGTAAGTCAAGACTTTGACCTGGATGTCTGAAGATCTCTTGTAGCAATGCCTAATACAGTATATATCAATACATTTATTAAAACTGTAGGTTTTACCCCTTTTACTTTTCTATTTACCGGCTCTTATGATTCAGGTGTTTGTCTTTGGTAATCCCTTGTGAGATGTAAGAAGAACTTCATCTTCTGACACCTCAAGAGGACGCTCACAAGCGAGCTAGCCAACAATTTCACCTTACACGGCAGCCAATCAGAGCTCATGTTACATTTCATGGCAGATTAGCAGAAACACTAACACAGCCTCATTAAGAGCAGAGTTAACCATAAATAACTGTATTTCTCACAGTGTGTCATTTACTAAATGTTCTCTTGGACACTTAACTTGAGAAAAACTCACAGTGCTGAGATACAAAGTTGTTAGCAACAGCGTTAGCAACATTAGCATCTCTTTTAATTAAGTCCAACATGTACTCTTCTTTCACTTCTGTGTTTGTCGACACTAACTATCTGTCTTAGTTTGTCTTCTTTACCAGGTAGTTGACTAACTTTGTCTGCCATTCTCTGGATGCCATTATACTGTATTTATATAATGTTTATAACTATTAGCATTACTGTAATCACACTCTGCACCAAATATTTTTGTCCTGCCTACATACGGCTCCTTCTGTATATATTTAGTGTATACAAACCCCTTACTGTTTATTCTACAGTCTATTTATTCTACATTTCATTCTGTACATTACTCTGCGCGTTACTGATTTTTGTACTTCTGGTTGTATTCTAAACAGCATTTTGTTTTCTCACTACCTGTACCTTTACAATAAAGTGTAATCTAATCTAATCTAGTCGAGTCTATGCTACTCTAAACTAATAAAATAAGATAGTCTGCAGTATAAAATCAAAGCAAAACAACAGTAAATAAATCCACTGGAGTAGGATGTGCATGTCTGCTGTGCATTGTGATTGTGTGTAGAAGGCCTTTAAAGTGAAACCTTGTTTTCTGTGGGCAGTGTACTCCCCCTCCTCCGTCCTTCAGACAGTTGGGAAGCAGAGAGGGAAACACAGGAACAAAGTTCTGGCAGGAGTCCCGGGCCGAGCAGGGAACATGTGAGGCTGCAGAGGACTTAACCATTCAACTACAGCTATCAACGGAGGGTAAACTCATCTGATGTTTCACTGGTCATATTTAAAATCAGGACTTCATGGTGCTTTCAGGTGCTCCTCGTCAATTGAGAAAGTCGTAGATTTCTAAGTTTACCACAAGAAAGTTGCTCTCAAACGACAAAGGAAATGAATAACTAGTGGTAAACTTATAGAAATTCCATCATTCAGTTTAAGTGATATTTTAAAAAGTCTTTGTTCACACATTTACAATATCTGATGAAAATTATATTATATTGTTGAAAATTATTGATGTTATTATTTGACTATCATGAATTACTTGTCATTCATTTTTTAAAGATTAGAAGTTACTAAACCATGTCGAATTAATTAGAAATGAGTCAGATTTACACATTGTAAAATAATTACTTCAAATGACCTTTTCCATTACTTTTAAATAATACATTTTAAATACTATGGTTTCCCCAAAATAGAACATAATTGTTTTGGTATAAAGCAGTTCCAATGGAAACTGTGCAGTGAAGTCTGTGGATTAAACAGGACAGTGCTTCTGAAAAGACATGTTGCTAATAGCCTTTTTAAATGTCACTTTTCAAAGCTGTGAGCACCACACACAAAAAACATTCAGATAATCATTTATCTATTTATTTATTTATTTGGAGAGATATTAAAACACCTGGACGATTAAAACCAAAGCTATCTGCACAGCTCCATGAGTAGAGAAGTGGAAAACATATCGATTAATATTAACAACCCGATAACATACACATTTATATAATATTAAATAAACTTATTTAACACTGAAATAATCTGCTGGTAGTTAGGTACTTCATTAGAATTTGAATAAGGTTATAATATTAGGGTATAAAGGAATAGCTTTGTGCCTTTTTAAGTTCAACTAAAGTTCCTTGTTTATTTTTAATGAGACATGAAATCATACAGTAGCATGAACATGGTTGCAAACACAAAACAGCAGCACCTACATGTCCCACAGACAACAGGTCAACACTGCGTTACCTTACCTGCTTGTGGTTTCACATCACTGCACTTTATTATTTCAACGCCGCATCTGCCATTGTTGTTTCCTTTCAAATGTGACTGAACTGATACACTCATCACATATAAACAAACAGGAAACTGAGAAATAATGTTGCATGATTTAAAATAGTTAATATATATATAGATATATATAGATATAGATATAGGTTAAAAATATTTGAATACATTGTATTAAATTAAATTAAAATGATGTATTGCTTTTTTAAAGTAATAATCAGTAGCCTAATCAATAATCCATTTTTGGCCAGGAGTGAGCAGTTGTTTTGGCAAACATGCTAGAATACAATGTCCTACGAACAAATCAACCATCCTAAACCCATTTTAGTAGTTACCTGATGAAGGTATTTCTGAAATCCACTTTCCTTTTACTTCTCCAGCTCCTCAGAGGAACATATCAGTCTTGAATTGCTACATGTTTCAAATAGTTTGACAGCCCCAGTAAGTTGCTAACTTTTCTGTTTGTGCTACGCAGCTAGCATAACGTGAGCTTATCACACCTTTGTGGTGCTTACAGCATTCACAGCTTTACTTCATTCAACTTCAGTTTTTGCATTTCAGCATTGTGTCGTGATTTTCTTAGAAGGTGCTGCATTGAAAAATAATATTATATAATAAAGATTCAACAGAAAACATGTATTTCAAGACAAAACGTCATGATTCTGTATAATCCACAGACCTCCCTGAACTGGCGTTAGTGGTAGTTAGCTCAAGAAATGAATTTGAACCTTTAAATCGTAATCAACATTATTTTAAAAAGTAGCTAAGAAGTACAAAAAATACAATTTAAAGCAATTTTATTGATGACAACAGATGAGTGAAAATGAGTAGTAAAACATTTCCATCTATTGCAGTCATCGCAGAAGGCTGATCATTTTTTGGGAAAGTTATTTTCAGCGACAGAATCCATTTTGTCGTTGTAGCAACACGGATGAAGGTCATGGGTCATACATGTCAATGGCAGTCAAAAATGAACAAAACAATTCCAAAGACAAACTGCACACTTAACTGCCCAGATAAGTGTTGAGGTAATGTGTAAAATACTATTCAGATGAACGGGCAGAGTACAATCATTCATACATAAAATATGTACAGAGAGGTACATGAACACTCAGACACTGATTTTCCATTTCACACTATGATACATGACACGTGGAACTGCAACAGAGGAGGAATGCAACTTTAAAATATGAAATAAACATGAGAATGAAGAAGCAGCTTGGTTTATAAGTGATGCTTCTGTTTCTGAATCAAAATAAATAAATTAGAAATGATTCCGCTTTATATTTGGAGAGGCAGAGAATGGAGATGGAAGCCAGAATTTATTCTTGGCACCTCAAATCTGCACTTTCAGAGCTCACAGGCTCCGTTACATCTTCAGCAGGTCCATGTTCACAATGAAGCAAACGTACTGTTGGTATGAATGTTAAATCTACAGTATAATGCAAAATGAAAATAAAGACAGTAACAGATACAAAGGTGAGCATAAGGTCATATTGGCAATGAACTTAAAAAGCACTTGAATGTAGCTGAATCAGTTTCCATCTTCAACTTCACAACCGATAAGATATGAGATGGCGTAAGAGAAAAGAGGCTAACTGTACTTCTGTTCAGTCAAGTTCATATGTAATATGCTGTATTTCCAAAATCTTCTTCCCATGAAACCAAACATGTAAGCGAACGGTCCGTCTCGTACACAAAACGGCGGCAGGCATCCCGCTGACAGACACCGCCGTCGTTTCTGACTAAACCGATGATCGACGGGCCGATAAAAGTATTCAGGAAAGAAAAGTGCATCATATTTTGTCAAATACTGAGAAATAGCTGAACATTAAAAACAACACTCTTATAATAAACATCTGAAATATCTTTTTCTTCTCACTAGTGCAACAACAGACTGGATCAAATAAAGAGAAACGTTATTAACCTGCAGGCAATCAAAGCTCTTTAAACATCTAATAGTTTTCTTGTCACAGTAGCAGAACAGTTAAGAAGGCAACTTAATGATTGATGCTTGAACACAAACATGCCAACATTATACACATCGCTCTTTTATAGAAATAAATAGCGGAATTATCATCTTCTTAAATAATTTCCATCTCTATATGACTCTGATGCACATTTAATATAAAGTATCTAATACACAACTGCAATTTCAACACTACTGTTATACATAATATAATTCTCTATGCTTATCTTTCATTCAACTTTGGAGAGAAAATGCTTACAGAATGAAGACCTGTAAACTTGAACTTTTTCCACTCATAAGTATGACCTTAATATTATATAACATCAAATGTTGGTCATTTTTTTTTTTCTCCTTGTTTTCTGCTTCTTCTTTTTTTTTTTACAAACAGTATGTACAGAGTAGCGGATAGCGAAGGCAGGATTGTCTAAAACTTAAAATCAACAAGTGCTTTGTGTTTTCTCTATTGTGTCAGTAAAGTTTTACACCTTTCCTTACAAACTGACTTCCCTCAAATGAATCAGTACCAGTGTAGGATAATAATATGCAGCACTGGAAGAACATGAAGGAATGAACACCCACAACTCTGCTCACACATCCACCTGGAACATCTTCACTACAATATGCAGCTACGCAGGTCCTCATAAACATTTTTGACAATAAAGCAGAGACCCCTAAAACATCAACTCTCCTCGACTTTTTAAAATTTAAAGAGCCCTCGTGAGAAACGCCCGCTCGGCCACCTTGCTCTGTTGCACGCTCCGCCCACGAATGTTAACGTGTGTCGTAGAGACAAATGAGGTGTGCAAGGTAAAATGAACCACTTGTAAAGCAACAGGCTGTAAACGTGTCGCAAGGGAAGAGACGTGATGTTCCATCAGATGTGTGAATCATTTATTCAGCCTGTTACGAAACTGTGTGCATGTTTTCTTTAACGCAAAGTGATTGTAAGCTTCTAATAGGAGCTCCACTGATTCAGTATTGCACTTTTATAATGTGTGTGGACTCTCAGTAGATTGATTAAAAAGAATCAATGCAGCAAATGCAGAATAATCCTGACTTTTGGTCCCTAGTGAGGGTCAAGCTCCAACCATTCCTACGAATAGTCTTCACTATGGACCCTCATGCCTTGTATCTTTCCACATTTTTCAAACTAAATGCCGCCCACCTGCAGCTTTCTGTGCTATAAATTTGTATTTCGAAGCCGAGATAAGCATTATGAGGGTTACTTCTCAGACTTGATAAAGCTCCTGAGCCAGAAGATATTATGCAACCGTTTTCACAGGCTGAGTAGCACTCCTTGAGAATAACAAACTGATGATGTGATGTGTGAAACTGGAACCCCCCTTTAAGTTATCTGCAGCACAGAGGAGTGTCACTACAGTATTGCTACGAATTTCTGCAACGTAGGCTAAACTCAATTGTAGCCACGAATTGCACCAAATCAAATTGCTAATTTGAAGGTGATACTGAAGACCTGATCTCTTGGTTTTGATTTCTGCAAAATAGTGAATGTGATACATGTTCCTTGCTGCAAAGAGTGCAACGTGTCATATCACACCAGCTGGCTGTTGGCTGTGTACGTGCTTGGAAAGACCAGCAGAGGGAGCCAGAGGGTGTCAGCTGAAAAACATAAATAAGGATTGATCAGGGCCTCAGCCATGACAAACACTACTAATAGCAATGGCACTGTTTAGTATTGTGAAGTATGAAAGTCACATGGTATATAAACACTGTTACACTCTTATGCTCAGTTAGAGCTGCTTACACTCAATTCAAACTCCAATACGTTACATTTGATTTGAAGAGATTATACGTCTGCCTTACTGTACATGGTCCCTCTTCCCTCATTAATGGCACATTGGAGAAAACGCTCACTGGAATGAGGACAGACAACTGTTACAAATGGCACCAGTTTCCTTATGGATCATCCTTCCAGTCTTGTTAATGAACAGCATCAGATACTGCGTCCTGTTCTCTCAGAGTTACTACAACCGTCAAAGAAACACTGAGTCCAGGTTTGTGACACGACGCTGTTCACATGAGGAAGCAGAGAGGATGGTAGAAGAGGGTAAATGCATTGCTGCCATGCAAATGGCTAAGAAGACTGTCTGTGTGTTACAGGGAGGCTGTCCGTGCTCTCTCCACTGTGCCTGGAGCTGGTGCAGTAAGTTGACCTCACAGTAGCGCGGGGCAGGCAGGGTGTAAAACCCTTTGTTTAATCCTCAACAAGCACAAAGCTCCCCTCTCAAGACTCTTAACCTTGAGAAATACAGATCTCTTGAATAATAATTAATTTCTCTACAATTTCCTACTCCTGCTGCCATTTTTATGTACCTCCGTGGAAAATCTTATAATGTGCTCACTGCCCACGAACTGTTGGTGTTGAAGGTAGTCTCGAGTATATGTCAAGCATTGTGTAGATGCAGACAGTTTAATACAGCGCTGTCACCTGGCTCCAAGCGTTTTAATAAAGGGACCTGGCTCTGTGTGAAGACACGATCCATTTTTATGGTGAAAGCAGAAGACGGCTGAGAAAGAGGAATCTGACAGTTTTGTTGGCTTATTTGAGTCTGTAAGCTTTATGGGATATAATTGCCATCGTTAATTCAAAATAAGCCTCCTGACTGGTTTTCAGTCTTACCGAAACATGATATTGATTTCACCTTACTGGTTTAGTGAATGAGTTTCTTTCAGTTTGAAGTTTGTACTTGTGGAGTATGCACATTGAGCCCTGGTCCTGGTTCATCGTGGCGATCTTCTGTTGTTTCTGTCGGTGCTGCAGACGTATTCAACCCAGTGGAGCGGGCTTAAAACAGCTGGGTCTTTTTGATTGACTTGAGCCAAGATGGCGCCTCTCCAAGACTTGAAGAAGAATGTGCACAAAAGATGTTAGCAGAGACTGTCTGCTTTCACGTGAAGGATTTTGGAGAAGCCGGGTCTCTTCTTTAGAGCCTGGAAGGAAAAAGGAGGAGATGGAAGGAGGAAGGGGGTATCAGAATCAAATTTTCTCAATGTATTTTATATAAATGTTGTCTTCATACTCTGTACAATACCTTATGTATGACAGAAAGCTGTAACAAACTGTAAAGCATTGAGGTGCAGCAGGTTTAGGATGACTGTAAGCTTTATCTCTACAGAACTCCCTTTGGGTGATTAAACACGAGAGGAGAACTTTGGCTTCCTCTTCAGAGCTAAATAAAAGAGGGAGGGATGAAAATAAATGATAGCTGTTTGCAGCTTTTGGAGTGGTTACCTAACTGCTGTGAGCAACCCCACCATCTTGAGAGTGATGTCCAAGAGGAACACGCTGTAAACTGACTCATAAAAACAAAACATAAATAAAAACGTGGGATTTCACAGCGTTTATATCTCTGTTTGTGTGTGGTCAGATAAAAGAATGACCCGAGCCTCGCACAGTAAGCCTCTGCTCGAGTGAGTTAGATCCGGCACAGGGGTCGGGAACCTATGGCTCTTTCGATAACGCAATATGGCTACACATATTGGATAAAGTGCAAAAAGATATGGAACACATTTAAGTCAACTGCAAACGGATTGATGAGCAGTTCAATTTAAATTTATGAGCTGCAAAGTCGGCAAATGCGCTCATTTCATCAGCAGAATGCTGTCGGGAACACAGCAGTGGAGATGGTTTGTCAGTGTTTGGCAACACGTAGTGACCAACGTTGAAACATGCACATAAATGAGATAAATAACGTAAGCGTTTAGTTTATTTAATAATAAGAGCACCTGTTCAATGCAACACTGATACTGCTATTAGTACTCGGAGACGTGTTATTCTTAAAAAATGCACGCTTTCAAATGTATTAAATATAAGACTCTCAAGGAAATACATAAAACAATATTTGGCTTTTATGGCTCTCCCAGCCAAAAAGGTTCCCGACCCCTGCACCAGCACATCCACAGCCAACCATCACTGGGATTTCAAGGATCGAGTCATGTTTTAAACGGTGTTGTGATAAAAATAGATGTATCTCATCCACCGAACAAGTATTGGCCACGGTGTTAGTCATGTGCATACAGTGCTGCAAAACTCCAAGGACATGTTGGCTAAAAAAAGAAACTAAATTCAGAATAAAAGTGCTAAACAGAGTTAACCTCCCTGTTAGCCATTACTCAGTCAACACTGCACTCAATGGATGACAGAGTAGTTATACAGTAAAATAATAAGTATGCGCGAAAACCAAAAACAATATGTTTCTTCGTGTTGGGAACCGAAATGTGTACACAAAATATGCTAAGTTCAGCCAGAAGGAAAGCTCAAGGGTCTCGATTGGTTTCTTCCTCATTTAAACTTGTGCACGTGTTAGCAGTGGGTGATGTGTGCCGTTACCTGCAGCTTGTTAACCATCTCATCGAATAATTTTCTAGCTTCAGGGCTGTTGGGGTCCTCAAAGTAGTCTTCTATACCAATCTGAACCACGACGGACTTCAGGTTACGGCAAACACCTGCAAGAGATGAAGGAGGATTAAGGCAGCCCAACGTCAACAAGGTGTTCTTATAACACTTTTGAACTTAAATAACCATAATAGTACATTGTTTAAGTATCCAAAACTTAAACAGTACCCACAATAGTTTGCATATATGTTAATTATACCTTTATTTCACAGACATATTGCATTAGATTGCAATCATTTAATGCACACTTGCAGCTTGTGTGATCAGCATTAGGCACTGCATCAGAGCGACAATATTACACTTAACTGTTAAATGTTGTATATTCGCGACAGGATTTAAGACAGTAAATCAGTACAGCAGTTTTCAAACTCACTGTTGAAGTGAAGCAGTGCTTTGGGGGTGACTGGTGTGGAGGTGAGCACCAGCATCTCCAGACCTTTCAAGCCCTCTCTGCAAACCTCTGCTGCCACCTCCTGGTTGATCTCACTGACGTGATCCAACTCCAGCACCTGCAGGCGCATGCAGTTCCTTGCTGGAGGATACAGAGGAGGGTGGTGTCACGATAATAGAAAACAGCAAAAGGTTACAGTGGTAGTAGGTCTCAACCAATAGTGCATTGGGCCTCATTCAAGAAATTTCTTCTACAATAATATTCTTATCATTTATAATACTTTTTAGTTATTACTTTTAAAATAAACACTACACTAACACATCAACACTGAACAAGTAAAAGCATCACAGTGCATCTTGTTTTTGTTTCTGATGCCAGTAAAAATGAAGCTTGTTTGGTTCACTTCCTGTAGAAGTACCTGCACTTCAGAACTGCTGTTTGTTTTGGAGAGTCTGGTGTTAGAGCTAATGTAGGAAAATATTGGTGGATAAGGCCTATTGTTATACAAACTAAAACTGGTTAAATGCAGTATCTGTTCTGTCCTAGTTTACACCCTAATGTGACAATAATATTGTTTAATCATCTTACCCACAATGTTACTTCTGTCCCCTTACTGCTTCTGCATATGTGACTATGGTTATGATTTTAAAAAGGCAGTGTGATGGTATTTGAATACTTCACAATTATAATGTACTTTTTGTGCTGTGACTAAAATCTCTGAGAGGAATTTACCAAAAAATTTGAGTGGTAGTTTTACAAGCCATATTTACCTAGGGAGGCCAGCCCCTGAATGCCACATCCAGCCCCGCCCACTCCAAGAGCGCGGAGGTGTGGCCAACATCTTCCGATCGTCTGCAGGCAGCGGTTACTGAACCGAGCAGGTTGTTGGCTAAAAGAGACAAAACAATACAGTCCATGTTCATTCATGAAATAAGCTCTGACTTCATAGCAAACAGAATATTTGGTATTTTTCAAAAGTTACAGAGGAAGAGTATATTTCTCTCTCTATTACCATGGGTGTAATGGCGCCACCTGTAGGGAGATGATGTCTCTACAGCCTGCTCCGAGGGCCCAGATCACCTCCTGACCGACTGGATCTGTAGCACTTCTGGAACGCAAGTCGTGTACACAGTTTGTGTTTGTATTACACACATGTGACACTGTATGTCTACAGCTCAAACCTTAATAAATTAAAGTCACTGGGGTTAAACTGTAATATTTGTGCAGAGATGGGAACTAGGACTGCTGGTCCACCTGTAGGTTACAGCCTGCAAAGCTCGGCAGTAGCAGCTGGCCAGCCAGAGGGAGCGGTCAGTCAGCAGGTTGGGGCAGTGTGAAATCTTCAGTATCAGAAGGTTACTTCCTGTGGCCTTTAACAACGCCTCCAGACCTTCCTCCAGACAGCCACTTAGATGGCAACGTGAGGGAAGGTCAACAGAAAAAGACAGACAGAGACAGAAGAAGTAATTTTCCTGGCCTTCAGAACAGCACTTCTACCATTTATAGCACATGATAAAATATTCCTCCAGTGTGTACAGCAAAAGAAGCAGGAAGGAAGCAGCACATTTAAACACTCAAATCAAACTGGTCTTCTTTCCGGACATTAAAACTGATTTGCACATTTTGATCGTAAGCAAACAGCACAAACACATCAGTGTTCAATCTCTTATGTTCCTCTTGCTGACTTCCTTTCATCAATCACTGTTTGAGGAGTCATTTAGTATGTCACTCACTTAAATAGTTCGCAAACAAATGTGCTTATCAAAGAAACAAAGTACCGAATAGTGGTATTTCTTTAGAAACTGTGTGAAGATGTATTTCTGTGTGTCTCACCGTGTGCTTTTAAGGTATTCCTCCTTGGTTTCCTTCTTGCACCTCTGTCTTGGTTTGAGGTTTTGAAGGATGAGTGAGTGCGTCTGAGTGCACCACTGAGACAACGTGCTCAGGAACTAAGAAACATGGAGATCAGTGAACAACTCTTCATAATGCATAGCAAAGACAATACAGCTAAATGCACCACATAGTACTGCACATAGTATCTAAAATGTTCACTATGCACCTTGGAAGAAATGCGAGCGTTCTCTAGCAGCACTCTGGTCCACACAGCCGGGTGACGAGCCACAAACTTCCAGTCACGGCAGACCTCAGCCGCTCTCAGCAGGGTTTTAGTATCCAGGTAGGTGAAGATGCAGAAGAGAGCTGCACGCATCTTCAGGATCTCTGGACTGATCACCTCGTTGGATCTGGACGGGCTCTTTTCATGGCGGCATGGCTTGTTGTAGACCCCATCAGACCGACCTGTGGGAAGAAAAAGCCAGAATGTTTTCACCCCTTTAACCTCTTAACGGCCTATTTCCTGGTGTGCACTGTGCCTGTGTGTTGTATACAGTCAGCTGTAGTTGGAGTTTTTATGCAATGCCGCACATCGTTAGAAAGCTTCGCATCTCGTCTATTTAGTGAGACAAACTGTTTTGAGATCAAAATCACAACAGTAGGCATCTCACACAAGCAAGCAAACTCACGATCAAACCCATAACTTTGAGCCAACTCACCTAAAAGTCTCTTCATTGTCCTGTAGTCAGTAATAATAATTAAAAAAACACTTCCTGGTTCATTGTCGATGTCTACACGATCGTTTCCAGTAAAAATATATCCATCTTGAACATCGTCACATTGATAAAAGCCCATGAACAGCTGTTGCAATCTTTGAAATCAGCTGATCGATTTGTGAGATGTTTTTCTTTCACAAGGAGAAAATGTTACTCTTGCTGCAAGCAT
Source organism: Cottoperca gobio (assembly GCF_900634415.1). Taxonomy (NCBI): domain Eukaryota; kingdom Metazoa; phylum Chordata; class Actinopteri; order Perciformes; family Bovichtidae; genus Cottoperca; species Cottoperca gobio. Next base: position 7,810,430 of record NC_041355.1, on the reverse strand, counting down.
AGACAAACGGCTGCTTCCCAGTGGAGGGCGGACATTAGGCGTTAGATTGACACTTCATTTGAGCCAATCGGAGCTTCCATGTGATTTCTACAGCCATCAAAGCCAATCAGTGTCAACTTGATAAGGAAGTGCCACCCCTCTTCTTTTGTTTACGGAAGGAGCCACCAGCAGCCCAGACTCCCGGGGGAAAAAAACCACAAAACTATTACAAGAAATGTGTTCATTACTACTGGCAGGGATAATTGGGTATATAATAGTTATTTATAGTAAAGGCCAATAGTTATTTATGGCCTTTTTATCAATAAATATTATAATATCTTCAAATACACAGCTTGTAAACACCTGGTGTTATTCTTAGAAAAACCTGTCTAATATGTTTAAGTCTTTATCCCTTTTATCCCTTTAACAACAAACTTCAGGCGGAGTGTATTTTCTTCAAATTCAGTATATTCAGGCCATATTACTCAGTGCCAGAAGCACTCCGCCTGAAGTTTGTTGTTGAAAAAGATGCCTGAAGATGGGTATAGCTGGTAGGTATGGACTGAAAAACACAATCAAAACATAGAACCAAGTGCTATGAAGTAAAACTTCCAATTTCAGATAAAAAGGGATAAAAACTTAATTTATTAGACAGGTTTTTCTAAGAGTAACACCAGGCGTACACCAATATGTGCAATATGTACATATTATAATATTTATTAATAAATATTTTATTTATTTATCACTATTATATACCCATATTCCCTGTTAGTAGTAATCACACAGAGTAAGTGAAGTATAAAGACATTTATTTCTAATATTTTAATGTTTTTTTTGTATTTTCTTCTGAACAATAAATAATAAATATAATTTAGAAAATATATTTTATTTTGAAAAAACAAACCATGGGAAGTGACGCATCTAACGAGCGAGGCGTTCATTGTCTATACATGCGCGCGCCACCAGGACGCTGAGCTGATCCTGGGTCAGTCTGTAACAAAAGAAGAGGGCGGGCACTTTCTTATCAACTTGACACTCATTGGCTCATGAAGGTTGTAAAAAACCCATCGAAGCTCCGATTGGCTAAGACCAAGTGTCAATCGAACAGCTGATGCCCGCACTCCACGCGGGTATCAGGTGTTCGGCGGCGCATGCAGACAGACTGCTCCTGTGCTCCGTGTGAAGAAAAACATCTCACAAATGATTAGCTGATTTCACAGATTGCAACAGCTGTTCATGGGCTTTTATCAATGTGACTATGTTGAAGATGGAAATGTTTTGTACTGGAAACGATGTGTGGACATCGACAATGAAACCGGAAGTGTTTTTTTCTTTTATCATTACTGCCGACGGGACAATAATGAGACCTAATAGGTAAGTTATGGGTTTGACTGTGAGTGTGCTTGCTTATGTGATATGCCTACTGTACTTGCTGTTGTGATTTTGATCTCAAAACAGTTTATCTCACTAAATAGATGAGATTCGAAGCTTTCTAAAAATATGTGACATTGCGCAATAACTCCAACTACAGCTGACTGGCACAGCTGTAGTGCCTCTTAACGTGTGAACGGCCCACCATCCGTTAAGAGGTTAACACAATGTGGGGATTGTCCACTACAGTTAAATCAAAAGAGACTGACGGACTTAATCATTAGATCCCTGCATTGATTTTTGGAAAACGACATGGCTTTGAAGGTAAAGGCCCTGTCACACATATCCGTATGACAGAAACATATGCCGATATCGGCAATAGGTTGATATAAATTAAGGGTAAGTTGTGATCGTTTGAAGGACGCAGACGATAAGCCGAACACGGCAGACATACACAGCTCCGTATGGCAGAAACATGCCGGCGTATATGAAAATTAGCAAAAAATGTGTCAGAGTCCAAATACGTCCAACTTTTCCACAGCGGTGTTGTAGCTGATGTATACATAACGAATACATAACAAATTATTATACGTATGTCAAACCTATTGATAGATTATCACTTACCTATTTAAAACGTATCAGAGCGTCTGGCCAACGGAGCTGGAAAAGTGCCATTTGGTTCACGTCATGCTGATGCTGGAGAACGTGCTGTCAGCTAACATGCTGAACGCTAGCTGTACTGTAGAAACACGTTTAATAAGTTACTCCGTCGTCAGGCATCATCTTAACATAGGGTAGGAATAGGTTATCCACTCGTTATCAATACATTGGCTGTAGGGATTCACCGTCAGCTGACGTAGCCTATATCTAACGTACCTCTAACGTAGTCACGTAGGTATTCACGTACTATATTTCCGTAGGTAAATATTAAACTTCGTATTCTGTATTCACGTATGTCTAACGTCTGCATGTCTTATGAAGCACACGTCGGGTACGTCCGGTAATTTTAAACATGCTCAAAACATTTTCACGGCCTCAGCGTTCAACAACGCACCCCAGCGTAACACCGCCTGCTCTTAACGAATATTACTTATACCTTACCTTAGATCAACGTAAACCAGCGTGTTGCCGATATTTTGTATACGCCATATTTTTGTATACGTTATGCATTCGTTGGGCATTCGCCTGATACATTTTGTATTAGTAAGTGATACTCTATCAATAGGCCAGACATGCGTATCTGTATACGTTCACTTTTCCGATCGGATTAAAAGTTGGACGTATTTGGACTCTGACACATTTTCATATGCGCCGGCGTACGTTTCTGCCATACGGATATGTGTGACAAAGAAATCTCTCTATATATGTACAGATTGTGCCTTGAAAAGAGAAGCTGAGACATGGGAGGAGGACTTTTAGTTGATCCTGACCATCTACATCGACAATTCCAGTCTTCACTTGGTCCACTTTCTAATAGGGCTTCAACTAAAGATTATTGTCATTATCGATTAAATGTTGATTGATTCCACCCTCAATTATAAAGACATATAAGCAAAATCATCCTATCTCATCTTTAACATTTCAGAACGTGCGGCTACATTTGTGTGTATGTGTTTCTATATTTGGTATGTTATCCTTTTTCCTGATTTTGTTGTTGCTATTTCACTTCATTTGTTTTACTATTTGCTTGATTGTTCTTATAATTTCTTTTGTATTTTGTAAAGCACTTTATTATCGTTGATTTTCCTACTGAACAACTGCAAAATAAATAAACTTGATTATGTTTATGTAAATGCTCATTTAAAAAAAAGACCAAATGATTTATAACTCGATTCTTGGAGAGCTGGTCTTAATTCACTGATTTTACTTCTATTACAGTTTTACAATTTAATAAAGCGCAAATACAAATGAATGCCACATAAACAATGTTAAAGATATTCTGTCACATGGTGGCGCCAACCTTCAACAAGAAGCTAAATGAGATTACATAATGTTTTTTCTTCTTTCCATCTTTTCTTTCCTTCTATTGCTATGTATTGGCTGATACCACATGTCCAATCCGAGCCCGTCTGATTCCTCGCAGCAAGATTGCTCGGAGATGACTCATTTCATCTTTGGCCTTGGAAGAAACCATCGGGGCTATGCACCATTACTTACACTCTCACTCTCTCTCTTTCTTTCTTCTCACACACACACACACACACACACACACACACACACACACACACACACACACACACACACACACACACACACACACACACACACACACACACACACACACACACACACACACACACACACACCACCTACGCTCAAGACTGCAAAATGCACTAAAAAAGCCGAGCAGTGCGTTACATGCTGAGAAAAAACTGTGTGCTTGTAGATACATACCATCTGATAAAACTTGGCAGAGACTCTCCCAATAAAGAGAATTACGTCAGAGCAGAGGTATGCCAGTAACATGTTGAGTGTTACGTGAGATAAAAAAAAAAAACCTTTGAGTTAATTGAGGCAGTCATAACAGTTCATACCAATGTGTCATAGGACTCTGGCCCATTTTCCCGGACTTCCTCAGTCCACCTGGTATTTAGAAGAAACCCGACAGCAGGTGAGGACAAATGGAGGGCAGCAGCAGTGAGTTTAAGGATTTTGGCAGAGATTAAGTTAACAGAGAGATGCACAATCTGTGGAGGATCTGAAGAAATGTGCGGGCATGATTGGCGGTCTGACTTGGCGGATCACGTGTAGAAGTGAATGTTAGTTAGTGCGAGATTAGAACTGATTAGAATCAGAGGAGGAACTGAGATGATACAACAGTCAAACAGCGCACATACATTTTATAGTAACAACAGCAATGTATGACTCAGTTTACTCGTATATAAAAGACACACTGGTGGTAAACAACATAGTGGAAACACCTCAGGTAAATAGGACTTGAGCTGGTTAAATCATATTGTAAGCATTGAAACCAAGATGGATCCTATTAGTTTGCAGTGTCAAATAGCAGGATTTATACACCCTGAGTTAGTATGAGCTTGAAACTGCAGCTCTCTTTTGTCAATGTAATTCTGGACTTATTAAATAGTCAATAGTAAATTAGTGTCGACTGTCTGACCTTCTAAATCGCTGACCATGTTTTGCTTTGTACTGTAGCTAGTCAGGTCAAGTTCATTTATATAAGGCCAACGTCAGAGGAAATATTCTACATTCTCTATACATGTGTATCCAACCATAACAATTCTAACTATTTACTTGGAGAAACAAATCACACAAGGGCCTTTTACAATGAAATGCCTCAATTAAAATAAAATGCCTCTTCAATAATAAATAAACGCCTCCTTGATAATAAGGAAAAGTGTATGATAAAAAAAAAAACAATAAAGAAAATAAAGCCTGCATTAAGTTAAGCAATAATTATTGCACAAATACAAGTAAAATCTGCCCTGATGCAGGTAACCTAGGGGAAATATGTTTCTCTAATAATCACTCAAACTAGGTTTCTGGCTGAAATGAGGTTTGCATTAAGTCAAAGAAGGATGATAATAATAAGAGTGTGATTCCCCACCTCATAACCTGATTGGCCAAGAGGGGAAATGCACCAAGCTGCTCCCAATTCTTAATTAGGAGCAAGGCCCCACTCCCTGTGCAACAGCTGATCTGAATAACCCTCCAATCAACTTTGAATTGGGACATTCAGTTCAAATGTATTAGGGGAAAAAGGGAAAGGACAATCAGTTTTAAAGAATGAGGGGCCGCCACATCCTAATAGCCTACTCATGATTTGAATAAGTAAAACCTCTACTAAACATTTGTCGCAGTGTTTAAGTCATTTTTCATGAAGTGTTTACATTGCTGTGTCTACACACTGCAGCAGATATGGGGCCTCTTTCCTCCATGTTTAGCACATATGCTCACAGCTGATCCACCCTCAGTTTGTAGAACGAGCTTTGGTCAGTGACACAGCTCCAGCAGCAGCATTACAGCAACTCAACCTGACCTAGATACACATCAGTCCCTGCTCTTATTGGAGTCATTTTAAAGCTTTTATTTTGTGAAATCCTGGCTCCCATGTGTCTGGATATAAGATTGGAGAGAGAGAGAGAGAGTGTGTGAGTGTGTACATTTCTAAGAATAACGTGTCTGTACTTCCCAGAGAGCCGTTACCTGTGTTAGGGCGATATCCTGACCTGCCGTGGTGAGAATAGGGAGGGGCCGACTGCTGCACTTCAGCCACAGCTCTCCTCTCTTGTTCCCACATCTCCACCTCAGACTCAGTGGTCCGGGAACCCACGTCGGACACGTCTCCTTCCTCTCCTTCAGTGCTGTTCCTGTAAGGTCGCCGCTGCCAGTTCTGGATAGCCTGTTTACGAAGACCCCAGTTCCTCGACCCACCACCGCCACATCCAGTGGATCGCTCGTAACCGCCCTCACCCAGCCGGCACTGCATGTAGTACTGAGCGTCGGGACAGTCCTCCATGGCATGCATCTCCACGCTGTCACTGTCGTAACCTCCAGAGCCCTGTGAGACGGACTTGATCCGACCTGACGCTCTGCGGGAAAAGAGAAGGAAGTGAACTATAGATAATGATTTAAATAAGATCCTCAAAATAAACAGGTTAAACAGGAAAACACAGTGCACTTGTATTATAGTACATAATATGAATAAATAGTCCAAATCTAATTTAATGAAAGGCAGTGCCAAACAGAAAATAATTTCAAAGTACTAAGAGTTTCCAGTCTGAATGCTAAGCTAAGCTAACCGGCTGCTATCTGTAGCTTCATACTAAAACAAACAAATAAGAGAGTGCTATAGATCTTCTCATTTAACTCTTGGCAAGAAAACGAATAAGAACGTTTCACAAAATGTTGAAACATTCCTTACATCTGTTCATGATTCACCACCAGCTCTGCTTTTAACAAACACGATCAAATCAAGCCAAAAGGTGGGTGTTATTTTAAATTTAGAAAAAGCTAAATAATTTGCACAAAAAAAAAAAAAAAAAAGGTAACGTCATTACACCTGCTCTTAATCCTTGGGTGACCTTTTCATTTCATCCTTCTGATTATTCATTTCTGTAGAGACTTCAGTCTCTTCAGCACAGTGTAACATCCTTAAAGGTCAACTGAAGGAAACGGTATCATTGGTATTTCATTTGACAGGAGTGGATGCACTTCTGAAACCAAAATCTACCACAAATAGTGAAGGAATGACTGGCAAGGAACAGCTGCAATCCAGATTATTTATAGTATAATGGGGGCAGATTTTGTACACTTGCTACCGTACTTAAAATAACCTTCCAGTCAATACCAGAAATGAACAGTTACAAATATCAGTCCCTGGAAAAGTAGGACATTTTTGTTTCTATTCTCCATGTTCACCATCTCAGTGCTCCCTCCTCTTTCTCTTAGCATAATAAGAAGAGTGGAAGCCTTTGAATACATAAATTTAGGAATAAAAACAAAGAGAATCCCAGATGAGACTGCAGGTACTTATCAACACTTGCAGGAGAAAAGGATGCACCGAAGATAAGATGCATGTCATGCCACAAATATGAATTTAAATGATGTGAAATGAAAACAGAGCGGCGTGTTTATGGTTTCGACAATCTAAACTGGGTCAATGATGGAACTGATTCATTACAGTTTACTGAGCTGGTTGTAAAGCACTAACCCGATAAACTGCTTTAATATTTTGTCAACACTAAATCAATAGCAGGAGGTAATGATATGAATGGCAATCATGAGAAGCTCATGATTAGTAACAACTAATTAATGATTTCAGTAGCGCCAGAGAGTAAATACATAACTCAAAAATCAGTGTCCTTTTACTTTTTGTGTTGTTCCCTAATGTGCAAATCGATATAAAAAGGGTGGCTTTACACCTTTAAAAAGTCGAGTGTTATGTCCTGATTGTGACAGAGATGAATCACATTTAAATCTGAAGCTTTTAGACAGGTTTTCTTTGCTCGCTTGAATGAGTGCAGGAGTCTAAACAAAACTAAAGTTAATTTTAAGTGGAACATTCTCATATATTCTGATGAGAGCTATGCATATCTGTTAAACTTACTATAAATATATAATACAAAATATAATTATAAATGTATAATACATGACATTTGTGATTATTAAATATGTTTTCAATGCAAAACGAAAGAGCAAACTGTCGGAGGAAGTTCGGTGTAAAATGACACAAGCTGACTGTCGCATAAACATCTAGCGAGGTCAATACCAATACATCACGAAACACTGTCGCACACTTGAGATTATGAACCTGATGAAGAGCTATTAATAACCAGCAGACAGAAGGCTGAGAGGGGGTTTGCTGGTGTGTGTGTGTGTGTGTGTGTGTGTGTGTGTGTGTGTGTGTGTGTGTGTGTGTGTGTGTGTGTGTGTGTGTGTGTGTCTTTCCTTCCATGATTCAATGGGGAAGGCCTGACAGGTTCTGTGTGACGTAATGTTAGGAAACACTTTCACAAACCAACTGGGAATGACAGTTGGGTTAGTCAGAGTAATATGACAGGGCCATGTGTCTGAAATCTCCAGCAGGGACACAGAAATACTTCACATCTCACGTAGGGAGACGTCCAACCTGCACCTCACTGCCTCTACGTAACGAGAGTCTGACTAAAGATACTAAATCCATTACATATCACAGTGGTCAACACTGTACTCCTTATGAGGATCTTACTAATGTCATCTAAATGTGGATGTCTTAGTGTAAAACAGCAAGTAAGAGGAGGAAACCCTCTATTCTCAATATTAAACAAACTACATGCAGTAAATATGTTATTGTACAAGTATTGTAGGGCTTCAACTAACAATATTTTTCATATCAATTAATAATTTAGTCACAAAATAGTGAAAAATGTCCTCAGAGTAACATTTTCAATACGCATGTTTTGTCCACCCAACAGCCTATCACCAAAATATATTCAATTTTCAACAATAAAAAAGCAGCAAATCCTCACATTTGAGAAGCTGAGACCAGCCAATGTTTTATTTTTAAAAGCATTTCTTGATGAATAACTTTTAACAATTATAAAAACAATATGATGAAAACAGTTGACAACTATTTCTCCGTCAATCAACTAATAGATACATTTGTAATCTAATTGTTTTAGCATGAAGTCTTCTGCAGAGGTGTGAACCTGCCTTCAGAACACAGAAACATAATCTTATATTATGTGAACAGCATAATCTCTGTATTTGAAATTGAATATAACGCGTCAAACAGGTCATAACTGTGGCACTTCCACTGTTTTCATTGTTTTTCTGAGGCACTGTAACGGCCATGCTTGCAAACATTTATACACAGGACTGACAAGTTGTTCGCCAAAGGCCAGGGGCAGCGAGCGCAGCACAGTACATGGTGGTTAAAAGCTCTGCGGCTCCAGGGGTTCTGGTTTATTTCCACACAACTGACAGACTGTGTTTCACTACATCAGATCGCACAAGGTAAGAAAGAGGAGGTGCACTAAATTCAATTGTCAGAGCCAAGAGCCACAAAATCTCCAGCTGCACCAGATAACCTGCTCTCTCCCCCCCCCCCACCCCACCCCCCGACTACTTCCATCAATCCAGACAGAATGATAGACAGGATGTCTTTCTGAAAAAATAAAATGACTTACGTAGCATTAAACCTCCTCGTGGCGGTGGTGTGGCTTCATTACATTTCAGAGGTGTGAAATCCTGCCTAGATGTGGATTAGGTGCAGTGTGCTCACTTACCCCGTGCTGGGGGACGAACGTCGCTCTGACACTTGGTACATGCCTCTTGTGCTCCCAGAGTTGCTGGAGTTTCTCTGGAGAGACAAAAACATGCAGGAAGAAAAGTGTTATTAGTAAAACTACGCCTGAGCTTCCTTAGACATGTATTCCTAAATCATTTTCTAAAAATGTATTTAAAGCAATCCACTCAGAAGTAAAGCATGAGATATACAGTATTTCATTTTAAATCACACTCACTTAGCATTGCTGTATAAATTCCCACTGAGAAGATAATTAAATAAAATAGTAAATTAAATCAAAAAGTAGCATATTTGTGACAGCTTAGATGTTTAACAAATAATTAAAATTGAAATAAACAACATGAGTGATCTTCAAATGACACTTTCTGTGTGGTTTAGTACAACAGTTTGATTGACATTTGAGCATGTACATTACAACTAGTAAGTGACAGCATCAGGCCTAAATCAATGACATCAATGGTCAAATCCTTTTCCAACACAAATCAATTAAGAGCAGGAATCCTCACAGCAAATGTCAATGAAATCCAGTGACTGTTTTAAAATGTGTTGAACTAAAGTGTTGTTTCACAGTGACATTTTGACCTGATGCTCAACTGATATCAATAGAAATCATAATTTGGGACAAAGAACAAGAACAAATTTCATAAAAAATCCTGTAATTACACAGGACCTTGTGTCCAAAATTGACAATTTGTCCTGGAGGTGGCAGTACAGGAAGGCCTGTGGACTGCAATGACTAAATGTAAAAGGAGTCACCATTTGCGGAGTAAGAATAACACACATTGGATTTTTATTTCTATTTTATACAAGTGAAAGCTTTTGCCTTGATCATGAATATCTTTGACAAACCTCTAGTAGAAATCCAGATATCTTACTGTTGACCAAAGTGTGGAACGGACAGATTGACTGACGGACCAACGCTCACTCTAGCAACACAAAAACCCTCGGCATCTTTCCTACAACCTACAACATTTGGTTGTAGCTCTGAAAGCAGCTGAGAATGTCCTAAGTGTATTTGATTGTGTGAATGCCTCCTGACTCTAACGCTCTCTATTTGCCTGAGAGCCAAATCCCTCGTCACTCGTTCATACAACACTCAAAGCTGCCTGTGCATTGAAGTATGCAGTGTGTAGTGTTTATGTACGTGTGTGTGTGTGTGTGTGTCTGTGTGTGTGTGTGTGTGAAGTAATGCCAGGTGGAACTCTGTGTACCAGACTGGCGATGTGTCACAGAGGGAAAATATGCTCTCTCTCTCTCTCTCTCCCTCCCTCTCCCCCTCTCTCTCTCCCTCCCTCTCCCCCTCTCTCTCCCTCCCTCTCCCCCTCTCTCTCTCCCTCTCTCTCTCTCCCTCCCTCTCGCTCTCTCTCTCTCCCTCTCTCTCTCCCTCCCTCTCGCTCCCTCTCTCCCCCTCTCTCCCCCTCTCCCTCTCGCTCCCTCTCTCCCCCTCTCTCCCCTCTCTCCCTCTCCTCCCTCTCCCCCTCTCTCCCCTCTCCCTCTCTCCTCTCCCTCCCTCTCCGCTCTCTCTCCTCCCTCTCCCTCCTCTCGCTCTCTCTCCTCCCTCTCTCTCTCTCTCATCTCTCTCTCTCTCCCTCTCTCTTCTCCCACTCTCTCTCTCCCTCCCTCTCTCGCTCTCCCTCCTCTCTCTCTCCCCCTCTCTCTCTCTCCTCCCTCTCATCTCTCTCCCTCCCTCTCGTCTCTCTCCTCCCTCTCTCTCTCTCTCTCCCTCTCTCTCCCCCTCCCTCTCGCTCTCTCTCTCCCCCTCTCTCTCTCTCCCTCCCTCCTCTCACTCTCTCCCCCTCTCTCTCCTCCCTCCCTCTCGCTCTCTCTCTCCCTCTCTCTCTCTCTCCCTCTCCTCTCTCTCTCTCCTCTCCTCTCTCTCTCTCTCTCCTCTCGCTCTCTCTCCCTCCCCCTCTCTCTCTCTTTTCCCCTCTCTCTCTCTCTCTCTTCTCCCTCCCTCTCGCTCTCTCTCTCCTCCTGCTCTCCCCCTCTCTCTCTCCCTCCCTCCCTCTCTCTCTCTCTCCCTCCCTCCTCTCTCTCTCCTCCCTCCCTCTCCCTCCCTCTCGTCTCCATCCCCCTCCCTCTCCCTCCCTCTCTCTCCTCTCTCTCTCCCTCCCTCTTGCTCCCTCCCTCTCTCTCTCTCCCTCTCTCCTCCCTCTTGCTCCCTCCCTCCCTCTCTCCCTCTCTCCCTCCCTCTCTCTCCCTCCCTCCTCCTCCCTCCCTCCCTCTCTCTCTCCCACTTCCTCCCTCCCTCTCTCTCTCCCACTTCCTCCCTCCCTCCCTCTCCATCACCAGCTTGTTTCTGACCTAGTGCCAGTGAAAATGGACCATCGAGGAAACAGGCAAACACTATCCGTGGCTCTCATTCTTGGCCAGCCTGCAGTGAAAGCAGAACATGAACAAATCTCCCAGAAATGGATGGAACTAAATAAATTCAGCAGAGGTTAAAACTAAAATCTGGTGACGCATGTTTGCATTCTTTCTAATTGCCAGCAGGGGGAGACTCCACTGCTTGCAAAAAGAAGCCTGATTGTATAGAAGTCTATGAGAAAATGACCCTACTGCTCTCTGGATTTATTACAGTAAATAGTTATCAGTAAATTATGTAATTATGGTCCCATTTAGAGTAAAATAGACGAGTAAACATTATATGCTTTAGGGCGGGGCTAATGTTAATGTTGTATTGTTATTGACAATAACAATACAACATTAACCCTTTAACAGTTTTCAGTTCATGATAGTTAATTGTGTGATTTGGTTGCCTAAAGATGTCTTGTTCAGTGTTTGGTTGTACTTTGCTCCACTTGTCACTTCTCAAAAAACCAAGATGGAAACGGCCAAAATGCCAAACTTGAGACTTCAAAAAGGTACTCTACAAACCAATGGGTTATATACAGTCTATGGAAGAAATGTGTTAGATTTGAGATGAACTCGAGAGTGAGCCAGAAACAAACCATCTCTTCTCTTGCTGTCAAGTCCTAAAATACCTCTGTGGCTCTAAAAACCTGTCTCCTAGGAGATAAGGGCGACCTCGCTGATGTCATGACAGAGAGACGGAGAGCGAGGTTGTGAGGGAGTGGGGTTGGTTGTGTTACATCTCCGGGCTTCCCTTGACAGTGTAACAAGGTGCCAACCAGTCTGTGAGTCCACACTGTCATGTTGATTATTCATAGTCCGACATGAACTGGACAAATCCAAAGAGAGAACGTCTAAATTTAGTTTCCGGTCAATCACAGGTCAAATGGCTGAGAAAATGTATCTGACTACTGTATGTCTATATCAAGCAATTATATCTTTGCACTCAAGGATAGGGATCCGAGGAGATATTTACTGAGAAATCTCTCAAATAATGAGCCAAAAAGCAAACAGCTAGTTTCTCTCAGGCAGATCAGCAGCACATCGCATGTGATTCAAAATCATGTTGTAACACCGAACAAGAGCAAGAACTGGTTTCCATGGCAGCACAAAGATTTGTGCAATGAAACAGGTCAACCCTTTTTCAAGAGGTGTTGGATAATAATTTGGAATAAGTGACATTATCAAGAACGAAAAGTGTCCGCTTTCACATTTCTATCACGGTGTAATAAAGCAAAATAGGGTGTGTGGGGGGGGGGGGTGAGCCTGCAGGCAAAAGGCTGATCTCCAGTTTCCGGAGAACGAGGGAGGAAATGGAAGGCAAAGCAGGATCAAGTCTCTAGTTTCACTACAACCATGAGACCTTACGTTACGACTCCATGGCAGGTAAGCATCACTTTGATTACAAAACTAAACACAGTAGATACATACGCTATATGTGGCCAAACACCCCGTGTGCACATATTTCTTCATGTTCTTTTGGTCTGAGGTTGTTTGTCAGGGTTTTGGTTAGTCCCCTGAGGTCCAATTAAGGGAAACCTTATTTTTCTTTTTCCTATTTTTCTTCTTCTTTGCCTTTTAATTGATAGAACAGCCGTAGAGAGAAATGTGGAAAGAGACGAGGATGACATGCAGCAAAGGGCAGCAAGTCAGATTTGCACCCAGCCTTCCTCAGCCTTTGTTCAGGGGTCACCCGCTCTACCAGGTGAGCGACCGGGGCGCTCCAATTAAGGGAAATCTTACATGTAAAGCTGCAGCATACAATGATATTTTAGACAATAGTGTGCTTCTGTTTAAACACTTCTGTCTAAATGACTTAAAAGACCTCAAGCACACGTTCACATTTACATACACTCTCTGGTCTGGTATGTGTGCAGATTTTGAGCTGATTCTAAATTTACTGAATTTCACCTGCTGGTGTTTGAAAACATGGGAAAGTCCTGGTCAGTTGCTGAACTTCAGCTCTATGAAGAAGGAGAGACTTGTCATCTTGTGCATCTTAAAGTCTATTATGGGTTCGACCTGTGTCGATGCTTATACACTATTCAAAAGCAAAACTCTGCTCTGTCAAGCACTGTTGTAAAGCTGGACATTGTATCTGAAACAGCTCACTGCATGTTTGTATTGCTTTCTGTATTATCATGCAGTTTCATGTGTTTTCAATTGTTTTATTTATGTTTCATACAGGAAATGCCTTCAATATCATCAATACAGTCAAGTCTAAACACAAAAGAAACACAATATCTCACAGTACATTATGTGGTGTAACCCATCGATACAACAGAAGATACGTGTTAGGATATCCTCACCTGGCGTCCATTGCCCTTTGAGGCCTGCAGGCTGCAGCGTCCCAGGCTTCCGTTCGGTGTCGTGCCACAGCTGCTGATGATCTGCAGCTGTTTTTCGGCGCGGTCCGCTCGGTCCAGCAGCTCCTCGATGAACTGCTGCAGCCGCACCTTGGCATTGGCTTCGCGTGCCGCCGTCTCCTGAAGGAACTGGTCAATCTGGGCGACTTCCCTGAGGGCACAGAGGGGAACGGAAATATTAATGGGACATTCTTTAAATTCAAAAGTATGTTCTCTTAAAGCTTATTTGTGAATCTGCCTCATCACAGGGCAAATTACAGATTTGCTGAACCTCGCTTGTGGTGAAAATGTACATGTTTAGCTTGAATGATTGCTGCAGGACACTTAAGCAAAAATAAACATCTCTCACATTCACATAAGCTGCCATTCTGCCTTTTTTGCATGGAGACTTTGCACACAGAGGCTTGGTGACAGAGATACATACACAATATAAACACAAAGGGAGGGAAGAGAGAGCAGCTGGATATTTATACCGCCGCAGGCATAGCAGGGCCAAGTTCCCGTCATTTTAAGGGACAGTGTGTTACAAGGAGACAGAGGCAAACAAACCAGGAATTCAGACAGTGTTAGTAGTTGTCTGCGGCCTGATCGGCACACTGTATATTTCTCGAGTTCCCTGCAGGGATTTTGTTCAGTGTCATCTGACAAAAACCTATGTATGCCTGATTGATGTTGATCATTTGTGTAGATGGTCTGGTGATAAACATTCCTAAATGTTCAGATGGGATTAGTCAGATCATATTAATTTAGTAAAATTGGATTATGAATTATGTAAGCAGTCTCTGTATTTATGGGAACTGGACTTGACTTGGTATTTGTCCAAATCAGCCGCAAGGAACAAAGTCAAACCAAAAAAATAATGTTAAGGGAAAATGTTATGTATTCATCCTCTCAACCTGCAATAACTGTGTTTGGCCACTAGGAGGCAGCAGAAACAAGTTGTGAAAAGAACATTGACATATCATCAGCAAACAGTTGCTTATTTACACATCCAGCCGTTACGGACGACCATTGTCATTTATGTCTCCACATAGTGTTTGTGTCCACCTGGCGAAAGTCTATTTTAGCTCTGTTTTTGGTCTCTACCAACTCCTGCTAAATGCTGCACTATGATCACCAGCTGGTCGCTAACTGTGTCTGTCTGCCGTTTGGTGCTGAGCGGGTAGCGTCCATGTTGTTTATCAGAGCTTTCCCTTATGTGGCTGACACCAACGCTATGAGAGCCGACAGAGTGAAGCTGGACAGCTAAGCAATGAGCTGAAACTCGCTATAACGCCGAGGAGGGCTGCATATGTGTGTGATTATCGTCCGTAGGTTCATCACTATGAGTGACTGACTGTACACGTTCTTTGATACATTGTTGTTATTTTATAGCCATTTTAAGTTACTATGCTTTACGTAAGGGCTGAAACTGATAATAATTCTGTCGTTCCTTTTTAGATGAATCTATAAATATTAAGTCAATTAAAATGTTCATGAAAAATGACCCTGAATATCCAAAACTCAAATACATTCAGTCGACACGATAAAACAACGAAGAAGCACATTCTTACATTTGAGAAGCTGGAACGAGCACTTTCTTTTCATTCTTTTGGCTTGACACAGACGGACAACTAATTGTTGTTGATTATTTCTGGATATCTACAAATAATAATTGGCTCAGCATGACTTTTCCCATTTAGAGAAACCTTTTCAAATCTGAATATCTTGCCACCACCTGACACAACAGCCCACTCCTCCCGTCTCCAGAATATTTTCTTTCCATGCCTGTTAATGTCAAACCATAAGCGACTTTTCCCAGAAGCTTTCTTTATGTATCTCTGTTTATGTCCTTATAAACAGCCGGAGCCTTTACTGTCTAAGCAATGCAGTCAGGAGGGCTTAACAACACAATTCAGACATCTGACCTTGACAAAGCCAAAGGAACCATTAAAAGGTTCAGACCGTCACTGCAGACAGGGAACGGGGACATAAAATCTGTGTGTGCCTCCAATTTAAATAGGTTTGTGCTCATGAAATGAGCCAAGCCGCTCATCAGGATGTATACTTTTATATCCAACTGATGTCAAACATGATGTCAAACATCCATTACTACTAACCATTATTATTAATCCAGAATCCATCCAAAAACATTAACGGCACTCACAGTGAATTTTATTGAAATGGGGGCACGCTGAGATAAAAACAGTTTGCGGTCTGGCACAGTTAACTTTTCTTATCCTCTGGCGATGATTAGAAAACTATGAATCCAAAATGAGTCTCAGGTGTTTAACTGCAGGGTATAAATGAAAGCGCACGTGTTAGCAAATCTGTGAGTCAACAATCAGTGAATCAGGAAATTATATCAAAATGAAGTGGCCATAACTTATTCTCTTCTCCTCTGTGATCAATCCTTGTTTAGAGTTTGGCTCTTGGTAATTCATAATGTGAGATAACATGATGTGTATCTACTTTGGGCTCATTGGGCGCTATGCAACTGGTTGTAAAGTGATTGTAAGAGGCCTTTTACTGTACACTCTCTTCACTGCTGGAGATGTACAGAGAACACAAGAAGAATGTGAGTGTTTGTATACGAGACATAGACGGTCTCAGCTCCAAGCTCTTTCAATCACATCAACCTCTCAACTCTCCTCTCTGCTTCTGGAAAAGAAAAGGGGAATTTCATCTTTCCGCCAACACAACAGGGATCTCTCAGGGACAAACTGAAGAAACAGACAGGAGGCGATGTCTGGTTTCAACCACATGCAGGCACATAATGGGCTTTATAAATTAAGGGGAAGAAATGTCAAGAGAACCAAAGTTTTATCCCAACTTTAAATCCTGGTGAAAAAACGTTATTTCACTGTGACTAAACCTTAAAGCAGCGTTAATTTGAGAGATTGACATTCATATAAAGTTTATTTGGCAAACTTACTGGCACATCCAGCAGAAGCATAGCAACAACGCATTCACTTCGAAGCCTTTTTCTGAAATAAATTAAGTCCAATATTTATTTATGCTGCAACATATTCACCAGCTAGTCACTCACTGTGTATGTCTGCTGTGTTGTGCTGTGCAGGTAGTGTAAAGAGCTTTACTGCTGAATACAGCGGCCTGATATGTCTGGAAGTGACGCTGATGAGAGCATTGAGATCATCAAAGCAAGCTGTAAAAAAAAAAAAAAAAAAAAGGAGAGATGCAAGATGCTAAAATGCTTCATAAAGCTGAGGGGAGCTGCAGAGTTGGGTAATAATACTCTGTGGGTTCATCACTATAAGCCATTTAATCCATTGTTAATATTTATGAGTGCAGCTTTAAGCAAGTTCAAGTTCAAGTTTCACTTTTATAAGTCATATGTGGGTTCACACAGGGTCAACGGTACGACGGGAGAGTCATTAAACAACGATACAATGAGATAAAATGGCAATAATACGATAAAATGACATTAATAAGACAATGATAGATAAAGTGAGTTGTGAGATAAAAAGTGGAGATTTAAGTAACATATGGCACTATATAAATATATAAAAATCTACTTTACACTTCATCTTTACCTCTCGTGCATTTATTTTTTAAAGCCTTTAAGTTTATATGCATGCAATTTGTGCTTCAACGTTTCTCTGCTGTTTATTTCTAATGCAACATGTAAAGCACTTTGAATTTATTTTGTGTATGAATACACAAATAATCTTTCTAAGCCTAGAGGAAGTGAAAGAATGAAGGATGGTTGAACTGGGCACAGATAAGAATACCATATGCTACATGGAGGATTAACTCACAACTCAAAATTTAAAATCAAAACTGACCCAGGACCGTAGAAATAAGAAATAAGAACTTCTCACTATCCAATCCTGCAACAATTTTTAGGGTACTTTTATAGTCCATTGCTGTAGCGATGAGGCTTGTGAGACCATTATGTAAATCTTAGAAGAATTCACCGAATATAAAAGGAATGCAGGTGCTGGGTGTCAAAATAACTGCCTCAGCAGATTGATTCATCCTACTGTATATGATGCATCTGATTACTGTGCACAATTAATGAGCCCGAGTATCATTTATTTTAATTCAATGATTGGAGCTGTACCTAATGTGGTGTATGATTAAGCAGCCTGAAGCGAAAGTTCTGCTCTCATTATTCAAGGTAATAAACGAAGAGCAACAATGACTGAGCACTGCTTTTAGTTCAGCCTCCAGTATAATGACATATAGCTATCTCGCAACTGCTATTAATGGAGTAGCTGAGGTAGGTTTGTATGTACCGTACATTGTGTTTTGGCATCCAAATTGCAATGCATTTGCAATTAGTCTTGGTTAATTATTTAACAGTATCAGATTTTTGTCGTTGCTAGAGACAGATGCACCAATCCCATGAGGAGGAACGTATTGGAGGAAACACAGGAAAGCGTTTCCCTCTCTTTCTCTGTGTAAGTAAGAAATGCACGGATGCACCAGACCGCCTGGGAGCTTAACCACTCAGCTGAAGAACTTCACTTGGCGTCAGTGGAAATCCTTATGGAGAAGAAGCCAGGGAATCAGGAATTTGATCGAAAGACAGAGAAAGATGTTGGAGGGTGGTAAAAGGGGGGGAGGGACTGGATCCCGGGAGACATACAAGGAGAAAGGGGTAAGACCAGAAATAAAGAGGAGAGAAGAAAGAGGAAGCTGATAAAAACCCCATGAAGAGGAGGCAATGGATACTAAGCCTGTGAGGAAAAAACACTGCAGAGGCTAAAGCAACAGACAGCGAACAGAAATCTGCAGTCATGTGGAAGCAGAAAGCGCAGGAGGTTTGACAGAGGGGAGAGAAATGGGATGTGACTGCTTCCTGTTGTCAATCCTAATTTCAACACACACACTCAGATGCACATAAACACACACACAACTCTCACTCCAACACCTCGGAAAGAAAGCCTCAAGGAGGCAAACATGCCCGCGTGTTTACCCGGACGTTGGGGAAGCTGGAAAGTAAGGCCGTCATCTTCTCTGGGCTACGAACATGCAGGTTGTTAAGTCTGGGGCGTGACTCGCCGGTGGTTCCACGTCCTCAGAACACACATTCATGTTTGTGGGTGAAGGGAAACCGTACATTTGTGAGCTTCATGTTCACAGTTTACTGACAGTGCCACACACACACACACGCACACACGCACACACAAACACACACACACACACACACACACACACACACACACACACACACACACACACACACAGCTGGATAGCTTAGCTTAGCATAAACACTGGAAACGGAGGGAAACAGCTAGCCTTGGATAAATCTAAAGCTTAAAAAAATCCACCTACAAACACTCCAAAACTCACCAATTCACATGCTGCATCTCATTTGTTTAATCTGTATATAGACTTCAGTGTAAAGATGATAATTCACAGATTAAAGGCACAATAAGTAGGACAACATGAAAGTTGGCCCCTCCATCCCGGCTCAAGAAGGATTATAAATCAACCCCAGATTCGCTTTCTCCGTTTGGTAATTTGCCTCTCTTTATACGCGTTATTTTCTGTTCTGCAGTGTCCGCCATTTTTGTAGTTTACTCTAGGGTGCGTGGTTACAATCGGGTACCTGGAGGTTGACGGCCAGAAATGCCCCAAACACAGCAAAATAAGAAAAGAAAGGCAGAGGGCAGGGGCTCTGCAGATACAGACACCCTCACACACTTCTAGTGGGTCATAAGTGATGAGAGGGATTCTTGTTGCATGAGCGTGAACATTGTTTTTTAGGAAAATCCTACTCATTGCGACTTTAAAACAGGGTTCTGTGGTGCACATATTAAACTACAGAGAGTACAGTGTTAAGCCATTAATTCCTTGCAGATATGATCTTTTTTTATTTTATATCAAAACAGCTCAGAAGTAAGCAGCCAATTTCAAATGTGCCATACGTTCAGCTCTTCGGTAACTTAGACTCACAGGGTTTTGCAGGTCATCAAATACCATATTTATATCTACAGTATGATTAATATTGCACCACTGATCTTACCACACTGTGAATTGTTTGTGTAACGTGAACTCATAAGACCAACACATCTTTCATTGGGATTAGATTTTCTTAAATCTTTACAGCCAATGTTTCATTAACAAATGACTGAAATCATTTGCTTGAATAATTTACTGGCTAGGAATCGTGTGTCTGTTATGCAAATACAGTATTTAAATATTGATTAAATCTGTTTTAAAGACCTACTACTATTGCACAACCCACCACCTCTCCATCATCACCACTACTTCTAGGATGTGCCGGAGTTTCCATCATCCACCCGCTGGCTTTACCACCACCATCTAGACTCTGGGGGATCCTGTCATATCTCTTATCTTCATAGCGTAACACCATTTTCCGATTGATTAAACATTATATACAAGAGCTAAACTCTGATGCAAACAATGTGCCTCACTCAATCCTAACTTGAACACTAACACACAGCAGTTGAGATACGATCAGTACCTCTGATTAAAAAGAATAAAGGTCATTTTACTTTTACCACACATTCCCACTCAGCACCAAAACAACAAACCCTGGTCTTGTTCTCTGCTGCTTTCCCCCCATTAAACTAGAATAAGGGACTTGTTTGCATGATATCCATTTAAAATCTGATGCATTCTTGTCCCTTTTAAGCTCTTGGAAATAGAAAAGGCTCCAGTCTTGCTAAATGTAGGCCCTGAGAGCTTGCTAACAAAAATCTAAACTACAGTTTTTTTATCAAACGAATGAAAATGGGCTTTGAAGACCTCAATAACTATCCCATGATATTGCATATACTCGGAGAAATAATGAATAGCTAAGCCGACAATGTTTCATTTCCTTAAGACTTAACAGCCATAACAAACGGTCTCGTACAGCAAAGACATCCAGCTCCTGTATCACAGGCATGATCTTCTGAAGGATCCTGTTTAAACGTTAATTACAATCACCGGTCAGCTGCCTTTCACAGTTGTCATCATCTCTGGCCATTAATTCAAAAATGATTCCTCATTAATATTTAAGAGCAGAGATGATTGACTGAAGGGCCTGCGTGAGGAAGACGAGGCCGTCGCATGAATATGAACAAAGGACAGCTGCTCGTGTTTTGACACCTGCATCAAATAGTGATTTTTTTTGTTGGGTGAGACAGATTCAGTGGGCTACATTGTGTCATCATGTCACACATTTGTATGCATTACACGCAGACAAAAGATAAAGGCAGCATGAGGAGATATGTGGCGAGTATGGCTACAGGATGAAAGGGTGAGGGAAAAGGGATGATGAAAGAGAAAGAGAGGAGGAAATGCACTCGAAGCCTCTAAGAGACAAAAAAAAAAAAAAAAAAAGCATGACTGGTTTACCAAGAAACCACTAATCCACGTCTTGGCTCCGATCAATCACTGTAAAGTAAATATTTTAGTACTCTCAAAATCTAAACTCCCGTTACAAATCACTGAGTCACACAGAGATACAACAGCAAGGTGGTGATGTGGAGCATCTACAGACATGACTGAAATATATTATTACATCACTATGGGAGGAAAAGGCAGCCTGTAATTCAGCTTGTCAGACTCACAAACTTCAAACTCTTGTTTGCGATGATGACGAGGCAACTGGAACAAAATTAGGGGGGAAAAAAAGATTTGGAAACAATTAAGGCTGCAGCTACCATTTCATTATAAATTAATCTGCTGATGTCTTTAATTAAATCAATTATAATTCAATGTCAATGAAATAAAAAATGTACCAGAGCCCAATGGGACGTCTTCCAATTGTTTATTTTGTCCAAAACTCAGAGATGTTCAGCTTACAATGATATACAAATGAGAAAAGCAGTAAATCTTCACATTTAAGAAGTTAGAACCAGATCATATTTGGCATTTTTGCTTGATTTTCATCTGTCGATAATCTGATACATTTTCTGACTATGGCTGCAACTACTGATTATTTTCATCATTGATTAAACTGCCAATTATTTCATAAATTAATTGTTTGGTTTATAAAATGTCAGAAAATATTTAAAAAAATATCCATCCCAGTTTCTCAAAGTCCAAGGTGATGTTTTAAATGTCTTGTTTTTTTTAGACCAAAACCCAAAAATATTCAGTTGTATATAATATAAGAAATACATTTAACGATTATCAAAATAGTTCATTAGTTGTTAATCAATTAGTCGACAAATCGTCGCAACTCTATTTCTGAACATCGACTAATAGGTGAATCTGCTTAATGTGTCAGCTGTAGTGTAGGCTTATGTAAGGCATACAGACATTTCAATCTATACACACCAAACATTCAGCTCTATGACAGCTCAACAGCTCGAAAAAAGAGAGAGAAAGAAATCATGACAGCATCGTCTCAACATCAGCTTCCCACAGAAGAGCACACGTCCTGAAACTAAACCCCAGTACATCCCCGAACATCTCACACTCCTATAATCAGAGTCCGTCTGCTAACAGTGTAACGTGCACTGCTTATTTCAACCTCTCATGTCAGTCTTAACTAAATGAGAAAGAAGACAGACGTGTCCACTGAAAGACCGGTTGCGCCATCCTTCCTGTTTCCCCATTACTTCGTGTTCAAAGCTTTTCATCCAGCCTCAAGGACACGAGCGTCAGTTTCTTCCATCTAATGATAGACATGAACAGCCTTCTGCTCATAAATCCTGCTCTGTCTAAGAGCTAACATCCACTGGATCATCCATACTCTACATTCTGGGTTATCTAATATCATGCAGAACCCTTTCTTGTCATACACCACTTCATATCGCTGCTGGAAATCTGAATGCAGTACGTACTCCAAGCATAATTCTCCATAAGCTGTACATTATAGCCTTAATATATCTACAACTGCAGACATCCAGAGCAAGCAAATGAGCTATGTAAGTACTTAACAATGCTGCTAGTACATGTCAAGTAATAATTATAAAGAATGATAGGAAATTTTAACATATTTCACATAGAAAATGATGTAGAATGTAATATGTGCCTGCATTTTTCAAGTGTTTGGCGTCAGCGCCACAATGTTTGTTTTTTGCAATCCAAACTTCTTATTTGCTTACATGACATTGTTCCTCCAGGGTTTGGATTGTTATAAATATTACTCTACTGTCTAGTAGTGCTTTGACAGATTTTGAGATTTATATTAAAACACAGACCCTTGATTAAATCCATCTTTATGGGCGGTGTCAAACTCATTTTCCGAGTCCAAATTCCTAGATGTATTGCAGATCACGTTGTTACTCTGATTTCTGTTCATTACAGAGCCTTCAAAGTCTTGCCACGCTAATACCACACGCTCCCCTCTCTCAGAAACTGCAGTTAATGAGGCGAGTTCTCTCTGTGCCCTGACAGCTTCACTTTGCATTCGAGATTGCTGCTCGTTTCTCGAGAGGAGGCACAGTGACAGCAAATAGCCAGACTCCTCCACGCTCTGTGGAGCCTTTCGAGCCCTCGGCTTTCTTATGCTGCACAGGGCGCTCTTACTTTATCATAGCCGGTTGTAGAAATAAATCAAGCCTCCGGGTTGAGGCCTACTGCAGCGACGGCTTGTGTATGTATGTGTGTATGTGTTAAATGTAAACATAACAGGAGTTTTTACAGCACATGAGGTGAGTACAATACAAATCACAATATAACACAATCTGACACAACAATGCTAACACGTACAGCTACAAGAATTACCATAATTATCACCTTTCAAACACAAAGGAACCCTATAAGCTTCACAAAGGAAGTGTTTGTTGTAGGGCTGCATCCAACAATTATTTATATTGTCTTTTACTCTTCCAATTATTTTCTCACTTAATTGGTTTGGTTTGATCCAGCCTCTTTCCTTTCTATTTTTCTCAATGACTTTGTACATTTTAAATCCTCTTTCTAAGCTTTTTTTTCAGGGTGACTTTGTAACATCTGTACAGGGACTATGAAAAATAGCCTCTTGTCTAACTATGGCACATTTACAGCAAAGCTCATTAATGCGCACCGCTTCTGTTAAATTAACCATTAAATAAATAAACATTAACACATAAAAACATGTTTTGTGCCTCCTTAATGATGCTTTCAAATAGCTTTTTCTTGTCTGACTGACCAAAACTGTCCAAAATTAAAGAGATATTCAGTTTACTATCAAATGAGACAAAGAAAAGCAGAACATCATCACAACCGAGAAGCTGGGACGTGGACATGTTTGTTATCTTTGCTTGAAAGAATTCTCAAATGATTAATCAATAACTAGAATAGTTGCAGAATATTTTCTTTGACTATTGACAAATCGATTCATCACCTAATTGTTTCAGATCTAACTTGTTTAAAAGGTGCTGGAGTATTGGTCTGCAAACATTGCACCGGTCTAAATGAAGACTGGATCAACCCCCTCGTACATCTCTAACTTTTCCCACGAGAAGAGAAACAATTAAGTATTAAAAGAACAGCGGCTGATAGTCTGGCTGCCACTGGAGCATACAGTGTTACTGTACGTCCTCCTGCGAAACGGATCACAAACTGAACATTAATTATTAATATCTCTCGAAAATTATCTACTGGAACAGTAATAAGACAATAGGCATGTTTGCAATTGCAATCATTTCATAGCAACTAAACAACCCTGGCTGTAAGTCATCAAGCAATCGTTAATGGCTGGAAAGATTTTGACAGTATTCAACATATTTCTGTGACAGAGACTAAATGAGGCTGTTGTTCTACTTTGAATGAGTCTGCGGCACGCTGAAACGATGGCGATAACCGTCGCACCATTTTTAATTTCTCCTCAGGCTCCAGTTTCTGCTGATTACAGCTGCTCTCGTTTATTCCAGCTGCTATCAAACCACTTAACAGGCGTGCTTGAGATACTCTGTTATTCATTCTTTTATGACTGCAACAGTGCAGTGTGATGTTTATCATTACGTGTTTGCAGTTACAGTGTTAAGTGTGTTTTTTGTGTGTATCGTTGTTTGTGAATAAATTTGGCCACAAACTGACATTAAAATGAAGACCAAGCTGAATCGAACAGCTGCACCTGAAGCGTTTTGTATGTTTTTCACCCTAATAAATTATTAGGGTTGTGTCATATTATTTTTGCGAAGAAGCAGAAGCCAGTCTGTGAAAGTTTCCTCTGGTTGCATAGCAACTCACAGTGAAGTGGCTCGCATGTTTAGCGTTTGACACCACTGATGTACAACAGAAGGCATATCTCCTTGAAGGAGTTTCACACACTTTCCAGAGTTTGAAAAGAATCAGCTGTGTGTATAAGGTTGTTAGGCTCCCATGTTTGAGACAAGAAGCTGCTCCATGTCCGTTAACTTCTGCTTAGTCATCAACCCTGCTGAACATTCACCGACTGTGATGCTGTTTTTCCACCTCAGACCTACTCTGTATTTTAGAGTCTGAATGAGCTTACTGTTTAACTGCCAGCCTCTCCTCAGAGAGACAGAGACAGAAAACGTGTGTGTGTGTGTGTGTGTATGTGTTTGTCGGAGAGAAAGAGAGAGACTGGGCTGCCGGCATAACTAGAAGGCAGTCACACAGCCCAGGCAGAGATTTTAAGAGTATGACCTTCCCAGTCTGATGCTGCCACGTTTGGGATGCAGGACCACAGCTACTGTACCCTTCACATCAGAGGGGCAGGACTAAATAGAAGAAAAGCACACTTGTCTTCTGCTCATTCGACCCAATGAAACACTGTTTTGTATCTTACTATCACAAGATCAGCCAAGTCAACTTCTATTACAAGATCTGCTGTCTCTGCAGGACTAAGAGGACTAACTGCATATTTACTATTTACATTGCTAAATTCACATTATCTCAGCAGCACTGACACACAATGGACAAATCTACTGCTAAAACAATTTGCCAACTAATCAATTAGTTTATCAACAACAGTTTTACTTTTTGATTAGTCTCTTACGTTATTTATATTAACATTTTTGAGAGAGAAAAGGTTTTTCTCTTTTCTCTCATTTATGTGGTTGGTAAATTAAAATCTGGAGCTTTAAGAGCTGCTGGTTGGACTTTACTGTGAGGATCACCACATCGGTGAAGCAGCGAGGAAAGAGACTGAATGAACACTGGAAACATGAACAACATGAACTTTCTATGAACACATCACACCCAGCGCCAAATACATTCTTGCAGAGCCTCCCCCGTCATCATCAAAAGTAAAAAAACAAATAACAATCAAATCAAATATAAATATAGATTTGTCCACTGGTCTGTGCTATAAATGCATTTTCTGTATGATTCCAATAATGTTGATAATTTTTATAGTCAAAATCGCTGAGTTTGCGTATTCTCTGTTCAGATACAGGAGAGAAGCGAGCTGAGGCAGTGACGACTTGAGCCTCACCTCGGATTACGCAAACCCTCGCAAACTAGGTTGAGCGCATGCATTTGGCACGTGCCTGTTGCTATCTCTCTGTATGTTGCCAATATAATGTTTACAGACACTTTTATTATGCGTCCTGACTTTCCATAGTCTAGTTAATGTATGTAATGTATGTGTGTAACATATTTAGTCTTGCTTATGTGACATAAAACCACAGTGAGAAAACACCAGGTGAGGCAGACAGTACTCTGCCGCACTGAAGAGGGCGCACGTGAGCCCACAGGTTCGTGTTGCTGCTGTTCTTCTAGGCAGGGACGGTAAGCGCCAACAAGCTACTGCTAGCTAGCATCAGAGTCAGGTGCACTGTAGCACCAACAAGCTACTGCTAGCTAACATCAGAGTCAGGTGCACTGTAGCACCAACAAGCTACTGCTAGCTAACATCAGAGTCAGGTGCACTGTAACACCAACAAGCTACTGCTAGCTAACATCAGAGTCACGTACACTGTAGCACCAACAAGCTACTGCTAGCTAACGTCAGAGTCACGTGCACTGTAACACCAACAAGCTATTGCTAGCTAACATCAGAGTCAGGTGCACTGTAACACCAACAAGCTACTGCTAGCTAACATCAGAGTCAGGTGCACTGTAGCACCAACAAGCTACTGCTAGCTAACGTCAGAGTCACGTGTACTGTAGCACCGTTTAGTTTCTTTCTCCGACTGACGGCCAAAAATTGAAGATTTTACAAGTAAAGATAAGACCACAACTTTTATTGAAAATGTGATCTGACTAAGAGAAAACAATCCAATATTTAAATTAAAAACTACATTTTGACCTTAAATAAAATATTATTTTGTTAATAGTGCAGTCTGTATTAAAATGAATCAAAGCATCAGACTAAAAACGCTATGGAGGGTGCAGAGAAACATACATGTACTGCTCTGAGCCGCTATAAATGTAACCTTCTTTTTTGGCCAAATATGTACTTTACCTGTGTGTGTGAAGAATGCTGATATGAGATATGAAAAATAACCAGTAGTCAATGTTCATGCTGCCAAGAAAATGGTGAATAAGCTACTCAGTTGGGTTCATATATTTGTAAATCTGACTCTGAAAGAGTCAGTGCCTCACTGCACGTCACTGTGCCTCACTACCCATGTACGTTACCCTTTGTGTACCATTCATTGATGCCTTTACAAATAATCACACACATACATACATACATACATACATACATACGGTGCAGTGACATGTGTAGTTGTGTGTTTGCGAGGAGATAAGACGCCTTTATGTCTCCGACCTACTGATGAAATTCAGGCCTGATAAAGAAACCGAGGAGAAGAGATAAAAACCCAGAGGAAGATAGAAAGACGAGGCTGTCCTGTCAGATGAAGACACAGTACAGATACCAGATGACTCGAATACAAGCCTTGGATGACACTTTGACATTTGTTCATCACTTTAACAACGGAAATATGTGGAAACAAGCAACAAGCTTATGTTTGAGGCTATTAAAGTACTCCTCCTTAATATTTACAAGTGGACAGAAACTACATGTTTTAAAAACATATTCTAAAACCTTCTCCTGACACCTTTAGAGGGTTTCAACTTATAATGAACAGAAGAAAAAAATTCTATCACAGAGCCTTAGATTGTTATTGTGCCTCATAAATTCCTTTTGTAAACAGTGTCATTAATAATAAAAAAAAAAAAAACTGTATGACTCTTTGAAATTGATTGAACTTTTTATAGAAATTCAATGCATTTTTAAAAACCTAATTAGTGAGAGAGGAAGAAGGCAAACCCTTTTGTAAAATATATTGGTGGAGGATGCAGTACTTTAACGTATTGCCTTCCATTTTAACATAGACCTAGTAAACATAATATATTTTATGTGTTTGCTCTAGCCTGTCGAACTAAAAATAGCATCAATGTTTGGAGCGCACAATAAATTACTCCTGGGTTAATTTCAATAAAAGCTCTGGAAGTCAGAAAAAAAAAGAAGCCTGGTCTTACTCACGCTGCGTGCCATGCTGTGGGAGAGCTCCAACTCATGCTCATCAGATTCAGAGCCAGCAATAGCTTGCATCACCACACTGTGATTTATAGCCAAGTGCTCCTTCTATTTACAGCCGCCGTACTTTTTAACTAGTTCATGAAGCAGCATGGCAGCTTTATGGAGGGACTGGCCTGAGAGGGGGGGGGGTTAGCTCCTGTCTAACCCTCTATTCAGCATGAGCAGCTAACCAGCCCTGGAGTGCACTGGTGTATGGAGACAGCGGAGAGACAGATGCTGACCACATCTGGTGGGTGGATGCGACTGAGAATTACACCACCAACAGATAGGTAGAGGTGAAGGTGTGTGTGTGAGGGTTAGTGTGCATGACAATGTGTTTTATGAAAGGAAGATTGAGGAATAGTTAGAAGCCATCTGTATTGACATCAGAGATGGAGAAATTGTTATCCAAGGGTATGTTTTACTTTCTTCCTGTGAAACTCCTCAGATCAATACTGAGCTTGGTAAATTTACTTTTTTTCCCCGCAACAAATAAATTAAACTAATTACAAGACGTATTAAAATTAGACTGGTATATGTCAGTAGATTATTTAAGTGTAGATGCTATGGTTGTCGTGCATTGATCCTGCTTTGGTACAGGTGCAGACAGGGTTGTTATTTATTGTTTTTATTTGACATTTCTACATTTTATTGTTGTTATTGTTGTTGTATATCCTTTCTTCTTCTTCGCAGACTTGTTTGTTATTTAATTGTTGCTATTTAATTTCTTCGTCATCTTACTGTTTTTATGCTGTATATTATTCTTGCCAGACATGTCTACTAGTTATTTATTTTATCACTTTATTGGTTGTTATCATATATTGTATAGACTTCTAGTCCGTATGAATGTGAGTTCATAGCATTGCTGTGAGATTCTCAGAACATTTTCCCTGTTTAAACAATGGTTAATGATCATGGTGATGATTCCACCATAAGCCACGTGAACCATCACCTTTGTATAAACAAGAGACCGATCAACCAACAAACTGCATCACCGTCATCAAAACAGCAGCAAGTGAGAGCGTGACTTTTATTTTTTGGATACACAATGAAAATCAGGGCTGAGTCCAAAACCCAAAGGTATTCCATGTCCTATCATAGCAGACAAAAAAAAACAAATATTCACATTCCAGAACTAAATGATTTAAAAAATGTATCTATTATCTATTCAGCTCTGATGAAAATATATTTCTTGATTTCCTCAGGTATAAGAAAAGCAGGCCGGCTACAGCTCTAAGCTTCTAGTCTGAAGAACAGATATATCACTCACTGTTGTTTGTGATTGAGCTCCTGCTCCTTGTTCACCAGGTCCTGTTTGAGGTTGGCGAGCATTTCCACAGAGACGTCCACCTGCCGAGAGAGCTCGGAGGCCTTGTCCTCCAGGTCTTGTTTCTCCTGGCTGAGCTGGTCGCTCTCCAGCTTGGCCCGCTCCAGCTCGGAGCTCTTCCTCTCCAGCTCTGACTGAAGACGACCTACGCGGGATGCTATTTTCTGCTCCACCTACAAGACAAAAAAAAAAGAAAGGCACTTGAGCTGGCTAATGTCCAAACCTTAATCCTAATATTGTAAGAAACAAAACTAGTTATGAAAACAAGGTCATTAATTAAGTTCCATAGATTGACTGACAGTCAGAAGAAGATAAACATCATTACGACAGCGTAGTGACTGAAAACTCAGCCAAATGAGAAATTATTATACTGGCCTTGACCTTTACTTAACCTGCTCCAATTATAAAAGATAACTTGTTTTTTAGTCCAATCATGTGACTCATTGACTTCTGAGCATGAAAGAAGCATGACCAATCAGTGGAGCAGAGAAACTGAGAAGATTCAGCTTTTCTTTAGAAACTTAAGACACTGTTATTAAAGTCTTAACTTCTTCATTCCTTGATTTATGTTATTCATTATATATTCATTTTGGTCAGTAAATAACGTCCAGCTGCTAAGCTCCTTACAGGTAACATGTTAATCTCATTTGAACTCTTCTCTATTGGGTACTGACTGATTTCTAACTGTAACTGATGCCTGTGAAGTGAACTCAAGGTTCTCAAAGCAGACTGAGAACCGACTGACAAAGGGCGATGAGTATTTTACTTCAGGGTCTCTGGACTGTCCATTAACCCCACTGCGGACATCAAACCAGGCAAGACACAGTGTAACGATCTTGGAATCTATGCAACCCACCCATCTCAGGGTTAATGTTCCTTAGCGGAAAAGTGTTGAAAATACGAATATCCCAAGTATGAAATGTGAAACTCTGAGGGATTAATTTTTCTTTTCTTCGTTCATCATAAGCTCTCATTCGACATTATAATTTGTTCCACTACAACTTCCAGGCATTAGTGGCAGGACTGAGCACACCACTGCTCAACAGCATCATTCCGTAGGTTCAATCCCTACAACTTATTTCTCGTACGCCACAGAGTTTGGTGAGTTTATATTTTCTACAGTCTTAAAGGAACCATGTGTAGATTTGTTTTTTACACATTACAGCATATTTCAAATTAATCTAAAGATTTTTTCTTTGTAGAAAATGTGTGTGAAAATGTGTGTGTTGCTTTTATCCTCTTTATCATTGGTATAAATTGTTTGATACACCCACTAGGGGTCGCTAAAGAGAGAAATGCTTAAACCAAACCAGGTTTGGTTTAAGTTGAAGGTGGAAACTTAAACGTATGTTAAACTTTGCTTGTTTGTTAAGCTTGTTATCTTTACTTAGCAGTATGTCTGTATCTGTATCACGTAAATGTGTTCTGTTTTGCATAAGTATATTGAGAGCTACTGAGAGCCAACCTTGGCTAATAAAGTTAATTCAAATAACCATAATTATCATTCTGACCTCTTCAGAAAGCTTCTCCAGCCTTTCATCCAGCTCCAGCCGTTCAAACGCTCGAGCCTTCAGCCTGGCCAGGCCCTCCTCATACGCCGCCTCCACTGCACTAGCCGCTACATTAGCTGCCACTGCTACAGCTGTGCTGTGGTTTCCATGAGGACCTGGGTCTGCAGATGTCATGGCTTTCTTCATAAAAATCTCTCCCAGTGGAAACTCCACATTGGGAATATAGCAGGCTGCAGTGTTGGAGTTAGCCGGGGTCAAACTCAAGTCATCCGCACAAGGAAGCTCACGACAAGGGAAGCGCCGCTCCTTTAAAGCTGAAGGCCTCAGCGGCTCGAAAGGGTCGTTGTTGTTGGCGGGTGCGAGAAGAGCTCCCTCAGCCACTAGAGGCAGCAGAGCAGCAGCGTCGCACACACTGTTGGATTTGGAGAGGACGTAGAGGGTCTCGTACGTGTGGTTGTATTCCAGGTGGGCACGTAAGGACGAGAGGCTTCGGAAGCGCTTGTGCTCCCCGCAGCGAGGACAGCGGTATGGCAGGTCCAGAGAGGCCATTCCGTGCAGTAACTGCCAGAGGAGAAGGGGTGCTCACGCGGCACAGCGGTAACGCCAGTAGACCGCTGAGGGCACAGAGGTCAAGCATTTGACGGATCCTCTCATGGTGAAAACAGGGCAACAGGGCGACAACGACAAGTCAGCAGGAGGAAGAGAGATCCCATGTGCTATGGAAGAGTCCAGCTCAGTCACATGACCACGCATAGTGGCAACATTCAACTGGTCTTTTCACTTCATCCGTCAGAGTTCCCCTGCCTGAGGTCCTAGAAACAGAGCAGGAAAGTATGAGTGAGTTCAAGTACTTTATAGTGTGAATGTTGGTATAACATCAGATGAGATTGAGAATCAAACGGACAAATGGAACATAATCAAGTTTAATCAATGACAGAAAGTTGATGACAAAGGAAAATCCTATCCAACAATTTCCCTCGTCTGTCAATCTCATTGTAGCTTATCTTTGTGCAACTTCAAAACAAATTACTCGGGAAAACTTGTGTGCTCCACAACCTTTTCAACAAATATATTCAGGATTATCCTGCAACAAGGCCGAGGTAAACCTGCTACATTAACTTTTATGGACTCCTACAACTGTTGCTTAAACGTCTCTCTTTCCCTCTTTTATTTGAGCAGAAAACCATTAGTCCGTTGTAAACAAGGAAAGAAATACCTTCACACATTTGTATACAACTGCCATGTGCCAGTGAAAATAAATCTTTCATACAGTTAATAGCAAGATATTAGCATTCTGACGCATCTTTATAAAATGGGATTAATTAGGGTTAAAGATCAAAACTGCTCCCAAATTCAAGATATGTTCCCCATAAAACATGAAACATCCCCTGATATTACATATATATTATTTACTGTTTATTGTATTCATTGGACTAGAATAAGATTGAAGAACTATTCACTGCATCAGCCCATATTTACAACTCCAGCAGCCTGTTGTGTCTGAACTCTCTAAGTAGGAATATTGATTTTTAAGTTTAGTGGATGAGGAACATGAAACGTGTATTTCAACAAGGGTTGAAAAGCAAACTCATGCACTTGTACCCTGAAATACTCAGAGGAAGACTGGGGGAAGAGTAGGAACAAGGAAATGGCTCCATTAGTGAGAGTGCTTATTAGCGCCAACGTTGTCTTGTAGTCTGATGTCTACGAGGTCAGCTGGACAATACTCTAAGTTCTTTGCAAGGGGATCTGGTAACTTACACTAGGGATAACTCTACTATCTGTTATCCGATTTGTGTCTTCATTATCCAGCCTTTGTGATTCCTCGTAACCCTTAAATGCCACCTTACTTTTTTAAGAATACCCCAGTAGAAAGTGAAGAAGAGAGTCATTTAAGTGCACAGCAAAAAATGAAAAAAGGTTTCTTGGACTCATTTCTAAATAGCAGTGAACGTCATATTCATGACTTATGGCTAACAATATAAAAAATATATATTTTCAATGATTTAAATCATTATTTACATCTGCTACTTAGATGCTAAGCAGAGTGGAGCTGCTGCAGGAACATTGCATCACTGTGTTTCCAATTACTCAGCACTCGATGCCCCTGGTGAAATAGAAATTCAGCATGTCAGCCTCCCTTAACTCCCTTGCATCAGGTCCTGTAATTAAAATGCAATTCCGTGATCAAGCAAAAATATTTTTGCAAGATCTTTAGGTTAGTGTCAGAAACCAGTTCACTAAAATCTGGTGCGCTCAAGACTAAGAAAATGGCAAAAATAGGTCTCGTCTTCTCAGTGCATAATCATAAGGATCTGACTAGAGAGGCTTTTGTGTGAAGATTGATTCAAACAATACCTAACAGGGTATATAAGCCGGGTATTTCTGTGGTTAAGTTGCACTATTGAAAGCAGAAACAAGCTAACATCAGAGCATACCAGCAAAGTTCAAAACATTTACTTATTGTAAAAAAAATGGTTAATACAAAACAACATGATTTATTATCAGACAGCAGCTATCTATTGTACTTTTAAAAATGCTAATTATTGAATACAGGTTGTTTTCATTATTTAGATAGGATGCTGTCACGTAATATATGTTAACATGTAAAGAGCCATACCATGTCATGTTTCCGTGACCATTTCTAGCATAAATAGTTTGTCCATAAAAACCCTAAAGCTCTGCTGAACTAACCCTACATCATGTTTACTGTTGCTCAGCCCAATGAAACGAAGATCCTGACCGTCAAGCTGAAAATTAAACATACCTCATCCAACAAATGAAAATATTATTGTAATTTGCCTTTTTTCTGCAACCCAGTGGGTTCTTGTAAAAAAAAAAAGAAGAGTATTAAAGCCTTGAACTTGGTGTCCAACGTCTTTTCCAGCCACATGGTCTGCATATCAATCACAGCTGATAATGCACTGTCCTGTGTTTAAACACTTGGGACTCTTACAGCTGGGTAGAAACGGTGTTGTACACCAATCAAAGACTGACGCTTGGACCAGAACAGAGTCTCTCTCACAACTTTCTACAGCAGCTATTAATGAGAGAGGCAGTAGGCACAGACATTGGCGGTGTAATCACAAATCACGGATGCGTGGACTGTGCTTCAGAGGGCTTATACACTGGAAATCCCTAGAAGTCACTGAGTCTGTTATTAGAAGTCTGGTGAGGCTGGAACAGGGAGTGTACTGGCAAGCCATGCCCACTTAACAAAGGAGGATTTCACAGGCCCAGTCACTACACTGCAGACAGCAGGCATTCCCATCTGCTTGAAATTAAGAAGTGAGGTATTTAACCGGGCAGGAAATGGAAGGAAGTGAGGATGTTTGGTAGCCACATGTCACATCCTGCCAATGGAGCTCAGCTGAGACATCCCAGAGGACTGCCATTACATTACATTAACCATAAAGGTTTTATTGTGATTGATGAAGAAAGGACGTGTGTGTGACGTGAAAGTACAACATCTACAGCATTTAGGGTTCATCATTTTGGAGTTAACATTTTCTGTATTTATTACAAAAATACCATTTGCAGTGCAACCAGTGGTTTTACATTGACGGTTGCATCAGCAGCAGCTCTTTTGTGGTTTTTCCCATATTGTCTGTTTACTTTCTATTTTAGGAAACATATTCTGAGTGGTCCTCACCTTTAGAGGACACTGTAAACTGCAGTAAACGGTGTCATCTCCTGTAGCAAGAAACAACACTTCTTTGATGCATGGGAACACTGGGAGATAGCCGGGGATTAGACCAAAGTCTTCAAATGTCTTGTTTTGTCCGTCCAAAACCCAAAGGTTTTTAGTTTATATTTATATACGACAAAGAGAAGCAGCTAATTCTGCCATTTGAGAAGCAGTAATCTAATTGTGTAGGACTTTTCTCACTTCATTTTTATTTGGTTTGATTGATGATTGATGGAATGTTTTTGATTAATTGATTAACAGAATAGTTGCACATTATTCGATGTATTGATTGAGTTCTACTATGAACCATCAACATTGTCATGCTTATGCAACAGGCTTCAACAACCAATCAAAAGGGGAGAAATACCGCCTCACACTTGTATGCCTCCGCCAAACACTGAAGTTGCAATTTACATCCAGTTCCAAATTTGAAGAAATTCTCTCAAGGCGTTCACGAGAGTTGTGCGGACTGACCATGGCTGTTGCCGACGCGGAGGCATAAAAACATCCATAAAATGAAACAAACAACGTACCACGTAAAGATGTATAGAATGAAAACATTAGACAACACCTGGTTTAATAAGCAGGGACTACTATCATCTTGCCAAACCAGTTGTCCCATCTGCATCCAAAAAAGACTGGTCTCTACCTTCAAGCTGCCAACTGACAAGCTGTGCGACCAGATACAAGAGGTCCTTTAACTAAAGGCAGTAGGGTTGGAAACAGGAAACTCTCAGTGCTTCTTTGTCACTCATGCACTGATCAGAAGCACATCTGCCACAATCCCAGGGCCACATTTTGTGTCTTGGCACTATTTTGGGTACAAACATGCACAGAATGGCTCTGTGATAATGTGAGCAGCCACCTGGTGCTTTGGCAAAACATCCCAGAGAGTGGCGTAGTATTTAGAAGTATTAGTATTCAAACACATTTTGATGCTTAATATGAGCAATACTGTATCAGTATCTTTCTTTTTAAATCTTTCGAAAGACCCGGATACTGTTACTGCTACGGACCACATTGTTGACTGACTTGACAGACCATCACAAATATCACTCTAATTGCTTGTTTTGCTTCCATGTGAGTCTTGAGTAACCCTCGTGTACAGACTTTTAATGGAGAGCTACTTTTTAAAGACTCTTTGCTGGGAAACAGTAACAATCTCATGCAAGCTTCCAGATGGTCTAACAAGCCATTTAAGTCAAGGCATACTTAGACCTACATAAAACAGAACACAGGCTTCAATTTGACCATGGTTCTTTACAACAAGGTCATGACTAAAAGGCTCTTTTTATATTACTGTTTTGGGCAGTAACCTGAAGTCAAGGGGTGTTAACAAATGGAGGCTGAACTGCGGAGGTTGCAAACTCCCACTGTCCATTTCTCTAGCACAGGTTGTTGAACGTGAGGTGCAGAAGGAGCCACAGGTGGATATTCTTAAATAGAAGTACAACTGAAGATACATAAGAAAAGGGGAGGAAGAGGAAGAGGAAATGGCATGCAGTGAAGGGCTACGGGTCGGAATTAAACCCGGGCTGCTGCAATTAGTACATGGGCCGCTCGCTCTACCAGGTGAGCTACCAGGGTGCACCACACATTTCTACTTGGCTGTAGGGCAATAATAAAATGTTATAATTTCTTAAAAGGCACCCTGTGGAGTTTTGGACCACTAGAAGCAGTGTGGAACAATGTATTTATGAATGGCTTCCTGCTCTGTTAGTATGTCGTGCATGTCCATGAGATGCACATGTGCATGCACAGTGTCACGCTTTTCCATTGATCCTGATTGCTGGTAGTAACGTGCCAAGCAGTGTATAAAGAAGAAGATGTCTGCTAGCAAGCAAACATGAATGTAAGCGATGAAGGTTTAACATTTTTCCAAATATCTGCAAATGTTTTATGAGGAAGGACATGCATCCAACACGTTTATTAGGCCTCAAGGAGGCGTTTCGGTGAGCAAATCTGTGTTTGGTAACATACAAAGAAATTCCACGGCGTGCTTTTAACTTTCAGAAGAATCGTCTGGATGATCTTATCATGCTATCATTTTACAAAATCGTTTTGTCTGAATAAATATTCAAAAATTGTGATTTGAAAGTAACAAAAAGGAGGTCAATCAGTTGCATCATTTTCTTGTATGTGATTTTCATTTGATTTCCATATTTTGATATAAATTGATACTGGAGATGAGAAAGACACTGCTGCTGATGGATAGGCCAGCAGCTTGCGTGGCAGTTCCAACAGCAACAGTGTGTGGGTGGGTGAATGAGAGGCACATTGTAGAATAGAAATCACTGTATAAATGCAGTCCATTTACCAATTTGATCACATCCATCGCTCAGCCCTAATCAAGACCAAATAAGCACTCAATCACAGTTTTGACATAAATACGTTTATATGGCCTCCACATACCTAATTGTATTACAAATGTACTTCATATGATTTGTTTTTGTCCAGAGTGTTGTAACACAGCTGGAAACATTAATGTGGAGGCAGGTTTCAACTCGAGCAGAA
Organism: Cottoperca gobio; assembly: GCF_900634415.1. Lineage (NCBI taxonomy): Eukaryota > Metazoa > Chordata > Actinopteri > Perciformes > Bovichtidae > Cottoperca > Cottoperca gobio. The sequence goes on along the minus strand of NC_041355.1, from coordinate 7,773,240 downwards.
TCAGATTCTTTATTTTTTTTATATCAGAAACTATTACAGATACACATTTATACTCATTTCACCCTCTCCCTATACAACATCTTTGAATCACTACACTAGCTATCAGTATGAGTACACAGCAGTATTTAAGCTGTTGTAATTAGGAGGTATGGGACGCTCCATTGCAGCTCTGCATACAAACACCCTGATTGTGCCACTCTGTCCAGCACAGCAGCAGTGTATCTACTTAAGAGTAGAAGACAGAGGCTAACACAACTTTCAACCCACAAGCTTTTCAGATCCATGCTAATAGATATTTTACCTCAACACTCACTTTGAGCTTAAACCATCTCAGTGGGTGATTCCTCCCTGACTGAGCCTTGCCAAGGTCACTCCCTTTTAAGTCTACTCATCTACTCACAACACCCAGGGTCAAAAAGTGGAAAGTACAGGTAATCTACATGCAGGGTCTATGTTCTTGAATACGGTATTTAATCATTTGGCATTTTGTGAAGCATTCTTGATTTATTAGATTTTTCAATCTTTGTAAGCAAATTTACTTGGATGACTATGCGCAGCTGTTAGAACGATAAACAAGATAGAAAATGAACTTGTAGGTCATACAACCTCGAAAATTCATTTCAAATGTGTCTCTTTGGTTGTGTTGTGCATCTATTTGTTTCTCAAATCATTGTAAATACAGATATTTTAGCCTAGATTTCACAAGTTATTAAAGAGAAGAGATGATATAGATGATAAAGATAAGAGGAAATATTCTACATTGCTTTACCATTACTTGGTCCAACCCATCAATGTCATTAATGTAGGAGACCCGAGGAACTAATGACACGACTCTTAGTGAAAGGAAACATCGTGTTAGTTCAGGTACAGCGCTAAAGTCACACCTGAATTAACTGCTCCAACTTTCTCCTTATGTGCTTTTAGGTGTTGTTGAACTTAACTAAAGATTTAATGTTCGTTTATGTGTTTATTAAGGGTGAATCAGTTGAGATGCTCGGATTCTTTGAGAGCTCCTTCAAAGAGCCAAATCTAACTGTTATATAACTATTTTCTATGAATGGTCAATTCCTTGACGTGGGGGTCTCACTAGATCGTGCTTACATTTGAAAAATAAAGAAACAGTGTGTTGGATCTGACGGCATCCAGCGTTGCGATTGCAAATTGCAACCAACTAAAAGTCCAAAACCTATGTAGATATGAAGGGCTCATTCTAAGGTAACGAAAACACAATGATTCTTAGTTTAAGGTGATTATACACAATTAATCCATAGTTATGAATATATATATATATATATTTCTGCAAATAGATCCCCTAAATACTACACACTGGCCCTTTAACAACACCAAGAGAAGCTGACATTTCCAGAGGCATAGATGCACAATAACCAGTTACAATAATAAATGATTTAAATCAGACTCCTTACATTATCTGTGTGAAGATATACTGCAGCCTATGCGGCAGTCACTGCAACTAAATTCTTAAACTCTGCACCATGTGCATAAAACATCAGCTAGCCCTCAGGCTGCACTAACGACGTGCGTGTTACAAGTTCAGCTCAAGAGGAGAAACACCGACTGATCAACTTGGTGAGAATTAATTCATGAATATTAAAAGTCACTGGTTAAAATCTCTTGTCACTCAGCTTCAGAGAGCAGGAGGCTCCGGTGCTCAGAGTCAGGTGAGAGTTATTCCAGCGTGCTTGTCCGCTCTGATAAAGATTTGTTTTGCTTGGAGGTGCCTGGAGCAGAGTGAGTCAAGGTGTATCATAGCAGTCATACCACTCCTCTGCAAAGCTTCATCCAGAGATGCTGCAGCTCTGAACTGTAACTAGCAGTTAGCGGGAAGCTACTGTATATAACACTGGAGGTGCAAAGACTGTATGAGAGGTGTGACACGAGCATCAGCCTCCGCCTCAACAATGGAGCTGTTTTCAATGCTGGTATTTGTCATGTGAATAATGTGCTCCTCCCACTCCCGCATTATTATTGCCATGATAATAAACTATCAAAGTAATTAAAGCGAAACAATTCAATCTGCCCAGCCCACTGAATATCATACAGTAACATAGCATCAATGTAAAATGTGCACTAAAGACTGCAAGCGTTGTGATGGCAGCCGACATGGACGAGAATAAAGAAATTCTTAGTCGACTAACACTTATACAATTCTGTCAACAAATCAATTAGTTAATTTAATCCACAGATCTGTAAGAGAATCATGCAAAAGCACCACTTTACATATCGTGTTAACCAGCAATGTGCTCATAAATGTCTTGGAAAGAAGTCATTCTGCATGAACAAAAAGCGATTTAAGAAATCTTAGCAGAGTAAGACCAAAACGACCAATAAGTTGAATAATCGACTCAGAGGGGGGCAGCCCTGAAGGAAACCCTTCAAAGCTTAGATATGTTCCACAGACAGGCTGCATTACAATATATAGAGTGAGTTAGAATCTGAATGAGAGGTTTAGTGAAAGCTCCTAATGCCTTCCAGGCTCCTACATGAGCATGTCAAAGTGTGTTAGCCCTGAGAAAAGCCATGGGACTCCCATGACAGGACAATCCCACAACCTGGGGCTCCTCACCTGACAGCAGAGGGCAAACCTAACCACTTATGTTGAAGAGGACTCAGCACCACATTGGTTTTTATACAGAGAGCCACCTGTTTGAAGAAGACCAGACCAAAACATTTGATCTCATGTGACAGTGTTACCATGACCCTCATCAGTGTATGCTCCGATTTGTCCTATATTCTACTGTAACAGTAGAATATAGGGGATTTGTTTTCAGTTGCGTAATGTTTCTCACACACTTCTGTGAAGCTCAAGTTGTCTCGTAAACTTGCTGTCAGAAGATTCTGTGACACCATTTGGAGACGCTTTCCCCTCAGTTTCACTCTTTAGGATTTAACATGAAGAAGCAAAGATAACCACTTGGACATCTTTGGGCCTCTTTACCCTCAGCAGAAACACTGTAGAAGGATGAGTTGAAACAGGGTGAAGAACAAACGCTAGCCTAGCAACGTTAAGGCTACAAACAACCCATGACACAACATTAAAATGATTGTCAGCCCTTCTGAAAAGCAAAGTAACTTAAAGCGACTTCGATATATTCATAATAACAATGTATAAAAATGACGACGTGAAAACGATGTGACAAAGTGAACGCCGTCGCTCATAGTGAGCCTGCAGATGACTGATGTATAGTAGCTGTCTGTCATTTAGTCATTGCCTCATTAATATGCAAGAGACAAAGGAGCATCGAAGCAGCGTTGACATTCAGTTGTCACATGTGAGACTGAACACAACAACAAAAAAGGTAAAGCTGCACAACTCTCACTGCGGTGACACAGAATGAGCGACGTTACGGGAGCTCAGGTCAGCACGAGGCTGGGATAGTGAATGAGATGGACTGACTTTCACAAATATGAGCTGATGACGGACAGGATCATTCCCCCGGTTCACCGCTGTCTACTATTGATCCACAGCTGTTCACAGAAACAATTATCCCCCAGTATACATACATCAACAATGCATGCCAGGAGGATGTTGTTAAACACACGGACAGTACTGGGTCCTTCTGTGATCGCAATGTATGCCAGCCAGCGTGAACACTCACACTATGGGGAGAATGTACGAGGCATGCAGACAGCTCTGTTTGCATCCACCTTGCCACAGACAAGGAAGGGAGATTAACTGAACACCGGCTTGTAAATGAAGGAATATAAAAACAAAATTGATCTTAAAGTTTAACAGGTATTAAGATCCTTTAATAGGTCCCACCGAGTGTTTACCTAAAACTTTAGCGGCATTAGTTTAAGCCACCGCTGGCTGTGCAGGTAGCCGTCTCATATCTGCCAACACATTTGTCACCAACAGCAAGGAGTGCGAGAATTTCTTATCGTGTCAGAGCTGGATAAGATAGTCAGTATCTCATATCGTCTTAAGAGAAGAGAAGCAGGCTCCTTATGTATGAATGTTAAGCCCCCTGTGCTAGCCTTAACAAGACCGGGGACGTCGCCTCTGTAGAGGACGTGTGTGGGAAATGATGCAGAAAATGGCTTCTGTGATTTGTGGCTGAATTTTGACTGTCTCGTAGGTCCTCTTATACTCATTAATCCTGAGCATGTGTCGGCACGATATTCAAGCTGCAGTTAGAGGAGTGAGAGAATCAGTAGAAGTTAAATATTCCGTATTTCACCTGGACATATGGCGCTCTGTCTAACAAGGATGGGGAACTTCAAATGAGAGAGCACTAAAGTCAAATAATAACATGTCAATCATAAGGAATATGTTGTAATTCAATGGTTTTAAAAACATATTAAACTATAAAGAAGAGTCAGTTAATATGGGATGAGTGCAATCAACACATTGGTGTCAGTATTTTTCCATATTCATATTTTGGCCGTCACTAGGTGTCAGACAAATTTAAATACCCCAAAGCCAGAATCATGAGCCTGATCCTTGATGGTTGGATTAACACCATTTTACAGGCAGCTGCAACAATAACAGAGCAGCCTGGAGATGCCTGAGCCAGCTGTGCATGGGCACAAACACAGTCTTGTTATAATAAAGTGAATACTGAGATGTCCTGAGTCGTAAATGAATGATTAGCCAAAGGGAAAAACTGTCTGGTCACAAGGGGAATGGACACCTACAGCATGAAATAAGGTAACAATGAAATAACAAGTTTAAAAAGTCCGGATCTGTCACAGGAGAGAGTGCTTTAGTTTTGAAAGTAAAAGGCTTTATACTTTTTTCTTTTGAGCTGAAACGATAAATTAATAATCAGAAAGACACATTTTTCGAGGAAATATTTAATATTTTTCTGTTTTATATCAAAATATTTGGATTATATTCAAAAGAGAAATTAAAAGACATCCATTTAGGCTTTTGAAAAAGGTGAAGGATTATTGTAACTATGTTCTTGTGTCCATGATATTACTAAAAGTATTGGCAGTAAATCCAAAATTTGTATTTAGTTTCGTTCCTCTGTGCCAGACCAGCTACTTTAGGAAACTGCTGAGCCTTTTTATTAAATGAAACCTTTAAAGATTTACATTTTCAGCAGGCGCAAATGAGCTTGGAGAGGGTTAGGAAATCGTAAAGGTTTGAGAGACAATTGTTTGTTTTGATGGAATTTGTAGACAATTATCCTTTAAATGTGTAGTAAGTGTCGCACCTTTAGTGTGAGTGTTGCTCGCGTGTACGCAAGAAATGACAACATCCTGACTGATCGATAGAGAGATAGTAGAAGGAAGCAGAAAATGTATTCTATGTATCGTGAATCAGTTCACAACACTTTCCTCACTGTCCCAAAACGGCATGAATACAATATTTGAAACAAACATTCACAAGTTTTCTACCAACGGAGGATTCCTATCTGCTGTGGGATCATGGATGATGAATATGGAAATCACTGTCACAGTTCTAAGAGCTGCGCACTCATGCATACTGAATGAAAACACACTAAGTAACATAACCACACACACACACACACACACACACACACACACACACACACACACACACACACACACACACACACACACACACACACACACACACACACACACACACACACACACATTCTGCAACCTGCCTCACATGTGATCATTGGGAAACCATCTACCTGCTGATGGTATGATAACACAATTCTGTCTGTGCATGGGGTCTACACATGCATGGGTGTGCATGTTGTTGTATGCTGCTGCAGTACGGACCACAGCTTATTTATGGCAGTTAAATCTAATCCCACTCTACACAAAATCCCATCAAGCATGTTTATTTTCAGCTTTGACTCTTGTAGGTGTTCCTCCTCTTTTCAGCATGGCTGCTCATACTTTTGTCACATCTGATTTCTGCAAACACAGCAGCATATAGGCCATGGCCCACTGACTCTGAGCCAGATTTCTCATACACTGTAGTCACATGACAGTTTCCCAAAACTCCAGCAGCCCTGGCTGTTTGTCACTTCAGCATAGTGCTGCTCAGGAGAGTTTGAAGCATCCCATGGGAATATTGTTATTGGAGTGTGAATATTACACAGTCCTGATTTCATTGTACTCTTTCCTCTTGAAGTGTGCTCAGAGGAATATTAAAAACAATTGCATGCAGACTCCACTCTGTTAACATGAGCTATCTTATGCTAAAACTGTTGATGGAAATAATGCAGCATTCATACACGAACAGGTTACAGCTGTGTGTCCACTATGTATAACTTGTAATACAGCTCATTTTAATATGTTATACATACAGCAATAGCATGTACAATCCCCACACATGCAGGCCAAGCAGGCCGTTCAAAATCACCTGTCGGTGCAGGCTCTCAAATGACCACCGTGACAGTAAACATTGGAGCTAAAAACACATCGATCCTCATATCTGCACTGCACATGGATCAATCACACGCTGCACATAATGTGGAGGTGGGTGTGGACGAGCGGCATCACCAAATGGCATCATGTAGCAATGAACGCCGCCGTAATGACTTAAATGCACAAACAGGCCTGGAGTTAGGTTAAAGCACACCGATACTGTTGGCAGCAGCTGTGCCCTCTCGGAGGAAAGGGCGACAGGCTGGCATGTACCCGATTTCCTCCTGTTTTCACAGCAGCACTGGCTCATCGCTGGACTGGACTCGCAGCATAAATGTGTTGCACAGGAGCAGCGTCGTCAATGAAGCGATAATTGACAACATACACACACTAACACACGCTCACAGCGACACAATTGTGATCGGTAAGAGGGGAGTTAAGAATTGAAAGAAATGTGCGTCTCACTCACCTCGCAATCTTCTCCCCATTTTTTTTCCGCTTCAACCAAGGAACCGCTACAGCCTTCACTGACGTCACGCAGCCCCTCTCTGCAGCAGAGAGCAGCAGGCCTGCAGAGGACGACCAGGGAGGAGAGAGGAAGAGAGAGAGAGAGAGAGAGAGAGAGAGAGAGAGAGAGAGAGAGAGAGAGAGAGAGGGGGGGAGAGAGAGAGGGGGGGTGGGAGAAAATGCTTGAACAGATGCAAAAACATGAATCATAAAAAAAAACATCCCTCCCATCTTCTGCTAAAGGAGAGGATACTGTACCTGTGAAGATGTGGGTGTGGAAAGACAGACAGCATATCCCATTCATCAGCTCAGAATTGCAAGCTGTTAAAACAATTTGGTCCTGCCAGCTGCTGCTTTGTGAATCAATCTACATTAAGTAAGTAAGGGGTTGTGAAATATCATCCAAGTGTCATAGCTGTCAATCGTCCACGCAGAATGTTTCTCAGCCAGTCTCCGATCAAAAGGTGGACATGAGGAGTCATGCAATCTATGGACAATCAAGCTGTTTTTTGTTCCAAAAAGCTAAATGAAAGGAGGTAAAGAGGGTACATTTCACTCTTAGTGCTGTTTGATTGACTTTTTGAACAGGGATTGGACATTTTAAAATAAAACTGTGGCCACAGGTGATAATACTGTGGTGATTGCAGAGGATAAAACATAGTCTTAACAGTAGCACAAGAAGCATCTTCAAATCAACAAATTGATCCAGAAATGTCACTTACTATCTAACTAACATCACCAAACATTAGCCACAGGCTCCTACTCATAGCAGACAGCAAAACCCCTGAGTGCAGTGAAGTGATCAAAGGTATGTTTTATAGCTAGTGACTAAACTTTTAAGTTGTAAGAAGACACATCTGGTTATTTTATCCTTCAAATGTTACACAGTCTTGTTTTAATATGAGCACTTGCATAAATATAATGTAGTCCAATACAATACAAGTGAAGCGTAATGTTGTTTGTCATTCAAAATTAAATAATTAGTCAATTAGCCATCCATATAAATTAATCAACAGCTATTTGATCATCAGGTAATTTCTCCAATCTGAGGATTTGCTGCTGTTTTCTATTTAATACAAACCTTAATTACCAACTGGACAAAGTGTGCAACTGCCCCAGAGCCCCAAAAGCACTAATCTTCACTGTGGGTCGTTTTCTTATTACTTCCAGATTTGTTTGGGACTTAACACCACAATAGTCCTGTGATCCTGTGTCAGAATCTAGGTCTGCGACCTGCATTACTTCACATTGTACTTAGTTTATATATCACATGGTGCATTATAATAAAGTCGTCTTTCATCAAAAAAACACAAATGAACTGGGGTCAGGTAGTATTCCACTTTAGGAGTATCGGTTGATTTGTGTGTCAACTTGCAAAACTTGGAGCCAACAGTAGAACATGTTTAACTTGGACCCCCGAACAGGATAATCCAGTCATTTGTATTATTGTAAAGTGAATATCTTTCGGTTATGGACTGTTGGTCACTGGGCTCTGGAAAACTATGTCTAGCACTATTTTCTGCCATTTAATGGACTTATTAATGAATGAATCAAAAAGATAATGGTCAGGACAGTCGACAATGAAAATGATTGTTAGTTACATGTCAGAGAGGTCATGTCCTCAGTATTGTGTCCAGAAGAAGAATCTGCATCCTTCAATCAACTCATTGAACATAATGGGATTTTAAAGGCTGAACCAGGTTGTTGTTCTTTCTTAGATGGCCTTAGATAATCATTCCCTGAGATAACATGTGCAGAAAGCATATTTAGAAGTTAATTAATGTAGAAAATGTGGACAAAAGAATCATTTTGTGTGGTTAGTCAAACATTTCTCAGAATAGGTTGTGTTGCACTGAGGTTTTAACCTTAGTATATCTGAAATCCTTCTGTGGTTAGTGTTGGTGTTATAATTGGTGTGCCTAATTTGGGCTATGGACACGTTTAAGAACACTCTGGACCTTTGTATGCAGGGTGTTAGTTTGAGGGCTATAACTCTTGCAACTAATCACACATTAAGTTGTTATCTGGTGACAGAAAAGAGAAGAAAATAGAAGCAGGTCTGCTCCCAGAGCTTCATTCTCCAGCTGATGTTTTGGTCCCATGCGTAACGGCCCGGGGATGTTTTCTGTTCCAGTGATTTAAAGTAGCAGTGTATTTACAGAAACTAGCATTTGCCTTTTTTATCCACTTATAGTATATCACTTTAAGTGTAATTCCTGTGCTACTAGGAAATTATGCAGATTTAATCCTGCAGGCCTTGGTGTCGCTAAAGGGACTTTTATGATTACATTTATGATTAAGCATGTAAAGCAACCAACCTTCCGGTCAACAAAACATTATCATAGGGTATGTATTGTGCCTGCAGGAGAACTGAGTTGTCATCGCAATGATTTAAATAGGTATGATCCAACCAAGAACATTCTGATACGATGAAACAGCATGCTACATACAACAGTGAAAGCAATGCTTTTTATAGGTTGAGAAACCCTAAATCTCATGTAATCTGAGTCTCTTTTGTCAGATTGGGCTCCTGTTATTAAACACATCATCACGTATGTGATGTTAATTGCTCCACTCTCGTGACCTCATGCGGTATTTGGATGAGAATATCTTATTTGAGGAGTAGATCAGGGACAGGAATGTGAATATTTGCAACACTTTCTAAAAATATCTTACCAAAAGCATGTATGGTAACATTTCAGCTTTAACGAGATAAAGCTGTAGACCTTAGAGTGATTGAACAGTAAGAATGTACACAATCAGAATGTGTGCGTGTGTGTGTGTGTGTGTGTGTATGTGTGTGTGTGTCTGTGTCTGTGTCTGTGTGTGTGTGTGTGTGTGTGTGTGTGTGTGTGTGTGTGTGTCTGTGTGTGTGTGTGTGTGTGTGTGAGAGAGAGAGTGAGTGAGTGAGTCACTCACGCCCTATAATAAGGTAAGTGATTAAGTAAGAGAGTGTGTGTGTGTGTGAGAGAGAGAGAGAGGAGAGAGAGAGAGAGAGAGAGAGAGAGAGAGAGAGAGTGAGAGAGAGAGAGAGGGGGGGCAGAGAGAGAGAGAGAGAGAGAGAGAGAGAGAGAGAGAGAGGGGGAGAGAGAGATAGAGGAGAGGGAGAGAGAGAGAGAGAGAGGGGGGGGTGCAAGAGAGAGAGAGAGAGAGAGAGAGAGAGGAGAGAGAGAGAGGAGAGAGAGAGAGAGAGAGAGAGTTGCATTATTCCCAGAAATCCCATTTAGGAGCTCAGGCACCACTTACTGGTCAAAGACAAGAAGTACAGCATGTACAGGCTGCCATTTAAAAAAACTGTGATTGTACATTTCCGAATTTAACAACTAAAATATATCAGTTAACACTTCCCACATTGTCTCCATAATGTTCTTGGTGTATGTGAAGTGGTGAAAGTGCAGCATATATCATACATTTTACTGTGCAAACCTCATCTCCCTCTGCTGAGGGAAATCCAATGTATTTAGGATTAAGTACTGGCTTTGAAACACACGACTGTTTGTTAAAAAACTCTCCTTTTAGATTCAGTAAGTAAACTGAACAAATGCAAAGCTATCATCAGTCATGTCATGAGCAGCTGGTTGCATCACTACCACTACAACACATGACAGAATTACAGTTTTCAACATAAAGTACCACAAACACCATGAAGTACAGGTTATCATCTGTAACAATAAGCAATAACCCGTTATGTTACGGTGTTCTAGGCCAAATGAAATAACTTTGTTCTCCTTATTCCGCAGTGATTTCTATAATGACTAATCCCTGGCTTCATTTTGTAATTGCAATTAAAAAGTCTAACCCTTTTTGTCTTTAGTGCACAAAAACATTAAGGTGTCAAACGTAATTCATCACACTCCTGCACCTGACAAATTATTCAGGCCAAATCTCAACGTTTCCTTCTCTAATTTTCTGAGTGAAACTTGCAGAAGAACAAAGATACAGTGTGTGCTTTACGGAGTATTCACTTTAAAGCTGTTCTGACTGTGGTAAATGCAGTACTGCCGTCATGCAGTTGGAAGCATGCTGATGTTATAGAGAGGGAATGTTTTTGCTCTAAAAAATATTCTTTTTTTCATACACAAATTGTGTCGTTGCTGTAGATTTAAATCCTCAGTCACGTGCAGCATATGTAAGTAATAGATGCAGAAAGTCCTATTCATGTGTGTGAATAACCAAGGCATTTTTCAGTCTAAATTATAATCTTCCTAACTAATGTCAGGATGGTGGGGGGGGGGGATCCCATGCAAGAACAATACTGCACATAGTAATATTCATTTTAATATCATTCCATTAACAATAATTAAGCATTCATGGTTTGTTAAACAGCGCTTTGCTTCTTTATTACACCTGCTGTTATCAAACCAATATCTGATTACACCATTAACCCATTCAGATGTGTTTTTTTTAGCTTTTTATTTTATTTTTGGTGGATTTATTCCACCTTTTGTCTGGCTTTACACAATCTCTGAGCTGTTCCATAATCACTGTATAGCAAAGGAGCCAGACCTACGCAATCTAATGAGGTGTAGAGTGATACCATGACTAAATAAAGATTATGGTTTCTGATGACAAAATTACCTTTTATATTGTTAATATGAAATGTAAATGTAGAACGCAGGTTATGATCAAGCCTACTCTGGTGACATGAAGAGGACTCTCCATAGATGCTAAGTGACGAGAATGCAGCCGTATAAGTGGTGCTTTTCATATATGCCATTAATATTTAAATCAACTATAAACGATAAAACAATCACAGGTTTGTCTTTCTATTTAAGATAAGTACACTGTCTGCTATATCCTTGTCATTTTCCTGCACAGTTAACAGCTGACACCTTCAGGCTGTTTCTAAAAAAATATATATAACCCCTTTTATAATTAAAATAATAAATAAAGTAAAAAAAAAAAAAAAACCTGTTACATCAATCTCTACCCCTCTACGCCCTCTTACATTCCGTTCTCATCCAGTCATGACAGGGAAAGACTGACACACAAAAGCTTAAAAACTCTCTCCCGCAGGAGATTTTGATAGGATGAATATGCTGCTAGGCCGTTTTTTCATTCTCACGTCAAAAACCGTGGCAAATTTAGACCGAACACCTTTATCCATCCCTCCTTATTCATATTTATGAGAAGTGACTGACAAACTCATTGTCGGATAATTACAGTGTGGTGAACCTTCATTGTTTTTAGATTGGTAGAGACTGAGACATGCTGTGCTTTGGCTTGCTGCACTAATGCAAACCTCTTCCATGTAGATATTATTAGTCACTGTTTGCTTAGCAACCACAACACATGTCTGACATTTTTGTACAATGAAAACGAGTATTTTATTTAGGCTGCAGGGAATTATTTTTTTAAGGGTGAATAGGAGAAGTAGACTGAAAGGACACAGGAAAAGTCTATTATTATTATTATTATTATTATTATTATTATTATTATTATTATTATTATTATTATGCTCAACATTGCGTATGTTGACGTAATTTAACATTTGTGTTTTTAGGTGATGTCAACATCAAATGTGAAATCAATGGAGGGGACAAACATGTTGACGCAACTGTGGTGACCCGCCCCCCCCCCCCCCCCCCCCCCAAGGGAGTTATTATTATATTCTCAAAATAAATTAGCCTGTGTTTCTGACCTTAAGATTAATGTGATTCAATAGGTCATGTAAGTCTAAATAACCCAGCCTTAAAGCCATCATGAGCCACGGCTGTATGATGGAGCAACAACAGTTATGTTAACCAAAAAAAGAGAGAAAGCAGTTAAAGCTTTGAACAGCAGGGGGCACCAGTAATATGCAAGGATTAACTGATGAACATTATAACAGTTACTGAAATAAATATTACAGTACTTTTAAAAAACATCAGAAAAAGATCAAATCAAACATTAGAAACGTCAAAAAATGTGCAGACATTGTGTCTGGACCTTTTTGTCAGCCTATATTTTCCTTATTTCTAAAAATCAGACATACATAACGCTCAGAAACGATTAGCTGCACAGTGTAATATGTATATTGTATCGGACTGCCATCAGATCTTCTGTAAACATTGAAGAGAAAATGCACAAAGCTATACACTTACTGATCAGAGACCTCTTGCTACATCAGTAAGTCAAATGAGCTTTTGCATGCTGAGTAACACAATAGAACAACATACAAGCCTGTGGGAGCTCAGCCAATATCAATATATCACCTCAAGTGTCAATTATACTCATTAAAGGTCTAAAATGTGATGAAATTGCAGGCCAACAGCTCGGAAATCATTATCATGTTCACTGCACAACATGCAACTGAACTGTAAGTGTACAGTTTCTCATCAAGCAGTCCAGCTATGAAAATGAGCGTGTGCAGACACTGTGGAGTGTGAAGCCAAATAAATAAATATAAAACATTTGGAAATCACTTGAAGAACTAGTCAAACAGCTCTGCTATTACTTACAACTGTAAGTACTGTAAACACAGAGCTAAACAAATGTATCAGTATTCTGCAGAAATGTAACAACGCCAGCTACTGAGGAATTATTACCTAATGTCTCCATTGATACAAATGTATAGTTAAAAACCTTGACATGGTGTAGTTTTCCATTAACAGCCATATAGTCTCTACAGTGTTGCAGACAGTGCAAGCTTTAATATTCACAAAAATATCAAAAATAGAATTAGATGGGTTTTTTTGCATGTGCTCTGTGATTTATTGCACAGTGTAGGAAAGAAAATGCACATGGATACACTTAAATGCATATAAAAAGTGCAATAATTGTCATTTTATACATACTTAGATTTCTGCAGGATATCCAACAACATTACACATGTAACCGAATACATTTAAAACTGTTTTTGTGTAAACTGCCACATTATTGTCATTTTAATCAGTGTTATTTACAGCAGTGATATGTATGAGTACATTAATTTAGAAAATAAAGATATAATGATGGCGTTTGTGTTGCTGGCAGCTCAGTGTATGTGGAGTAATTGTTGAAATGATTTCTGAATGGAAACTGATCTAGCTGCCTGCAAACGCATTAATGTCCAAATATAGTAATACACAGGCCTTATGGCAAAACCCCGTGTATCACAATGACAACGATTATCCAGATCTCTGCATTCTTTGCTTGAGCCATGGACGTTGCCATAGTAACACGAGTATGTCTTATCAAGTACAGCCCTTGTGATTTTTCACTGCAACTTATTTAGGCTGTTCACTGTAGGTATGACAACAGGCTATTGAGTTGTTGCATTCATTTCCATGTTAATTGAGTTAACTGCCATTGTGTGTTAGCTTAACCTATGATCTTTCCTTGTCAAATTGTCGTCAGCTAATATTAAATTAGGCTGGTAATAGAGGCTTTTTATGTAAATGATGTAAAATGCTTTCAATCTATAAATAGGCATAATTCAGCTGAGAGCTGATATGATGGTCTCTGTGATATCAAAACATTTTTGCTGCGCTTTAATAATTAGATTGTGAAAAGCCATTTATGATAGAGGATATTCAGAGGTGCTGATGTTGAATGTTAATCTTGTTCATCATAATCATAGTATTTCAGATGTAATACTATGATGGCTCAGAATGCATAAAGCAGATTTCTGCAGTTATTGCTGAAGAAGCTAAAATATTAGAGCTTCTGATTCCACAATGATTGCACCAAATGTTATATAAATATGAGTCAACGCAGTGACTTAAAGCCCAATGTCACCATGGAGAAACATGCATTTTGGTTTGCATAGCATATCCACAAAGTGCAGATTTTATTTGAACTTGGTAGTCACTTTGTAGCTCCAGCTCGTCACACATTTGCACTTCCTCCCTCAATGAAAATAATGAGGCTGTTTGATGTGAGACCACTATGGGCCGTAATGAGTGGAGTAGACTGTTCAGGACACATGAAAGCTCTCCAGTCCATTTGGACCATGAGCAGGACCGAGACACCGTGGAGGTCTGCTGACTTTATGAAGGAGTACAGGATTTAATGATGGAGGCAACAGCTAAATCTGTCACCCTTTTAACTTCTTGTAGAAGGAGGGAGGAAACATTTCAGAGGTGTTAAACACAGGGAGACCTATAACATTCAAGGGCAGCGTGAATGAGCCATATGAACAGAAGCATGGTCACATGAAAAATTACTGTGTGCCGCACAGGTTCTGTAGGAGATCACAAATGAAGAGAATCCGCTACATAAATTAAAGTCCTTGATTGTACCGGCTCTGCGACTGTTTAAGTGATTGTTCAACTTCAATCATACTTCTGTATTCGTTCATAATGATCATTTCTGAGAGGGTTATTCTTTGTTAGAAAAAATACTGTTTTCACAACCAGCAAAGTGATGAGTCCATAAATGATCTTTTTTCTCGTCCAGAGGCAGGAAGCAGCACATCTACCGCTCATCATATCAATCTCTTCCTCCTTCACAAGACGCCACTGTCAGTGGTGCCAGAAGAGACACAAACACAGAGTGTGGATGAGTAGGAGGAGGGAGAAGCTGATGGTGATGGAAGGATCAGCATCTCTTCATTTGTCTGCAGGATGATAGAGGAAGAGCCCCAGCTGAGATGGGGTTAATATTTCTCCAGCCTTAGTTCTGGGGGACATTGTGATGTGTCACCTCAGTAGTGAGCCAGAGTGCCAAGAATCTAGTTAATGGTTAGACACAGCATCCTGCCACTGGGCACCATTTTGGCTCCATAACAAAGGAAGGCCTGCCTCAGCCACTGAGTACTGAGGAGGACCGGGGACCCTGTCACTATCTGTCTCCCCTAAGATGGCAGTTCCTGATTAGTTAATAGTTAGCGGACATGTGGATGCATCAATCCTGAGGAGTGACAAGGAGTATAAATGCACAAATACACAGACGGTGGGAGTCCAATGCTGATGCTGTAAACATATCTTGTTAACAGGAAGCAGACCCTATGCCGCCACAGCATTGAGTGACAGGATCACAGATGACTAACAACAACAGAGCAGACTCTTTTTTTCCCTCTTCTGTTTCCTCGCTAAGCATTTGTGCTGCTAATTTTTCAAAACTGAATGAAGCATTAATCCCTCTATTTATTCTCTGCAGGAAAAAAAAAAATACTACATACATACATGCTGAATCAGAGGGTTGTGAAATGATGTGCCTTAATACATTTTACATATATTTGTATATTTTACATGTATTTTACATATTTAGTAGTATTGTATATCCTTACCTACAGTATAAATCACAATTTCAAGTCCCTCAGTCGCCCTTTTCAGCTATAGCTGGTCCTAATATACTTTCAAAAGCTACAAAAGCAATTACAAAAACTACAACCTAAATCACTTTGTTAATTCACATGGTGATTGCTTACAACACAAGACAAGGGACTTTGGGCCCTGCAGTGAGCAGAGTGTTTAGATTTTTGAATGTATACTGCTGATCTGACTCATACATATGAAAGCGCCCATTTAAAGCGCCAAGAATCACAGGAGGGGGACGAAACGCGTCTCTTTAGGTTTCCAACTCTCTACAGGTTTGAGATCAGAGACAGCTTCTGTCTGATATACGACCAGGGCTTTTAGGCTTGGGAAACATACTGTACTGCATACGCCCCTGTGTGACCCCAGCATGGCTCCTATACACTCAGACAAGGAGGGACGTCACTCTTTGTGCACTCCCCCACCCCGTGAAAGTGACAGTCCATCACCAGCTAAAAGCCACTGGGGGGATAGAGCTGGCCATTATGCACTACTGAGGGGGACCAGTGAGGGATAAGGAGGGGAGGGGACTGTGTCATTGCGTTACTATGCTGCTAACCACAGGGGGGTAAAGCAGCAGGTACACGCAGGCAGTGGTGGAAGTATTCAGAGCCTATACTTAAGTAAAAGTAGTGATACAACAATGTAAAAATACTTCATTACTGAGCACCTAGCTGAGAGGTTAAGCGCATGCTGTATTACTGCAACGTCCTGGGTATGATTCCAGCATTGGGACCTCTGTTGCATGTCATACCCCTCTGTCACCCCCTGTTTCCAGTCTGCCTCTACTCTGTCATCCGTCAAAATGCCCAAAACATTATCTTAAAAAAATAAAATACTCCATTAGAGGTTCCTGCATTCAAAATTGTAAGCACATACGCGTTTCAATGCAGTAGCTGGACAGAGTGGAAGAAATATTAACTACCGTATATACTACTGGACAGATTAATCTGTACCAATGCAATATATTCACATCTTGCACAATAAGAATCTAATCATACACCTGAAAATGTCCATTCAACATAAAGTGTACATTCACATTTAGTACATTTAAAGGATATGTTCACAATCTTTCAAATCTGTCTTAAACTAAATAGTCAGGTGCCATATGAACATTGAAACAGGTTTTGTTTGCTCTAATATTTCCTCCTGGTTATTCTGGTCATTAAGAGATCCCGTCCTAATGCGTCTTCAATGTAAGTGATGGGGGGCGGCTCTTGTTTTGTGCAAAATTATATTCCAAAGATATCTGATGTCTGAGTCTTCAACAGCCTGAATTAGACACATGTTTGAACACTTTAGATTATAATGGCATATTTTATACATGTTTATATTGCTACTTTTGCTTAAAGGCTACATGTATAGGATTTTCCAAAAAAGAAAAGACATATAAGACAAAAGTAATCGCTCTCAATCATGAGTTATGCCCCACTAGAAGTGTGTGACGTGTCTGTATCTGTAGATACCCTGCAGCCTTCTGCCTGCGTTTTCTTGTTTTTCTGCATTCAGGACGATTCTGGGCATCAACATCTATAAAGACGTAGCGACTAAGTGCCAGATCGTAACCACGCATCCAACAGTAAGCTACGGAAATAATGGACACATAGTCGAAAAAATGCAAATACAGTGAGATGATAAGCCAAGCGGGCAAAGCTTGTTCCAATCTGGGGTTTGCTTTCACCTGCTGGCGAGCACCGTACCAGTCGTTGAGCCAGGGAGCAGGGTCCAACTGTGAATGTTACAAACCTTATCGGACAAATCGTACTCATTGCGTCTTGAAGTAAAGTTGACTTCTTCCGCCCACTGATGGAAATTACAGCTGTTGTAACTTTACAGTAACAGAAAAAGACTCTATGTGATATGATTGTTTGAATATTGCCACAGCGATAAAACTGTTGAATAAAGAATAAATTAAAAAGACGTGACTCATTTTTAAAAGATTTATACATCTACAGCAAAATCTAGTCGATGTAATACAACCAATAGAACAGAATAGAATAAAGCAGAACAGAAAATACTAGAATAAAAAAGAATATAATAGAGTAGAAGAGAATGGAACAGAACTTTAAATAACGCACTAATAGAAGATAACAGAACAGAAAGGAACAGGAAGAGAATAGAAAAGAACAAAAACAAAATAGAATAAAGTAACACAGAACAGAATAAAATACAACAAAAACAAAATAGCACAAATGATCTTAAACCTTTATAAACAACCAGTTTCTGTTTCCATCTGTATGATTTAAGTCGCCCGTGAACCTGACTAGAAAATAATGAGGCTCTGTGTTCTCTGTTATTCTTCACTAATGGCTCACCAACTATCAGAATTCAGCAGGCATTAAAACAACTGTTGCGGCAGAGAAAGCCAGACGGTAATGCTGAAGTAGCTACATTTTGCATACATTTCATGGAGCTCCAAAGAGCGATGCTTGATTTTGATGGTTAATTTAGATGCAGAATACATACTGTAGTTGGCGTGGAAGCTGGTGTGCACATGCAAATCGTCGCCATGCTTGACGGAGGGTGCACTGTATGAGCTGAGCATGTTCAGCCCACTCATTTTTACACTACTAGTCTTTATGTCCCAGCCTCCTCTCCCAGTCTCTGATTCCATCTTGGCAATGACAGACTTGCATACACACACACACACACACACACACACACACACACACACACACACACACACACACACACACACACACACATACTAATACACTTCACATACACTCTCAATCGGCCTCACTTCTTTCTCTAGGTGAAAACACACATGCGCACGGTTTCCTCCGACTTCGACACATTCTCTCTGCTTCTCTATCGGTGAGCCATCATTATCTAGAGAGAGTGCCAGTGTTTGGCCACAGTATGCCTCCTTCCCAGCGTTGAACTGAACAGCCGAGACATGGGCTGCTGGTAGTGACACAGCTGTCACAGACATGCCTCATTACTGCTGTTGCAAATGTCAAAGCACTAAAGTAATCACTCACAGCACTACTGGACACATGGTCATACAGTAATTTATTTTATGGGAAGAGGGGTTAACAGTTTTGTGTGTATGGTGATGTTATATAGATGAGTTCATTTTATACTTTCTTTTTTATTTCAGATACTTGCCGAGATGTCTGCATGCTAATGCAACAGCAGGTTTCTAGATAAGTAATAGGTTTTTTTTTACCCCTGAGCACAAACTTCCTTCAGAGTCATAACTGTCAATCCAGGATGCTTCCAGCTATGTTCCTCTCATGGTAGTTGATGATATCTATGCACCTCATAGCTTATTTTCCTCTATAAACATTACATGTGCTGGCCATTTTCTTGTAAACAGGTTAACTGTTCGAGAGCATAGGTGGGATTCTTTTCGTTTTATTGTGCACATCACCTCATGACTGGTTTGACTGATCATTCACTGTTAGAGGAAGCTGTGGTACTCAGTCACCAGCTGATCTGGTTAATGGTTAACATCTCATCCTATTGTCACTACAAGCCGCTGGCACAGCCTTCCAAACTATTCTGAACAGGTTGCCTTGTAGTTATTTGAAGTCTCTGCTATTTGAAAATCACGAAGCAAAAATGGTCAGAAGAAGCACTAACGGAAGCTAAGACTGAGAACTCATTATGTTATTAAGCACACTTACCATCCAAAGCAATATGTCAGAGCTCAGAGGTCTATTTGTGCTCAGTTAAGATCTGGCATTCTGCCTTCGGCTGTGAAAACTGGATGCTTCCATTCAGACCCAGAGGAGAACAGAAAGTGTCACCGGTGTTATTTGGATGAGGTTAAGAGTGAAAAGCATTTTATATTCTACTGTTGTTTTTTATCATGATCTTTGAGTTAAGCATTTCCTGAAAATGTCTGCCAGATATCCCAGTGTGTTTGATATGAAAGAGGAATGTAGATTACAGCACATGTGGTTGAGTGTATATCTGATATAATGTGTTAGCATCGGCTCGCTTTCTCTTGGTTTTCTCTTGCCCCTGAAGGTAGAAGTGTCTTGTAAGCTTGTAATGTGGGTAACTTTAGGTGTCTGACACTTGAATAAAATATATATTCATTCATTCGTTATGGAAGGAGGGGGCGCAAAGCTAATCAGGTCTGTGTTGTAGTAAAAACAAGAGCAGGTTGTCTTGATGGAAAACATGTGATTGCAATTTATTTCCTCCTTAAAACTAAAAAATATATATATTAATAATAATAATTTGCCTCAAGAATTAATTTTTTTGGAGGTGCTGGAAACAAACTGTGAACACATATTATCATCTTAGTTCATATGGTGAACTTGTTAGCAAATAGTTTCTTATTTACACATCCAGCAGAGGAGAAGAAGTTAGTTCATAATAATAATAATTCATTTGGAGTTGTGTTTCTGGCTACCTAATGAAATCCTATCATTTATTTTAGCTCTGTTTTTGGTCTC
Organism: Cottoperca gobio; assembly: GCF_900634415.1. Classification (NCBI taxonomy): domain Eukaryota; kingdom Metazoa; phylum Chordata; class Actinopteri; order Perciformes; family Bovichtidae; genus Cottoperca; species Cottoperca gobio. The sequence continues at coordinate 7,752,788 of NC_041355.1, read as the reverse complement.
CACCAACTCTTGAGGTGAATATTTGGCTCTTTAGCTGCTAAAAATGTTCAGTGTTAAATGTACACCAGCTAGTTGCCAACTTCGACTACCTGCTGTTTGGTGCTTAACAGATTAAAAAAAAGAGGCTGGCTGTTGCAGTCAAAAACTACGCATTGAGAGCAGTAAGAACCGAAACATTTACGTTGAGGACTGTAAAACCAGAACAATGAGCTGAAAGATGCTAAAATGCTCCACAGATCTGAGGTGAGCTACAGAATCAAGGGATAATTCTCTGTGGGTTCATCACTATAAACGTCCCCTTTCACACTACACATAGGCCTTTTATTTACTGTTAATATAAGAAATAGAAAGACTGCACTGTTCCTATACGAACCTGAAGCAACAAGTGTCCAACACACAGGGAGTTCAGACAAACAGGTTGACAATAAATGAATTCATGGGGAGAAAGCTGTTTGTTTAGACTGAAAAAATTATTTGCACTCACTGTCTAGATTACTAGAGGTTGCTGCAGTATACACAAGGTACACTGCTGCAGTATTGTATGGGCTCAAACCTGGAATGTTCCAAGGACAGCTGTAAAGGTTCCTGAGTAACTGAATTGCTGGGAAGCCATTCAGCTATCGAGAGTATGTTCTCCGCTTTCCATTCACTTTAGCAGCATATACTGCAAGTCCCTTGAAGTAGTTACCATAGAGATGCTCTGACCAGGACAAAAGTGGTAGGCTGAACTCTTTGACCCCTAGGTCTAACACGGAGTTCATGAAGGAGCCAAGAAAAGGTTATTTTCTTAGTCATGTGCTTCGTCTGATCAGTAATACAATTGAAATATTTGGGAGCCAGAACAATGAAAAGAATTAGGCACTTTAAAATGTTTGCATAACGAGCTCCTTCTGGCCCCAATGGTTCTCTTCTTTTTAATCACCTGCACTCTCCAGACCACCTACACCCTTCTTCATGATCAGATACAGGACCGACGGGCTGATGTATGATCCGAGGAATTAATCTGCTAAGCCTGATTGCCATTACCGCCATGCGATTATGCACCTTGATTACTGAGCCCACCCCAAGGACCATGACGTGCCCTGGTGCACATTTTAAAGGTGCATAAAATTATGTGGTGATTATCCCACAATCCATGAGTGAATGAGACTGTGTGGCCATATGGACTGTCTCAAGTAGGACTGTGATTATTAATAGGTACTTGAGGTGACCTGATACATGAAGCTTGAACCACTGAAACTGCCTCAGATCCTTCATATAAGCAAATAAATTCATTTTCATACGTTCTGAAAGTCATTATTGGATTATTGTTGTAGAGGTAGATTTGTTTGGAGTTCAAGCATGGGTACAATGGATGTTGGGCTCTTCAGAGACGACTGGGGCTGTACTTGTCCCTCTTAAGAAGATAGACTTCAGATGTTATGGCAGCACTGATGTGGAAGGGCTCGACAATGTGGAGCTTGTACTCCAGTTATCAGCCTATATAACATACATCTACTGGAGGTCAGTATTTGCTTGTGTATGATGCAATAAAAAAAATGTAAAAATAGTTTATGCAGAAAAACAAACATTTGTGCCAATCAGAGGAAAGAGAAAGCTTACAAGTAATGAACATGTAAGTATGTATCATTCTGCAATGACACTTATCCTCAGAATTTGGGTCCATCTAATCCTTCACTGTCATTTTTTTTTTAAGGATTTTTTTTTCATTTAATCCTGAGCCAAAGTACTCATTTGGTACAGCAGATAAATAGTCCCTTTGACTTATCCAAAAGCAATCCCACATTAAGCGATTAATTGGATGAGACAATGAAGAAGTGAAATCACATCTGTTCTTGGTTTTTCTCTCTGGTTACATATGGAATATATTAGTCACACGCAGACACTAACCTTGGATAAACCCCCCCCCCCCCCCCCCAGTGCAACAGTCCTAATGTTAACATGTTTGCATTAATAACATCCTGGCAGGATTTAAAGGACTTGATGTGCTACCATTCACTGCAGAGGTTCTCATTCTGAGAAATTATGGTTCTCAGTGGCGGTCATGTGTCCTCCCTGCACAATTACTTAATGGCTTCAGCAATTACACATATCTACAGGAGTAAAAAGACATAAATGTCAGCCAGTTGAAAATAACTGATTTATTTCCTTAGTCTGTATCAAAGCGTTAGTTAAGAGAGTTTATGACATGGTAAACGTATTCGATAAAGACAACGCAGCTAAAAGCATACGCACATGCTGTAGATATTTCAAGGACCATTTACAGTATGCAAATGTGAATTTGAGCTTCCAAATGCACAAATGCAGAAATTCCATCACTGGCCAGAGTTCAATAACTCTTCAGTCTTCAAGTGTCTGGATAATGGTCACTGTGACTGCACATCACTGCAATTCAAAACCTCAACTATCCATCACTGGACAATGTTTGCCACTAAAACAACATGGATAAGGGAGTGCGTGTTGATGCCGGTGGGGCCCTGTGCTATTGTAAGTGACGGCGAGTGATGGACAGCAGAAGACGGGTACATACCATTCACGGTGCTCCATTTGGCAGCTTGCATTTTCACCCTGGTACAGTATGTTTGTCAGCCACAGACAGCGCAGACACTTACGTAGTGCCGTGGGCACGCAAAGTAGTGTTTGGCCAGGCGACTGCGTCATGGGCACATGCATGTCCTACGTACCACAGCGGAGTCCCTGGTGATACATGCCTGCATGCTTTGTAATGACAGATGTAAGATCTAGGCCTCCTATAGAGATGCCCAGACCTCAAAGCATCTTGATATTTCATTTTAAGTACAAGCACAAACGTCTTCTCCCCAAAATAATCACATATACTTACCTTAAACATTACTAGTGCTGTGTTCAAAGTGTTAGGAATTTTGGCACTTTATGTGAAGATGTATGGGTACACATTTATAAATGCCCTCACTATCACAAAAAGAAGCAATGGTTTGCACCACTTTTTTTATTCTAGTAAAGAGGTTTCAAGGCACATAGACTATTAACTGCATTTAAAAGAATGCACAGGCAGTTATGGCAAGATTAGACTTCAGTACCACCATTCTTTGAGAGGAAGAAATTACATGATAATAGACCATAATCGCGTTCAGTGAAAATTTATATTCTTTTATTGCAAAAATGGATGAGTGAATGAACAAAGGAATGAATGAACTGAGAGCATCAGATCCTCTCATTGACATGGCAAGAAAATGTCCTGTTTAACAAGTTTCCTGTAGAGATTACCACAGCGCCCATGGTGTTCATCTCTACATTTAGAACATGAGAAAAGTGATCTTTGAAGTTGAGGGGATTCAGAATCAGAGCACTGAGTAATAGGGTATTCACTTTAATGTGTTTGAGTCAAAAGCCTTGTGAGTCACAGGGCAGAACTGTGATGTCTAATGTTAGGGCTACAGCGTGGTGCCACACACGGACTGTTATAATATGTATTTTTGGGAAAAGATACACTCATCTGAATGCTCCCATGGGGCGTCTCAATGCTGTATGACAAAGATTGGGCAAAGTGAGCAAGGGCAAATAGTCATTTTGATCATTTTAATATACATGTACAAGAAACTTGCTGCTTCCAGAAAATGTTTATTTTGTTCATAAACCTTTCATAAAAATAACAACATCAATATTAATTTAAAGTATTGTAGAAACTGTGTATATACAAAATCTTTACTTGAACAGTTAATATAACTTAAGGCGAGTTAAATTACTTTTTTGCAGTACCCTGTTGGTGACAATTCCACCAAACGTCAACGTTTTTTTTTTTTTTTTTTGCTAAAGTGAACATTTCAGCATACGGTATCTCCAGCAAAAGATACCAGGAGTCAAAACCCTTTCATGGTAAACTCGCAGCAATGTGTGCTACCTGATTACTCAAAGCAATGTTTTTTATGATTTGCTAGTCATTTCTAGCTTGATTAAACATACTTCTGTACATACTGTAAAATCATTTTTGTTGAAAAGCTGTAGCACAACTAGTGTACATACTGGTCCCTTTTAAGATCAGCAGTTCAATTAAATAACTCTTATCAAACCAACAATGGGATGAATTTCGAAAATGTTTCTGATATCAAATTGTAACATTTAAAATATTGTGTTACTAAACAATAGCCCTCAAAAACCAAGACATTATTAATGATTTAGAATACATTTCACCTTGATAAATGGCGCTCAAATGTGATAAATGTAAAATATACAGTTAGCTATAAAAATACAAAGAAGTACAGTAATACAAATATATTTATTTCCCATTTATGATATATCTTTCACAATTGTAATAATCCAAACAATTGTAACACAACACAAAGACCAATGACAAAAAACACTGACGGCCAAATGATAAGAAGTTAAACAAACACTAAATTTGATCAAAGATGGACAGCTTTATGGTCAAAGCCATAAATATGTTAGCCTACATTCATGTCAATAACCCTCACTGTGGAGTGAAGGAGTACCTTGACAGTGGTTGATATTCCGTTTAAAGGAAAGAAAACACTGACATAAACATGCATTTTAAGAAACATAGTCCAAACCATTGCTCTAAGAATGCTAAAAGCAGAAAATAAGAATCTTAAATGGAGATATTAATAATCTTTAAGTGCAATCCATACAGGCTCAGAGGCGATGGAGGCTGGAGCTGTCCAGATGAAGAGGTGCTGAACAGCAGTCATGCAATGCCGCAGCAGAGAGGTTTGGCTCTACTGACATTAACAGCAACAAGTCACTGTTGATCTGTCTACCGACTTTAACAACTTATGCATCTTTGCATAAAGTCAGCAGCATCAGCAGCAGGCAATAAGGCCGAAGCAGACCTCTCCCTCAGTTTCTGCTCCTCAAAAAAATGCAATATTTGCAAAAAAACCTCTTGTGCCAGGCATTGGCTTGCCAGTCAAACCAACTCGGACATCAACTTGTAGTTATCTGGCTTATCTTCCAAGACGGAAAGATCCTAATGTTGTATGTGGGGACACACAGCCTTGTCTTCAAATTCCCTCAGGAAGAGTGAAAGTCCATGCGCCGGTGGTCACCTGTGGCTTTATTTCCATTTTCTCCTTCTGTTTCAGGTGTACGCGTCCGTGCCGTTTCCTCTCGTCGCTCCGGGCGAACCGTTTGCCGCAGACGTCGCAGGAAAACGGCTTCTCCCCGGTGTGAGTCCTGGTGTGGGTGGTCAGGTGATCGCTACGGCTGAAACTGCGCAAACAGATGCGGACACTGGAAAGGTTTGTGGCCCGTGTGGATGCGGATGTGCCGGTTGAGCTCATCCGAGCGAGAGAAGCGCCGGTCGCAGCTCTCCATGGGGCAGGTGAAAGGTTTCTCTTTGGCTGGGCCGTGAGAGGCGGCGGGGCTCTTCCTGGCCCTGGTGGGCTTCGTCGCACGGGGGGTGTAACTTTGGGCGAAAGAATCTGGCAACAAGGAAGAGTACAGGATGGAGTCTATGGTGCTCGGTAAAGCTGGTGATGTGTATAAGGAATCACACTGATTAGATGGCTGTGGGGGTTCGGGGAAGGGTTTCAGGTTAGAGGAGAGGCCCATGGGAGGTGGTGGGAGGTAATTATTGTACAGGGGGCTGGAGTAGCTCTGAGAACAGGTGTCAGAGAAACACGGCTCCTGTTTGATACCTCCCTCCACTTTAAACTCCATCTCTGGATTGGGACAGATTGGGGGAAATGTGTCTAAAAGTTCCTTAACATCCATTTGCTGGTCAGGGGGGAAATCGCTTGACATCGGGAAGGTTTCTGTCTGGAAACTTGTCTCCAAACAGCCAGATTTGTTAAATGTTCCCCACTCGTAGCAGCTGCTTTCAAACTCATTCTTGACCACAACAGGGAAAGAAGCGGCCTCTGACTTTGGTTCGTCCTTCTTCTGGTTTTGAGCTCGGGGGGAGCCGAAGCTCAGTTGGGAAGTGGACGGGTCTTGGGCCTGGCTGCCGGCCTGATCATCAGCATACCTCGGGCACGTCTGGTCTGGAGAGTAAACAGGGGGAGAGGGTCCGGAGCAGGTGTAGGATTGCCTCTTGACGCCGGGGTCTCCAAAATTACCATTGCTGCTGTCCATCGGCGCAGGCGATGGATAAGTTCCCCGACTGTTGCCGCTGTGTTGCACTTCTAAAAGTGGCAGTGTGGATATACCCACGATCTCAGTGATCATATTGAGAAGTGTTTCAGTGCTGCACGGCGCTCCCTGAGATGCCTCAACATAGAAACTGCCAGAGTAGGCGAGCGAGGAGGGGGTGTAGGAGTCTTTTGGGCACTCGCAGGGGTTAAAAGCAAATTCCGAGTTGGAGGCTTCGGTTTTGAGGGTTGCAGGGGCTCCTTCTGTTGAATTAGCAAGAGAGAAAACTTTGTCATCGCGAGTGTTTTATATATGAATCAGTGCAAATTAAACGAGGAAGAAAAATCAGCGTTACATAAACATTCATGCGTGTTTTGGCACAGGAATGCCTTGATACGATGCCTTGATCTAGCCTACACGACTGCACGGGAAGAGTTCTCTATTTCCCGTGGTACTCATATTAAACACATTTAAATTCTCATGCATGCAAATGTTATCGACTGTGCAAAGATGCGAACTCACCGTGGCCAAACTGGGCAGGTACCCCCCGCTCTGCATCGACATACACCTCCTGGTTATCTTTCCGCACGCTGTTTTCCATTCCCATGGAAGAACTGTTGCAATTCTCAAACTGAGGGTAAAAAGAATCTTTCGCATTCAAATCCATATTGTTCAACATACTGATGCTGCACTTAGAAGTCCGTCTCTCCCAGGGAAAAAGGTAAAAGGGGAAAATGTAAAACAAATTATGCAGATGACTGTTTTCTTTCAACTCCCCTTTTGATGGTTTTCAACAAATGATCCAAAGTGGTCTGTGTCAAAAGGTGTACAAAGCAATTAAAGGTATTCCTTTTCGTCTCTGCTCCTCGGTAGGTATTTGCTTGCTGTGGATTTCACATCAGCGACTTCCCCTCTCTCTCCTTATATACACTTTGGCGGCTCCCTCGGCCCTCCTCCCCATTCATCAGCTCCAGTGAGAGGATTCCCCGCTGCGTGTAAACTTCATGCCCATACATGGACAGAGGATGTGACGGAGTCCCCCCTCCTCTAATCCTCCCTCCTCCCATACCGGAGAGATGGAGTCTGACGTTGCAACAAGTGGCGACCAGTGTTGGGTGGTAAAACGGTGTAATGATGGTAGATCTTTCCACAGTAACGATGTATCATTTCAATTAAAAGAACATTAAAGTAACGACAGTCTCGTTTACCTTGGTGTCACACCACCACCTCACAGAATATCACGCTGGAGGTGAAATATCTCAAACGGCGTAAGTACCTCCACCATCCGCCGATTTCATTTTGATAGTCCTCTAAGGTTATTAGAGGGAATACATAGAAAAGGGGACACCAGCGCTTTTTGACTGACTCGATACCTCAAAGGAGTTTTTTGGAGGCAATAAGGTAATAAGTAATAATGCAACCGCCAGGTCAGGGGGTGTAACGGGAAGGTAACGTAACGAGTAATGTGACAGATGTACTCTCAGGAAGTATTACAGTGTTGTTGAAATGAAATGTTTTTAGGTTTAAGGATAGAAACTTACTGAGGCAATTGTATCATTTTATTATAATTTACCGGGATATACTTGAAGGATATAATACTCAGGATATAGTTTATGGTCAAATATACATTCTAATACACTTTTTATGGGAAACCAGTAACAAAACAGCAACATATTTGCAACAAGTTCGTTACAGAAGATGTTTAGACACTCTATCTAATCTAATCTAATAAAATCTTATATCATTTTTTATAAGATATGAAAACTAAGAGCTCATGTCACACATTTTAGAGAGATATTGAGGCCTATAGTTGTTGCAGTAAATGAAACTGCATGTCGTAAAGGGAGTAATAATGAAACACAGATAAAAAGGAACAGAGCTACTAGAGATCAACATGCAGCAATATTAAGAAGCTATAAATATAAATACATGTGCAAGGTCAGTATGAAATAGTCGGCTATAATAGTTTAGTTGTTGTAGTTCCTTTATTAAGGATTGTGTTCATTGAAGGCAATACTAGCGTCCCAAAATCCAATTCAAGTTCAAAATCAACGAACTAAAGCAACACGTGCCATATGACGAAATAAATGTAAAAGCTGTAGAACAATAGGTTTATGTTTCGCCTTACAGGTAAGAATACCTGCTCTTAGACCTGTCAGACGACATTGTTAATCTGTGCAATTCAATGGCATGTGGCAGCTAAGTGAAGCTAATGCAAATGTACCAAATTTAACAAAGAGACAAAAGAGAGGCACAAAAGCATCACACTAAAGGACGATTAATTAAACGATTGAAGGCAAAACTCCGAGAACCTGAACAGATAATAAGATATTCTCCTGAGTCTGAGTCTGCCAGATTGTCTTTGAAGTAAGCACGAGTTAATTAATGACTTCGTTTTTAAAGACAAATACAAGAACAACCTGCAGTCTAGTTTAACTAATTTCTCTCCTGACGCTTCCCTCTCTGTCCGCCTCATATCTGGACCAGACTGCATGGCCTACATGTTTTCTAGCAGTTCAACTGAACAACTCCTCCTGGCAGTCCACCGCTTTGATTTACTTTCAGAAATGCACTCCCTCTCTTTGTGGTCGCTGGAAATTGTGGTCGCTTACACCATCAGGGCGAATAACTGCAATGCCCAGTCTAAACGAACCCTTGGCCTTTAAAAGCATTGAAGGGAGTCGATAACACCCCTGAGGTGTTCAGTGGTTGAACCCAACTGTTCACATGACATTTCAACCCCCAAAGCATTTTTTTCTGTTTCGCAACTGTTGCCGGGTGCACTCCGTGGTCACGCTTCCTATTACAAAAAGTCGATACTCTTTCATAGGACGTTGCAGTCTGCAGCAGACCTCTGGCACCGGTTGGAGGTTCAGGACCATGGATAGCGACGCTGCAGCCGCATTCAGCCGTGTAAGCACACATGAACCAGACAACACACAACCACACAAACCCTTTACTTTTCACTTTACAATCAATGGTTCTTTTTGGTTCTGCATTCATGTGCATGGCTTTCTTTAGCATAGAATCAACCCAATCAGACTATAGGAAAAAGTCACTACTTACACAATGATATTGCATTAATTATATATTAACAATATTCTACACTACACACTCATCACATTAAAGCGAGATGTTTTATTCTCTTTTTATAAAATGCAAGCCACACACAGCTCATGTTACTTGAGGTTTTTTTGTTGCTATTATGTACTTCATTTCCACTACATTTTTGAGGGTAATATCATATATTTTACTCCAGTACATATTTGACAGCTTTAGTTAGTAGTTATTTGTTAGATTGAGGTTTTACACATACATGTTCAGCCTGTAAGATATGGTGAAATAAAAACCTATGAAGTAAGAAATGATCAACTACATCATTAAAGTACTGTTTGGATGTTAATGTGTGAAATATCATTTTATAATAATATAACACAGACAGGAGACATTTTGCATAATAGTAGTTTAAGTAGTAAGGAGTCAACAATTAAAGGGGCAGTTTTCTTTTCTTTTTTCTTAAGTAACATTTTGAATGTAGGACTTTTCCTTATTTAGGAGTAACCGGTGATACGGGGTCAAGAGTGCACATGGCTGTACACAAGTAAGAATGTATCGATAAATGGACCAAAGCCCTAGAAAATCACTACCTTCACACCCCTACAGACAGCGTTTTACAAATAACCACAGATTTCTTTTTAAACTGTACTGAAAAGGCTCCTGTGAACTCAGAGCTCAGGCCATTTGAACAGTATCCGAGGCAGATTTGTTAGGGACAAGATTAACTGAAGATAGCTTGTGGGCTATACTGAATAAAATATGACTACTGCAGCACACATGCAAAGAGACTATTAGACATAATACACTGTCTGCTTATACTAGACGACTCAAATGTAATGTTGTCTCCATCGATACTGAAGGAGCAGTGGAAAATGTATCAAAGGATCACGCTGCCCTGTCATCTTTTTAAGGTAGTGTATGATAATAGCACATAAGCTCTTTCATTGCAGCAGTGACATTCTCCTGAACAAATCGTTTTCACCTCAGATGTGCACTCTAATTCTAGGCCCAGAGATGTTTAGCTTTGAGGAACTGCCTTCAAGTAATCCAGAGTCTATTAAAACCAATCTGATCACACAGAGTTCAGATCACGAGATGCTGTTATGATAACTGCAGTGTGGCTAACCTCTCTCCTCCATAAAATGCCACAGCACTGGGACTAAGTAATGGATTTATGTAATGTAAGCACTTACTGACATTATAGCGCAGGGGTAACTCCATACCTGTGAAAGTTAAATGAAAGCCTTTGTTTTATTCCTTTGCATCTGAGCACTGTGAGACATACCTGTTTCTTAGGGAATGGTGTGGTAGGTTGAGAAATAATGTAGAGCAATATAAAGTTGCTTCCATGTTTTAACAAGGATATTGACTTCAAAAGAGGTTCAAAGTACTGGCCGAGAACAGAAGATGAAACATTGCTTTAATGAAAGGATATTTTGGTACTTCTACTGAATGGATCATTTCAGCAAAGCACAAGTGAAATGCTTTAATATAGTCCTGACCTAAAATAAGCTCAACTTGTAGTATGTCTTTCCAATTTAGTGTCTAGTGTTTAGTGTCTGTCCACATACGACTGGAAATGGAGAGAGAGAGAGAGAGAGAGAGAGAGAGAGAGAGAGAGAGAGAGAGAGAGAGAGAGAGAGAGAGAGAGAGAGAGAGAGAGAGAGAGAGAGACCTCATGGTGGCACCAGAAGAAAAGTTAGAGGATCCATCATCTGGGAACCATGAATGTATGAATAAAAATTAAGCCTGAAGTATATGTTGAAATATTTCATAGGATAGGTGAAAACTTTGGCACGAGAGTAAAACTTGGAGGATCACCAAGTCAGTATGTTCCACCCTCTGGGCATCATGAATAAAACTTCATTGCAATCCATCCAATAGTTGAAATATTTCAGTCCTAAGTGATGGAGCGACAGAGTGACATCCCTAGAGCCGTTCAAGTAGCACGGCTAAAAATGCTCCTGTACAGCAAAAACAGCAAATTTTACATAAAATAAATCCTGTGTTTTTTAGTTTTTTTTTAAAAAGTACAGTAGTTTAGTCTCTACATGCTTAAAATCTCAACATCCTGGCAATTACAGATCTACTGTGACTTGCATTTAAACTGTTAATTATTTTACTCCAGCTGTATTAATTGTGTCTGTGGTGCCTTATATTACTTTCATAACTGAAGTGAAAGCTTTGCAGCCTAGGGAAAGGTAAATACTTTACTTTATATTGCATATGTAACCCCCTGGCCGTGTTATTTTCAGGTTCACTCCTGGACAGGGAGTGGGAGTTTTGCTTGCAGGTGGGTGCCTGATAGAGTTGAAGAGGCAGTGAGGAGTGACTGCCCTCTGAGATCACCGCCTGCAAGATGAAGGATAGGGTGGACAGTAATGTCTGTTCTATATTTTGACTTTTGTTACTATTCTTTTTGAGTTTTTAATAGGAAAAAGAGCTGCTATGCTGACAATACTTAACTCATCTAACCCAGTAATACAAATAAACTCAGTTGTTTCTTGCTGTATTGAGCTTTTCTCAAACATAACCACAAACAACAACAATAAAAGCATTTATTTTAACAAGATACTTTCCCTTCTACGTTCTGCATCGGACAAAGCTGAGACACATCTAAGGATGAAATCTACGTCAAGCTGTTGACAAAAAGGCGCATCGATGGATCGTATTAAACATCGAATTTAGACTTTCAACTACCCATGAGCATGAGACAAAGATCTCAAATCTCAGCCAGAGACCAGAGGTGACCAGAGGACATTTAGCAGTAATGACAGCAAAATTACTGTTGTCATTTGTTGTATTTATTGTTATCATTATTGCTTTTGTTCTGAGAAGCACATTGTAATTCTGGTGTAAACCGAATTAGGTTAAGTGGAGGACTTTCACACGTTATTGAAAATCAGTAGCCAGTTTCTCTTGCAATGGGAATTCTAAATTTAGTGTACAGTACAGCTCCACTGTTTTCTATTTTCTCAGACCTTTTAAACCCATGACTAACTTGTGTCTCAAGACTATAAGAATTGAAGTGTTATCTGCTTCTGGCGTCACGTCCACATTACTACTCGACGGTATAAAAAAACTATCATCATCAGTGAAAAGTCATTATTTCTTCAAAATGAAATATACTGTATCTCACTTGATGTACAGTAGCTCCTCAATCTCAATGCCTTGGCATGTTGTCAACCAACTATGCAACCCACACTGTTTGAGAGTAAATAATAGAAGAATCTTATCCATACCAGGAAATCCACTGAGATGCAGAGGCTGCCATTTGCTTTTTAAACGCTTCAAACCTACCATGATCTGGAGAGGTTAAACAGGAAATACTGTACCGGATCTACAAGTCAAATTCGAAAAACCTGAGATTAAAAAATAAAAAGGTGGCTAAAGCTTTGCCTGCATCCATAAAGTAATGAAATGCATATAGATCATACAGTACCCTCATTTACATTCAGCCTCAAGTGCTTGTGTTGTACTTTTGACTAATGCCTTTTTAAGTTTGTGGATGCAAAGCAGATTTTTTGGAGCATTCCTTAGAAAGCTAAGGTTGCACAAGAGCCGGAGAAATCCATCTGCCTCCCCCAAATCTCATTCTGACATGTCTCACAGTCAAATCTCCCCCGAAGGCGCTAGATGAGGGAACATCTTCAATCTAAACCTGTATACAATAGGCCCTATAAGACACCGCAAAAATGGATTGGGAGTGCTAAAACCACAGAAACCTCTGCCGGAAACACGACTTTCTATAAATACGAGATACTCGCCTCAGCTGCCAAGTTCGTTATTTTCTCTCCCTCTCTCTCTCTCTCTGTCATGTTGGGCTCTGGGTAGTTATATATACTACATCATCATTCAAACACTGGGCAATTGAAAGAGAAATAGCACAAATAAGAAAAATAAAAGCAGCGGAAGCGTGGTTCTTCTTTTGAAGGAACATCTCTCTCCTGCTCTTCCTCTGAGAGTGGGAGTGGGTTAGGGAAGCCCGGTACCAGGCCCCAATGCTGCTGCTGCTGCTGCTGTTGGTGTGGCAGGTTTCCCGTGCGATCCAAAAATACTTTCGCACTCGCCCACTTTGGTCCCCAGCCGCCTGTACTCTTTGGTTCGACAACAGGGATGGGTGAGAATCATATTCAGCTCTCCAATCGTGATTGCGGAATGCCCCAGTGTTTCTTTAACCATGCCCCCAGACTCCTCCACACACATTGCACTCGCATGGCTCCCACCTTGCCCTCTTCTCTGCTGGATCCATGCTCGCAGCACTCTGACAGTCAAATTCTTGGGCCTGATCCAGCTACTGTACCTGCTGTTATGTAACTGCTTGGACATTTTCAAGAGAAATCCGTGAAATAGAACTGTGAATTTTCATATTATCAAATGTTTGATTCAAACTAAAGAATCCCAAATAACTGATGTGTTATAGTTAACAGTGGATTAAAATGCAAATATCTAGGTTATGTGCTACACCAGTTGCAACAACTATCCCCTTCGACTGAAACTCAATGATATCCATACGCAAAATCATTATCATGCAACATGAGACTAATTGCATGTACTTTTAACCAACAGTTAGTTGACATCTACATATTCTCTGACTCATCTGCTCCCACACTGATTTCTATCTGTTACTCTTTCCCCCTATTAATTGACAGCACAACATGTATGAAAGAATAATGATAATAATTAGAAAGCATTGTTTCCATCACTGCCTTATCGATGCACATACAGTCATTAAGGGGACATGCAATGAAAACAGATTCAAACAAATAGCTAACAGCAGACATGTGAGGAAACAGATGAAGAATGTTAAGAGCTTGCAGCTAACAAAAGTAACTATGGAAACGGCCAGCTCTACATTGCACTAGCTTCCACAGCTCTCTCCAGAAATAAAAACTGTTGGGCTAAGAGCGAATCAGGTAAAGACAAAAGATCCCGGGTGAACCTATTTATAGTGGGCCTTACATAACATACATAGACCTATGTTGGCTGAGGCAAGTTTGGTGCTCAACAGCGAGCTTCTGGGGGGGGGGGCAAAGGCAGGGTACAGAGAGCTGGAGATGCTGGATCCTGCAGGGTATTTTATAGAAAGATGATGATGCTGAATTAAATAGAGGAAGGACGGCTTGCTGTTTCGATGTCAGGGAGAACAATCACTGTTACACTGTCCTGGGAGGCCAACGCCGGAGTTCCACAAACAGCATTAAAATGCATATGGAAATCGATACATTAAACAGTTCATAGCCATGAGGCTTGAGGGTTACACAAAGACGGAAAAAGGACAAATGCCTACGTCACAGGGAGCAGAAGTTCATGGCCAGTTTTCAAAAAAAGGCCTTGTTTATTTGTTTGGGAGGCAAAACAGTTGTGTCAGAGAAGGACACACACACTCACACACCTATATTATAACGCGGCCTCAGGACAAAACATCTGATATCGCCAGTGAAATAATATGAACATAAATAAGCCCACATACACACAGAAAACCTGTGTGAGAGCACTGTAATGCAGGAGCAGTGATCATCCAGAAATACAGCCTGCCACCATATCTTAAATCCAAATTGAGCCATTAGCATAATTATCCACTTATACTGCTTTAATTCTAAGTAGCTCTCCATTGTAAGTAACATGATAGCTAAACTATATTCAAAAAGCCTCTTTTCCACTCACAAATGCCTTATTAATTAGCTCCCTCTAGCATAAGTTCCCAGTAATTACATTCAATACAGCAGTCAGTGCTACAAGGGGGGTATTTCCAGCAACTTTTAGACAACTTTAGAATTACTCTGCAGATTTATAATGATTTTCCATCATAAAAATATTCTATTTTAACACAGAGCGGCGGCCATTTCGGCACTGCGTTCTTCCCATTCTCACTGCTCTCACTAGCCAATTCATTGGCAGTAGGCAATCACAAAAATATTCACTATATAGAAGCTCTGATAAGGTTGGGTTGATATGCAAATGAATACTCCCTGACTCATCTGTTTATTATGCAGTCACATTAGTTAGCTCTGATGCTGTTTGGCTATTATCCCATCTCACTGTGAAAAAAGGGTCTTGGGTGAGGGGGATGGATGGCGCAGTGAGTGCTTTAGTCACACAGATTGTCCGCACTCTTCAAAGAAATAAATGCATTTTCGACTGTAGTCGCATTGAGGGGATGTGGAATTTATTTCCTCTAAGAGAAACAGCGAAAGGCAGAGGATATGGCTCATCTGTGTCCAAATCCCTCGATACCGTGCTTTGCGTTAACAGGTCAAAGGGTCAAATGATCAGCTTGTGTCTCCCACGACTGAGCCTGAAGGCAATCACTGCACATTGATACATCATACGCTAGTTTTTGAGATCTAAACTCACAACGATTCAGCCAACTGAACGTTTCAAAAATGCTAAAAGATGGATTTAGACAGGTACTGTGTTTATTCATGTTGCTGTTTAAACTACAGGATCTACAAGTGAATCATGCATTGAAAAAAACTGAGGACATACTGTAGCTTCTAATAAATGTGTTGAAGCTACCGATCTGTGGCTTCACAGCCTATCTGCTGTTCTGCTAACTGATAGAGGCACTATTTTTAGCCATAATGCACCATGCTAAGCCTCCAACTATACAACTGCACATCTAGCCCATTCAAAGGATTGATACAAGTCTAGAGGTTGGAACTCAGTGGTCATGCACACAGACTGAGGGCCCGTATCAGTTCTCCCAGCACCTACGTTTTATATTTGGTGTCAAAGTATTAATAAGAACATTGGCACCGTATCCCCGGTGTGTAAATCTATGCCAGCACATGTCAAGGAGTGAAATGAATTTGCCATCTATGTACTCTTCATCCTTTTTGATTTTAGCTAATTAAGCACCAAGCCCTCACAGCAACTGCGCTCCATGGAAACCATGAAAAAGCAGATTGACGTCAGCTAGAGGCCTTCGAATGTGCCATCTGACAAAAGAAAGAGGACAGGGCTGCTGTACTTAAGGTCACAGCGAGCTGACAGTCTGCTTTGACTGACAGAGGAGAGCTGACATGTGTACTGAACACGTGAAGAGTTATTGACTGCAAGCTGTATAAAAATATTCTGTCATTTGAATACTTCACATTACATGCAAAACAGGGAGAGTGCATGTCAATAGCTGGATATGGAGGCAATTAACAATTTGTGCTACTTAGTTGTACTGCAAGCAAATCAATCATATTCCTACTGCTAAAGCTGCACATCTGTGCATTGTGGAAGTCATTAAATATTACAACTCCTTAATCTTCAGCATATTCATATTTTTTGGGATAATATTTCACCCCTAGGCATTTTTAGGAGAAATAGAAAGATTTTTAAAAAATACAAGAAAAGGGTGCCTCGGTAGGATTTCATCGACCGGCAACAAGAGCAACTTTACTAATCCACGAATATACTCGATCACCAAGATATAAATGTGCACATATTCAATACCCATGCTGACTGATGTGCATGTGCCATACATGTATGTACTGTAACATGGAGCTATCAGTTGTGAATAATCAGCCAGGTGTGAAGGTGTGTCAGAGCTTTACAGGTCAGGTAAAAAGGTTATTTTTGTGGTCTATTGCATTTCAAGCAGAGATTAAAGCTATAGGCTTATATTCAATACATGTTTGATTACATCCATGGAGGGAAAACACAAACATTACTAAAAGAAAATACAGTATGACAACATTTATTATTTAAACTGTTTATTGTTTTTAACAAAACAAAACCAAGGTAACAGTCAGTGTTGTATTCCCTGCAGGTCAAACCACAGGCTGTATATACAAAACATGGCTGCTTTTAGAAGCAGTCATTTTAGAAACAGAAAGACTGTGATCAAACAATTACATATCAAAATGACCAATCGTTAAGACGGAGAACTGAGGACTGATATGATTAAAGAGAAATGGCACAATAAAGAATAATGGCCCTCACTTATTTTCCCAGATAGAGACTTGAGACAAATATGATAAGAGTTCATATACAACGCCACAAGTGGACCAGCGGCTTCGTGCATTTTAAAGAAAAACACTTGATTTTTCATAATAAAACAACGCATGGTGAAGCAATGAAGTTGCACGTGGGACATGAGTTCATTAAGTGTTTCCTAAATTAATATTAAGTATAGAACTGATATAGCTCCACATACAGCAGAGACAGGGCAGCTGCACTTAAACTTGTTTGAAATTGCCTTTGAAAGATTTCCTGTGTGAAACCTGCAATTTTATTTGAAGGTTAAACGTGGATGTGATCATAAATGCCTACTGTTTTAGCTGGACATTACAGTTTGTTGAGTTTCATCAACCAGACAAGACCTATTACTATATCTTAACACCTGATCGTGTTGTGGTTTCAATCACATCCAGATAAATGAGGCCAATATCTTAAAAAACACTAGAGGACATGTGCAGTATCAGTACTGTTCAGCCATCATTAATACTGTCAGGGATGACCAGCCTGTGAACGGATGGCTCCCCTGGCCCCTGCCAGTACTGTCATTGTACTGTTCCCAGATATACCCTGTTTCAACATACTGTCTATAAACATTATTGATTATGTTAGTCCTGAGTTCCTCATAAAGAGCAGCTGCCTTGTCTTGATATGGCCCTTC
Organism: Cottoperca gobio; assembly: GCF_900634415.1. Lineage (NCBI taxonomy): Eukaryota > Metazoa > Chordata > Actinopteri > Perciformes > Bovichtidae > Cottoperca > Cottoperca gobio. The sequence goes on along the minus strand of NC_041355.1, from coordinate 7,735,054 downwards.
TGTGTTGGTGTAGTGGTGCAGGGCTCTGACTGCCAAGTAGTTGATGTTAATCCATATCGGTCCCCTCCAGTAGGGGGCGTCGTGCTCGGTGTTTCGCTTCATATACATTGGATCGGCCTTAGAGATTGAACGCAGACCGTAGGGCGTCCACAGCTTGTTGGAGTCTCTCATGTCACGGAAGATATGTTCTAGTTGGGGTGAATCTGGTGTAAGAATGTGCAGTAAGAAAGGGAACAAGCTAACATAACCCAAAGCATTAACATACTGCAGCTTGGGGGCCCGGCGGACTGAGCGCACAAGGCGTGCCACAGGGAACTGATGACGAGGTTGTCCGGGAGGCACGTAAACCTTCTCCTGCTGCAAGGACACGGCCTGGGTGTGGTTGCCAAAGTCACTGAAAGCATGAAGTTGATCCGACCAGTGGAGCTCATTCAGCAGGTTGTTGTCACTGAGCACCTGGTGGGAGAGTTCATAGTCCTGATGCGGCTCGCCAAGAAGCCGCGCTATACTCGCCATGATGCCTGAGGACAAGGCCATCCAGCAGTGTAAGTCCACATGGCGCTCCTCTACTGAAGGGTGTGAGGCGCGAGGGTAGTCATCCAGCCCAGAAGTCAAGGTCTTGGGATTGAGGAAAAGATTGGTGTCCTTGTCACGTCCACGCCAGCGGTAAGAGTTTGGTAGGGGCCCTGTCTGGGTGGTGTTGTACCATTCAAACCAGGTTTTCAGTCTGGGGAAGAGCCGTCGTAGGAAAGGCAAGGTCGGTAGAGATGCTGCCTTCTCTGGATTTGAAGAGAGCTGTTCAATGAGTTCCTGAAGGGCTAAGAAAAGAGTAGGTGGGTTGGCATTCTCGTTACGCTGAACTACAAACTCAGCTGGGACTTTACTGCGAGCCTCGTCTCCCAGGATCTGCTCACGGGGGATCCAGCCCTCCATATTCATCAAGTCTATCCAGTGAGCAATAGACTCCCTTGTCACCTGGGGATCCCACTTGCTCAGCAGCAGCTGGTGAAAGCCCTCATCCCAAAGGAATCCTCTGGGAAAGAAAGAGCGTGATGGTACGGCAGTGAATAAAGCGCCTTCAGGGTACAGGAGCGGGTATTCATTGTAGACCGACTGTACCACTGACTGGCCATAGAAGTAGCCCATTGCACCCAACATGTTGCCGAGCGCTGCCTTGCCAAACTTAATATTTGCCTGGCTAAAACCTTTGCTCTCGAGCCCAAAAGTCTTCTCAAACTTTGAGTCGAACTCAGCTTTCCTCCTCTCCAGCTCCTGAGTCATGACTGAGCCCACAAGTTGGTTTGGACGGCTGTGGAAACTGCCAGACTCGAAGAGAACTTCGATCTGGAACGGCATCTGGACGGTCACCTGGTGAACCACAAAGTCACTTTCTTTCCTTGAGTCAGCGGGTTTCTGTTGGTTTTGGTGGTGCGGGGGCTTGTAGGTATCGACAGCTATGTAATGCCTCTTCTCACCAGAAGGAGGGCTGTAGACAAACCTGCGGTTAAGACTTTGCTTCACAATGTCAGTCAGCTTCTCCAAGCCAGGAGAGACAGTCTGAAGATAGTTGTAGCTGAAAAGACAAGACCATATTGTCAAATGTCCTGTGTTTTCAAAATCTATGAAATCAAAGCAGTCACACAAACCTTTAAAGTAGTTTATATTCAGTCATTGCCCCACAAGACATCTCAGGTGCACTAGCTATGTTTGGGAAGCCTTAACACACTGTGTCAACTTAAGAGAGAGGTTAAGTGACCGGTAAATCACAGTAAAACCAAGCGTTAAGCTCCCACTTTCAACTTCATCACCCATCTTCATCATCTTCACCCATAATTCAAACAATTCTCATGATTTCTATCAGTGAATACTGTACCTTTTCATTTTGCTATGCTTGTCTCCTCTCTCATGAAAGTGTGAAATATTAGTGCTCCCTATAGGTGTTGCCAGCAGAGAGTCCTGATCCTCTGAAACGACAGTTCTTTCTGAAGGTGGATGAACACCTTCACTAATGAAACGACAGCTGCGCCGTTTCAGAAAGGACTAGAGCCCTTATGGAAAGGGTCTGCTTTTCTTTGGCTTTTCAAATGTTATATATAATAAATATATCCTGCTATATTGTATATCAGGATGTTCAGAAAACTTTTAGAATGAAGAAAACCTAATTCCTCCAGTGTGTTTTTGAAAGGCTCAGAATCCTGCTTTTGCTGCCATCTAGTGGTTGGATTTAGTTTTTACCCCAGTAGTGAAGTTGGTTAACGCTGTAGCTCAACATGACATTATTACTGAGTATCATCCAAACACTGATGCTGGAGCGGTCCAACAGACCATTGGAATAGTGTTTTTCTTCTATATAAGATATATATACAAGTGACTCATCACACTTAAAATCACCATTTTGCATTTTTAAGAATAAACATTGTGCTCAAATGCAGTTTAAATGGCCACTGTTCAGCGATGCTATATGACAGTGTCTTCTCACCTTTCTATTGAGATGTATCTACATATGGCTTTCCAAAGCCCTGACTGTAATAATTTAACTATTTGGATCAGCACAGCAAAACAGAAGTAAAAACTGTTCATTTATTTTATTTTTTTATGTTTTAATAATTGTTGCAGACAATTCCTAATGTTCAATTTGCTGTGCTGCACATCTTTAATCTTGATAAAAACATTGGCAGTCATTGTGCAGTTCGCTCCCGCTTCCTTGTCTATGATCACGCTCTTTTGAAACTGCTGCGGACTTTAACATTCACTCCTGTATTCGTGCATTTACCTTGCATACTTGGCACTGGATGATTCCCCAGTAACTGGCTTTCGGAAGGTGATCTTAAAGTTTCCAAGCTCCTCTGAGAAACCAGCGATGGATGCGAGGCGGTTTCTATCCTCAACGTGAGCCTCCAGTGAGCCCTGGGTGTCTGCTGCTGCATAAAACATCAGGGAGATGACTGGCGCTTGAGGAGCCGAGCTCTGGTGGGTGAAGACAAAACAAGAAGCCTAAAATTATCAAAACTTAAAACAGAAATCATTAAAACGTAAGAAATAACTGCAATTGCTTGGTATATTTTAAACAAATCGTCAAATATATTTGGGTCACGTGAGGAAAGAAATCTGCTCATAACGCTGAATAAAACCGTCACACTCACATGCTGTTTGGCAGTGATCCTCCACGTCCAGTCTCCTCCGTGACCCCCTCCCATCCTCTTGACAAACTCCGTGGTTAGTGTAAAATCGTTGTCTCGGATTTCCTGGGCGCCAAAGGTGATCCCATCATGCATCATCCAGCCGTAGCTTTGCAAACGATCCCCTTGCTCACAAGTGTGCCTCAGGTTTACATCCATGTCAGAAAACTGACGCATCCACATCATACCTGGGAAGAAATATCAATGAGAGTTAAGTTATTTGGTTGTATTGTACAACACAAATGATGCACAAATATATCATTTGGAAAATAATAACTAGTCAACAGTTTCACATAAAAAGGTGAGTCCCAAAACTCACTGGCTACACGCACCATGTTGCTGGCCAGCTGGGTTGTGAGAACAGCAGCAGTGCTTAATTAACTGATGTTACTCAAAATTGGGAAATGTAGCTCACTTCGTGCTGTCAACTAATGAACAATATTTGTCGTTCAAATTGCCTGACAGGGTAAACAGTCCCAGGAACTGTGGCCAAAATTCACTTGAATTTGACAAGTGCCTGGGCTTGTTTCCCACCATTCCCCTGATCTAGTGCAATTAAACATTGAAGATTGCATCACTATTTTGTGAAATCAAAAATATATATATTAAAAGGGAAAATACATCCTTAAACAGATGTTGGTATTCCAATGACTTAAGTGAAACAGAAAAGGTTTATGTATGTACGTTTTTTGTAATTGTTATATCAGCATAATACTACAATTAACATATATGTACATTTCCCCAAAGTTCAGCCTGATACCTTTAGTATATTTAGAAACTTTAGGATCCCTGCAAGAGTTTTAAATAAAGAATCATTAGGGTTTAATCCGTTTTTTTGTTTTGAATCTTTTAAACTCATTAAGGTTAATCTGAGTGAACATTGCTTCTTAACTTGCTTTGTCATCATAGCCAACAAGTCCAAAATATGGACACATTGTTATATCATATACTGTATATCAAGACAATCTGTAAATATACTCTATACTGGGAAACTTGGCTGTACAATCTGTACAATATTTAACAACATTTATTTTACTTTTGTTTAGATTTTCCCTTCCCCTGTTCCTCCGCAAATGAATTGAGCAGCTTCAGCCTACCTGTCACAATCGACCTGGGACTCCTGGTTTTCATGCCAAAGTAGACCTGAGGCCTGTACGAGCCCCAGAATCTCTCCGTGGAGACCGCGGCACTGCTGCTATTGGCATCCAGGACGGGAGGCGATGGGTGCAGACTCATCACCCGTTTTGCCAGACTGGACCGCATGTAGAGGGCGTAAAAGAACCAGATCAGGCTGAATATGCAAAGGCCAATGGAGATGTTGATGAAGACTTTGCCAATATCAATTTTCTTTTTCTTCTCTTTACGGTTAAATGCAGGGGGCTTCTCATCTTTCCTCGGAGGGGGAGCAGCTTCACCGGTCACCACCCTCTTCCTCTGCCTGCCCATCCTGCCCTTCTGAAGCTGGAGACAAGGAGAGGAGGGAGGGAGTTATTTTTGATTTAATAGTCCAAATCCTACGTACTGATTTGTGCTTTTGACCTATATAAATAAATAATATATAAATAAATAATATATAAATAAATAACACTGACTTGAAATTGACTTGTATTTCTTGTGTGCTGGCTTTGCTGTGTGGACTGTAACAGTTCTCAAGTGTGTCTCTCTCTTTTATTTATGTTTTTATATATATATTGTAGTTTTCATAACAGGGTCATACATTCAATTGCCTTAACAATTTGTTGTTTAAATAAACTCATGTGACAAACATCGCTTCCATCAAATTGTCATGAGGTATTATACATTGTCTTTAGACTAAGAATGACAATGCTTATGTAATAACAATGCACTTAATGTCCTAACAAGTCTAATAATAAAAAAGGGAAACTCTCCAGTTTCTCTTTAAAAATAGATCCTAATCTCAATGAGACTACCTGATTAAATCAAAAATGTTTGAGTACACAAAAGTCTAGCTGATATACAGTTAAACAAACGAGAAAATACAAATGTTGGCTCGAATGTAGGCTACATAGCTGTAACAAAAAGGTAGAGATACCAACAAAAAGCACACAGGCATTGCAGTTTCTTTCCTGTTTGCACTGTAAACTACAGTTACACTCAGTTACCAGTTTATTAGGTACACTTAGCTAAAAACGAATACAGTCTAATACAACAGGCATGCAGCAAAACCTCCCTTCATGAAGGTTATATTGTTCAGTTGTTTTTTAAACTGTTTTAGAGAGGCTGCAGTTTGTGCTGACGTTCAATTGTATTGCAATGTACTGGGCATATATTTCAATACTTTGTCGACATGATTTCTTGCAGGACTGTTGTATTAGATAGCATTAGTATTAGCGGAAGTTGTGTACATAAACTCACAAAGCAGTGCAGTTTTTTTATATCAACCAAAGCAGCTGGAAATACTAGCGTTACAGGAGTATATAGCAGTACAGAACATGGCCATAATTATAATAACATCTCAGATAAAAATCGACCTAATCCTTCCTGTTGTGAATCGTTAAGTCATCTCAGGCTAAAATAAGCGGTTTAGCTAGCTAACGGTTAGGTTAACGTGAACCGTGTTGTATGATTGCAGAGAGAGTGTTATTACGGTGCCGAACATTGTATCATTAAACTCGGTTTCTATTTATAGTATCTCCAATTTAAGTAGCGACACCTGTTCTACCCAGAACACCTTCAGCTGGTAACTCGCCACTACGCCCCGGCAATACAACGTTGCCTGCAGGCTGCGCGCTCCTCGCTAGTAGTGCTAACGTTAGTTTTCTTTTCTTTTTAGCAAAACCCAACGGCTGTCGCAATATAATGTGGCATTGATTAATCATAAGCTAATACGTGTAAGACCAATTAGTAGTTCTAGCTTAATGTTCATTGACGAATGGTTACCGACCTGTCAAAATACCAAAGTCTCAGCTGCTCATTATCCGTTGCTAGCTTACTAGCCACTTCCTGGTTACGGCTCGTTCCCACTGACGTGTACTTCTTCTTCTTCTTCTTCTCTTTTTTTTTTTAAGAGAGGACACTTCAGGTGAATAGGTTAAACATTTAACTTCTACATATCACAATTAAACTTCCCCAGTTGATTACTAACGTAAAGACATTTATTTGTATTACAATTTTTCTGAAATGTTATGTTTAAATATGCAAATGAGGCATTGTCGTATTCAGCATTTGCTCATGTGCATACACTACAGAAATCTGAACAGCGGATATAGACAGGTTTAACATTCTTCTTCTTTTTTCATTGTGTTGATGTAAGTGTCAGCAGTTTTCACAGAGGGAATTTTGGATATCTCTATGCAGTCTATGCATAGTTTATGCAATAATAGATTAAACTATTGCTCAGAAAGAGCTGTTTGTCTTTTTTTCTGCATGTAGTAATGGTAATATGTATAAATACATTTGAACAAAACCTCCTTCACTTTATTCACGATTAGGTATTTATGAGAAAGCATCCAGACCTTCTTCCAATAAATATTATATACCACTGATGTGTACTCGCTCCATAGAGCATGTGCATATGATGTCAATAATTACCGTGTGGCTTGCTCCTCATACTACTAAATCAAATAAATATAACCATCATGTGTAAGAAGAAAGCATGCAAATATGACATTGTAGAGGGAATTATTTAATTTTATTGAAATGTATAAAATGAAGTTCTTGTGTCAGGAAGTGTTATGAACAGTGTACAGAGTACAAAGATGCTTGTAGGAGTACAGAACAAACGTTATAGCCTGTATTTGACAGTGGACAGCAGCATGCATGAATGAGTGTGTGCTGTGAATTACACTAGTTTTTAAAATATTAACTATTTAACATAATTTCCCTCAACCACCTATTTACACTGTAAGCATAATAAAGCGATGCTATTAAACACAGCCATGTATCTTAGATGCACCATAAATGAGAGAAGAGTCAGAGAGAAATCCAAACTTTGGCCTCAAACTGTTTCTCAGTTACAGGTTTAAATTAACATTTGTAAGCGTGCTCTGACCATTAGTCAGAGAAAGATGTGAAATGAAACTGACAGAAGATACAGGTACAAGGTTGAAATATACAATAAGGATCACAGCTGATGAATGATCAACAAATGTGATGGATGTACATCTCTACAACACTTGCCCAACTACTTACTCCTGATGACTCTTTAATCAATACTGCTGTCAGGACCAGAAAAAATAAAAATACAGAAAATTATTTTTGTTGCTTTTTAATGAATGGTATACATTTCTCAGCCACATCTTTAACTTTCATCAACATGAAGAACTGTTACAGTGGCAGAAAAGAATATGCTTGACAAATCAAAGCTGGGGTTGCCATTTCAGAGACATTAGACAGGTAAACAGGTAAACATAAGACAATTTCCAGATTTCTTCTACTCTCTCCAGAAGGTTTGACTTTATATTGTAAGGTTACCTATCCAGAATCATATCCTGCACATTTGAGCTTTAGATTCATAATTGCAAGCAAAGTCAGAGTTCTGAAAATGTTGCACCCTTGATTTTATTTACACACATCAACCCCAATTACTTTTTATATTTGTTTTTTCAGAAAAAGCGCTTCCAAAGTACATTTGCCCTAAAGTAAGTTTCAATAACCATCCACGCACTTCTTGCTTTGACTGCTTTGCTTTATAATGTGAACATTTGGCTTCAGAGACCCAAGATGCAATGAAATGAAAAAAGAACAAAAAACCTTATTTATAAAGGATCAATAGAACAACTTGAACCAGAAGGTACAAAGCATGTTGTCCTTGAAATAATTTCAAATAATTTGTGGCTTGTTGAGCTAAATATCTAAGTGCTCACTGACTGTAGAGTATGCTCTCTGTCTTTTAAGTGCTTTATTGTATTAATAGCACTTTACATTGGAAAAGAAAATAGAGACATGGCAACAGGTGACGCAAAGCAAGAGGCAAAACACCCAAATTCATCTCCCACACACCCCAGCCAGTCCACCTGCCTTTCTGCAGCTCTGACTCAAAGCGTTCTTGATAAAACAAAACAAAGACTGAGGCAAGGTGGGCGCATAAACCACAAAAATAAAGAATTTTCTTAAAAAAAAAATGTCACAAACAGTGATCAACAAGATGAATGGAACTGAACGCCTGGGCGACTTTTCAGTCTACTTTCACTGAACGTAAATGCTGGTTTGTGTAATGATAACATTATCAGGGGAGGAACAAGGAAACTTTAGACTGCCAGCATCCCCGGTTTCAGGGGAAAATGGGGTATAAGAACCTGTAGACACCCCCCCTCCTCCTCGGCCTCCTCCTGCTCTTCCTCTTCCTCTTGTGGATTAGGTCTTGATCGCGCCTCCATCTCCTTCGCTTACAAAACGCTTCCGTCCTCTGGTGGAGGAAATGGAGTTTGAGAAACATGTCGTATATTTGGGATTCACCTTAGAATACTGACAGGTTTATAAGGCTAGATATGTTTGATAGTTGTTGTTTTTTTATTGTCAACAAAACCCTGTGAAAATACCAAAAATATTAAGTATTTAAGTACCATAAGTATTTTCTGTGCTGTCAAAGCCGGATATATCATATTCCTCTGTGCCATAGAGCTCCTTTGTTGTCCAAAAACTATTAAAAACACATCAATGAGCCCCAAATGCACTTTTTACTCCTGTAATACTTGCTATAAAAAGTATTTCAGTTGTTTTAGTAAATTACTCAGCCTTTATTAAGACATATTTGTGACACCCGTTTAAAGATTTACATCTTGAAGAGGAACATGTGGGCTTGGGGCCACAGACCAGAGCCCTGCACTGGGTCAGGAAGCCCGCACAAAACTCGGGTAAGATACATTAATATAAATTCTCAGGCGCAGGTAAAATGACCTAAATGCAGGCGGGCAGTGGGTGAGTACAAAATTGTTCTTTTTTACAGGAGAAATCAGAAATTAAAATGAAAAAATCTGCTTATATTTTCAAGTATTATCAGCCACCAGGACTTTTTAAATTATGAAAGCCGGGCACTGATGTGCCGCAGAATGTGCTCGCCATCTTGGACATAGTCATCGAGCGCAGCCAGTGAAAGAGACATTTCTTTGGCTGGATTTGTGATTCAAGAACAGTGAACCCAGCTTAAACTAGGGTAAAAAATAAAGCACTTTAAAGTGAGTCACTGTAGCAGCCAGTGCGTTGAGTCTCGTGTTGGTTCGTGGGTCTCATATTAACAGATCGGGTCAGGTCCGGTTAGCAAAACATGACTCTTCCACAGAAAAGGTAGGCGATTCAAAAAGCATTACAAAGACAAACAGACCCATTGCTGTTTTTGATCTTTTCATAGGATTTGTTGACAATAATATAAAATAACACCAGCCATTAAGAATGATTTAATTATGGAATATGAAAAAAGGAAAAGTGCTGATTAAAGGCCAACTCACCTGACTGGACAGGCATCTCTCAGCTGTTTGGTGATGACAGCCTCCTTGAAGCAGAGGTCCACAAAGGTCTCCATGATAGAGTGGGCATGTGGCACATCAAGGTTGATTTCTGGAAGCTCGTCATAGACACGCTGGAAACCCTACATGTAAAACAACGCATAAAATGCACATTTTCAAACGTGTATGTTTAACTTAAATTAGGCTACAAGCTAGAACATAAAGAAGGCACTGACCCGGTTCATCTGATCCACAGTGATGAGGCCCATTTTCCAGAAGGCCTGCAGGAGCTTTATCATCATATGACTGGCAGTGTCTCCTGTCGACTCCAGCACCATCACTACAACCTGAACAAAGCACATAAACACATAATGTGTAAGAAAGAGATGCGTTTTGCCATCATTTCATTTATTTAATATTTAACACCATCAAATACTGAAGTCAAATATCAAAAATGATCTTTTCAGAGAAGTGCGAGCTGCACAGTTCACCACATGGTGGCAGTGTTTGCCATTATTTTATACATGAGAAAGGAGAAGGTGAAGGCGTTGTAGTTCAACACTTAAAGGAACATTTTTATTTTAACTTTAATTAATTTCTGTTTATTTGTAGATCCTAAAAACCTGATAAGAAAAATGGCTGGGTGAATCCTTCCTGAATGTGCTGCACAAGTACAACAAATAGCAGCAACTACGTGTGCAACAGTACATCGTACGAAACTGATGACAAATGAAAACCCGATCTGACATTTGGAAACCAATTCATGATCACCTGTTTTTATTTACAAAAAAGGAGATGTCACGCAGAGGAAAGTTTATCGTCTTTACTCAAATAACAACCATCGCAAATGTTTATTCAGCAACACCCTGAACATACAGTGCAACCAATATGGAGGACAGCTTCATGTTATGCATTTCACTTGACTGGTGGACCAGGAAGAGAAAATACTGTCTAAAGAAATGTTCGCTCCGCTGATTTTATTTTTATTGTCATAATGTGTGAAGAAAATGGAGAAATTCGACATGTTTAACAATATCTGGTTGCTACAATTTTATGCTAAACGCTTTGTTTATTATATTTGTTATTTACAGTTTGATTGAGTTTGATTTGTGCTTCTGCATGTCAGTGTTGTAATTGGTTTGAATCTGTGTGCTTTTGTTTGTTTGTTTTCTTGGTGAATATGTGGGAACGTGTGTAATGTGTAGGTTGTTTTATGACCATACAAAGACTGACACATGAACATCACGTCTTTAATACCTCATAGACCAGCTCATGGTGGAAGTGTGGGACTTCCAGGTCCCGCAGACAGTGCTCTGCCTCCGAAATGTCTCCTGATATCAGGTACTCCTTGAGAAGGAGGTTCATCTGGAACAAAGACACACGCACACACAAATGAAACATTAGTTTTTGTTCTTTGTTGTTGAGGTTTTTGTGTGTAAACTACATCAAACGCAGCTGAAATGAAGAAAGACGCATAACTATAGTGACTGGAGGGGATTGTTCTGCATGTAAAGCCCGTCAAATTAAATAAATATCCTTTGGAGGTTTTCGGTGGGGACGGTTTTCTGTTGAGTCACAGAGTGGCGATTGTGGCATGACTATTGGTGGAATAATGCTGTGGAAATGTAAATGATGCTGAATTGTCCATGTTTAACTACAGACTTTTATCCAGGGCAAACCTTTATTTGTTTCAACACACCCTTGGATATTGAGACACCATATAGTTGTCTAAAATAAAAATAAAAAACATAACAATACATTCATATCCACAGGACTGAATGAAGACAGAGCTGAACAGAGAGCTCAATAACACTTGGAAGTATCAGTTAATATGATTTAATCAAGGCACTATATATAAGGGGATTTACTCAGGCAATAACCTGACTTCCTTGGGAAATAAAACTCGCCACACATGTCTGACGTACCTTACTATTTGAAAAATAACTGGAGCTGAGCTTGAATGTTTTAGTCTCTGCTTCATTTGTTATGTAACACTCACTGCAAAGCTGCGCACACCAACCATTTTGCTTTAAAAAAGTATTTTTGGAACAATTAGTCATCCCACTTGAGATTTGAGGGGAGCGCGATTGATGCAACAAGTTCAAAACCCCTCGTAGCTACACCGACAGTTGTGAGTCAGCTCTGGGTCTAATTCACTGAGCTCGGGGGATGCGCGTTCGTCCGAGCATCTGGGGAAAACCAACATGAGGGGATGTAATGTGGACAGGCAGGAGACAGAGGAGAGGGCGTAGAAATTGAAAGGATTAGAAGAGGCTGCGAGTAATAGCAGAACAATGGAGTAAGAAAGTGAGAGGAGCGAGGGAAAGAGGCCGTGTGCTTCCTGCAATAGTGGTTTTTCCTGCGGCTGCACACAACCGGGCAGGAAATCAAAACTGGACAGCCTGCAGGTCTGAAGGCTACTAAGGCTTTCACAATGCCATATGACTGAGGACACTCTCCTGTTTCTAAACATGCACAAAATCCATTAAAATGTTGCATAACTTACAATTTACCAGATGTGCACTTGAAACTACACTGTACACACCCACATTAGCACAAATAATACCAGAAATTCCAGATCATGGGACAATAATTATAAACAAAGACAAAGCCGACAGCACGTGGAGTGTAAGTGCATGTACATTGTGCGCGTGCATGCGCGTGTGTGTTCAGTTAAAGACTAGGGTGTGTATCCATGCTGGCCCCTCCTGTGCCCTTGTTTTTGCAATTCCAACTTCTCATGGGAGAAAAGTGCTCTGCTGACACAGCAACATAGCAGAGGGTTGGCCTGTAGCTCTCTACCCAGCATGCATTTCTGCCCTCTGTTTACCTTATGTAATATCAATGAAGAAGCAGAGCTTGTCAATACAAACACTCTGGCCTCAGGTGTTGGGGATTATGTATTCATTCATTTTGAACGTGAAAACGAGACTCGTCAGTTTATTGTTTTGTTTTTTTAATATGTGCTTACCTCTTTGACGAGATGTTTGACAGGTCTCAGGCCTCCGCCCACGCCCCACACATTATCTAGACGAACCATCTCCCTCTTCATGGTCAACAGCACTTCGGCACGGTCTAAAGCCACTCTGAAAAGAAAAAAACCCCAACATCAAAATGTAGGATTTCCTTTGCAGAGAAATGGCAGAGTATGTACATTAAGTCATTAAGTAAAAAAGAAAGACATGGGTTTGTCCTAAAAAAGTGAAAAGTAGAAGCTTTTCTCAACACAGAGGAGGAGGAAAGTTTTTGTTGCGTCAGTAATTAGCTTTTAGCTTTTCTTACAACTGTTGCATAGAAGGTGGATTTCTTTAGAGAAGCTACTGTATCTGCAATGTAGTTTTGCGCGGCTCAGATCACCTGGCATGCTCACAGTCCACTTTGCCCTTGTAACAGTCCAGGAAAGACATGGGGAGGACGTGGTCCGCTATGGCTCTGGCTACAAACTGGCCTAACATCTGCGAGACATTAGAAGAAGAAAAAAACATCAGGCTGCATCACGTATATTTTTGTAGTCCTCCTAAGTATAGCAATATGACGAAAATATAGACGTTTACCTGTGGAGCCTCCGGGGTGTCCAGCATGAGGTCTGGCAGCTCTTTGAGTATCTTGTCGAAGGCGCGGGCCATTTCACTTTGGGACAGCATCTTGCCCGACAGATCAGAGAGCAGACGGGAGGTCAGCTCTCTGTGGCTGGCTTTGCCCTCGAGGGACAGGGACACGGCCAGGGAGGAGAACTCGTACTTATGTTGGCCCAGGTTGAGCCCCTTCAGCAGCATCTGAGAGAGGGAGGACAAATAAGAACATTACAGTTAGTCGTCAATTGATCAAATCTGAAGCTTTACATATAAAAAGAAGTGTAAACTGTAACGACGTTACATAACTATATAGTCTCTCATCAGTGCTGATCTAATGATCTGTGCGTACAAAACGCTCCGTTACTTGTTCATTCGAACATCAATAAGAATTCCTGGACAGCAGTGAAGGGAAGAGGAAATGTTTTTATTTGAAATCATTTACCTGGACCTCTTTTGTGTCTCCATGTTCAAAGTACTCCTGTACAATTGGGTTGACCATTTTTTCCAGTTCCTTCTCATCTACCTCTGGAGCAACTGTTGCATAAACTGTGTCCCCCTGTGCAAGAACAAACACATGATCAGTCCATCCATATACATACGCACACATATATATGCACAACAAAAGGGGAAGCACTTTTATTATTACGATCCAAGACTGCAAAGTTATAATATGGCAGAATAATTTTAGATTTCATCCCCATTCTATCCCTCTTAGCTAATATAACATAAGCGTTTCTCTTTTTTGTCTCAACCCTCACAATCGCGTCAAAACCGGTCCAACAAACTTCTCAAGTGATGTGTTTCTTGATCAAATATAATCTTGGCAAAGATTGAATGAATAAAAAAAATAAAAAGAGCCTACAAACTATAATTATAGGTCAATAACTAGTTTAATAGAAAAGCTGGTGCCGATTTTAAAGTCCTATAAAATCTAGAGCATAAAAAATAATTACTTAATTGTCTTGACCTCTATGGATAAGCCAAAGTTTATATAACAGGAAACCAAATATCGGTATAAAAAGGGAGGATTGTAGCCAAACCGCTGATTCACTTTCCTGTTTTTACTGTGCCTGTTGTTGCATGAAGTGATCGTTGACTGTAGAACGTGAGAGAACCGAAACAATCAGTTATGTACAGGCAAACGACTGAACCTGTATTCAACATTTCTCGTCTCAGCATGGAAGCCAATGACACATTAACTAAGGATTGACCGAAAGGAAAGGAAGCATTTTCAAGCGCGTTATAGTTTCAATTCAAATTATTTTTACATATTCCCCACGTACACGACGACCTGTACCCTTCAGAAATCCTTCAGTGTGGTTCAAGAGAGTACAGTCTGCACATGTCATCTGTATTTTTCTGTAACTCTCCGACCAAGTTCCCAAGACATCTTTCCTCAACACCGCAACAACATTCAAGACTGAACCGCACTGGCTTAACAGGGCCCTTCCTAAAACAGTTTTTACTGACAGAAGCTTTGTTCCCACTCTGCATTAAGTCAGCGTGACCAGAACACGAGGCAAACAAACGCGGCCTTCAGCGTCACACGGAGCATTTGGTTGATAACAGGGTTAAAGATTAAAAAACACTGTTGATTGTGAAGGGACGGAGCCACCTGGATGAAACAATCCTGTGTGTTTTAAATGAGCTTTGAACTGTTGACCTTGACTTTTTGATATAAACCGCATTTCGCAATAGATTAATGACGTTTGTTGATAATATGCCACCCAATTACAATTCAACAAAAGAGATCGATGCGTTGGGTAATTGATTAGAGATGCAAGAGTGCATATGCTTCGCAGTATCTTTTATATTCGGTGTGTTTCAGCAGCAGCCCCTCAACATCAGCATGTTTGTTTGACACAAGAAATAAAAGGTGTCAGCTTTGATCAGTGGGCCTCTTTGGAACAAAAAAAAGCTGCTCCGCACAACTTGTCAGCCCAACAACAACTGTGACAGACTAACCTCCGCTGGTGAGGCTCTTTCATCAGAGGCAAAAACAGTGTGTACAAACTGCTGATGTTAAAGGAAACATTTGGAAAACAAAAAGGATCAACCTTCCACAGTATTTTTCAGGTTAAAAAAAAAAGGCAAATATCTTTGGGTTGGTCATTTTAGAGATTGCATAATTAATGGATTAATGGATTTACAGATTAATCAATATTGAAAAAGAATTGTTGGTTGCAGCACTACTTTAAATGATTGATAAATAAAACAGAAAGTATTACACCTACTCAGAGACAGCTCAGGGGGGATAAATGTAAATGAACATTTTATTTAAGATTATTAGCACAAAACCCCAGGCACATTGGAGCAAGTCCTGCCACCATCATTGTTGCAATGTCATTTCCCATCTCCCATGTTTCATTTCCTGTCATCTCTCTACTGCCATCTGTCTACTAAAGACATACAATGCCTCCAAAATATCAGATAAATATGCATATTATGAACAATCCAAGTCTGCTGTACTCGCTCACCTGTGCAGCCTCATCGTAGTTGGGGTCTCGCATATCAGGCTCCTCATCTTCATAAACCATCCCAGCAGCCCCCCAAACTCCTTTACCACCTGCCCCACCTGGAACCAGCAGACAAACCATAAAGGCATGCTCGCCATCATGATCACGTGAAAAGGTAATTGCCACAAACACATTTAGTGCAGGGAATGAAAAGCAGGTCATGCAATACATTTCCAACTAAACCAATTATTATTGTACTGTACTTATATTACTGTTACTGTATTTTTATTCTATTTAATTGTCATTTTACTCTCTTTGCTGTAACAACGTAAATTTCCCCATCGTGGGACAAATAAAGGATTTCTGATTCTGATTATTATCATCAACAACCAGCACACGTGCACAAATCACAGGCACCGGAAACTGTCACATCTTCATGACATATACCAATCAAGGTGTTAATCTGTGCTTTTCCATTGTCAGTCAGGTTGGTTGAGGTTATATAACCAATCAGCTGTTTATTTACACCAAAACCCTGTATGTTCATGGAAGCTCGTGTCCTCTACAAAGTGCCCTCTTCTATGTTGCTGTTAAAAGCTTTTGGCAGCTTTCAGAAAGTGTAGTGTAGCTCAAATGTACCTTTTTTTGGCAGGCCTCTGCCTTTGCCCGCCCTGGATTTGCGGTCGCTGGTGTTGACTTTGCCCTTTGGACTGTTTGGGTCACCTCCTGATACTTCTCCCGATTCAGAGATGGACTCGCTGGTGGAGTTGCGGGATGAGGACTTGCGCAGGCGGCGCTTGGCTTTGGCTTTGAGTCGCGCCTCGTGGAGTGCTTTCTCCTGAGGCGTCCAGTTACCGTTCACCTCCGCCTCATTCAGCAAGTCATCGTCAACGCTGTAGGGGCAGTTAGCCTCCGCCAGGTTTTCGTCGAAGGAGAACACCCCTGTGGTAAGAAACAGATATTGTTTGATTAAAGATACGGTTCAGATTTTACCACGATGAGATGATAACAAATATGGAAAGGGAATTTTGTCATTGTGCTGCCAGAAAAACATGTCTCAGGTGTAGGCATTATCGGACACCATTTAGCTAAACGTATTTGGACACAATAGCAACAGTTTTGGGGAAGACTCTTTCCGCCAACATGACAGTGCCACGGTGTTCAATGAGACAGAATTCAAACTCCTATGGAAAGCCTTCCCAGAAGAGTGGACGCTGTTGTATGTCTGTTTCATCACATCTACACTGGTGGAATTGACTTAAGATGAACACCATGTTTACAACTGTAGTAAAACACTTTATGACGCAGCTCTGAGACTAAATCTGAGGCTGGCTACAAGCCTAACAAGGTGAAAGTTTTCTGCTAACACAATCCTGCCATTCGGGTAAAAAGATAAGGTAGTGTTCCTCATATTGTTGCTGCACTTGAATAAATATGACTCGTGGATTTGGTATGCACCAAACAGACAATAGTGATACATAGAACACCGGATAAGGTTTCAGAAAACAATGCATTCTGGCATTCTGGCTACGTGTGCTCCAACACGTATGTCAGGGCCATGTTTTGCATATCAAGCCAAAAGGTCACATAACACCTAAAACATTACACAAGCTGGCTGCACAAATACACAAGCACAGTCTTGTGACACTCACCCGCTCTATTAGCAGGCGTTAAGTTTAGGTGTGACATTTAGTGTCAAGTAACTTCATGTACTTTTATGTGGTGTAATGAAAGTACTGTATGTAGTAACAAAACGTGGCTTCTTGCAAGTATGGAGACAACAACAACAACTACAACAACAACAAGTGGGACGGTAGTGTTCTGGCAGGCATGGGAGGAGGGAGGGACCAAAGGGGAACACATGCTGGAGAAATGCTGACTACACTGTTTTTTGTTTTTTTTGCTCCGTCTTCTCGCGATTTGTCCGCAGCAGTTAGAGTGGACCTGACTACATATGGCATGGTTGGGTCCATGACTGGTCACATGAGCAGGCTGTAGAAGAGAAGGAAAGCAGGAGGAGGAGGAATGTCTGAGGGTGTAATGAATACTTTCAGTCCTTATGCATGGACCAAAATGGCAGCTTGAGGAGTTATGGCCCTATACATTACAGAGCTTGTAGAAAACACACAGAGGGAGGGGGTGGGGTGAAAATGTTCGAGCCACAGCTAAAACTATATCTAAAAAAAAAGTCGCTGCAGCTTATAATACTTCTGGTGCGGGGGGAAACTATGCAACCTATTTTATATAAAATAAATTAAAAAAATATTTAAAAATATCTCAAATGTTTGACTTGCAGTGTGAAAAACAAATTAAAGGAAACAAAGCAGCACAAAGACACCTCCCTGAATTAACCTGTTCCAGTAAAAACAGTACCACACCCTGGGCTTCAAAATCTGACCATGTGTCATCTCCTCCTCCTGTTCCCTTGTCCTTCCCTCATTTGGCCACAGGGCCAGCCAGTAAATTGAAAACCAACCAAAGGCGGCGTGCCAAACAAACAAGCGGCCAATTGGAAAAGAGCAGAAAAATGAGAAGGCAGAAAAAGTCAGAGCAGTTTGCCAAGACGAGAGTTGCAAAACAAGCTGAACAAAATGCAGCCGAGCTAAATAAGTTTCTTAACTTGGCAGAGATCATGTGCCTCTGTGACTTCAACTTCTCACAAAGTTATTGTCTTAAGGTTTACTCTACAACAGTCTGTGTCACTGTAGCAAGAAACTCACTCTGCCGTCTTAAACCCCTGACGCCTACCAGAGCACAGCAAAATGAATAGCAAACCACACAACGCTGTCGTGATGGTTTTCAAAACCGCCCCCACATTCAACCAGTTCTTCAACACAGAGCCAGATGCAGGCCAGCAGAGGACTTCTGCCCTACATGCTGTGTCGGGAGCTTTTCACAGGCAGTGAGCCTAAACAGCAATGTTGATGTGTTTAGTTTTAGGTTTCCATATAGTAGCAGAGTTTATGAACGTGAAGGTCAGTGAAGCACATTCCTCCAGAGAGACAGTCCTACATTTCACAACTGTATACCAACTACGCAGTATTGTAATTTTGGGGTTAATCTGCCAAATGCAGCACTATTTATAGCCACCCTCCACTCAATAACCTATTGCACTTGTATGTGTTTGACACTAGAAGTCTGTTTTCACTGTTTTCCCTTTTCTTTGCTCACATTAGGTGTATACATACGAGCAGGATTTTTGACAACTGTGTCCAGCAGGCAAACTTTTGAAGTGAGCAATATTTTCATATTCATAAAGGATTTTTGCAACTTAAAGTTTTAACAAACTCACTTGTCAAAACTTTGTGAGATGAGTTTTATAAATCCCTGTGCATCATAAGGAATACATTGCAACAAATTCAAGACTCCCAGCAGCTTACGCGATACACTAACTTTTGATGAGTGTGTAAATTGTTTATAGTTGGACGGTAGCAGTGCACAAACCAACAGATTCATAGCTTGCTATGTCTTTATACATGTCCCTCAAGTCTTCAGTCATTCCTCCTCCTCTCCGTGTTTAAGTCTAAGTCAATGTCACCATTGAAGCCCGGACCACAAAAAGGAAATCAATTGCAATCTCAGTTTAACCTCCTTGTTAAATAAAATGGTCAAATCTTTTCAAAAAAATCCCAAAAAGCATAAATCTCTGTCGCACTAAGCACAGAACAAACACGCCTGATATCCTCTAAGCTTATGTAACTATCTGCACAACGATATAGGGGACAAAAAACAAACAGCCGTACTGTATATGGTCCTGTGGTGATTATCTCTCCGAGGGGAAAAAGGGTGTGGACGTTCTAGAAGTTTAACTGTCATTTCATTTAATGAAAGGCGACTCGGGCAGAATGTGACTTAAAAACATATTTCAGACACATCGTGTGCAAACGGTGATTATTGTTTAAATAAACAGTAAAAACGGACGCCACACACACACGCTCCACAAATAATAGTACAAGGGTTGGCACTCGTAGAAACGCGGTTATGTCTCTTGTTTTACTAATGCAGGGAAAGAACAACTTAATTTAATGTTAACTAGTGCTGCTTTGCTGACTGTGCTTCTGGAGTCACCCTGTGTAACGGCAACACAGATAAAGTACACGCACAGGGAGGTGCACACAGAAAGTTGAGCTACTAAAGATAAACTGTTAAGAGGCTGATAACATTGTTTTTATTATTATCAATTATTTCCAGTGATGCACAGTAAAGCACTACTTTGCACGCGTTTCACAGGTTGCTCAGTTTCCAAACCGTCTTCATGCAAACGGGGCGGTGTGTGAAAACGTGTTTTCATATATGTATGTGGGGGGGAGGAGGGTTAACAAAAGAAGAGAGGCCAAGACAATAAAATAATGTGTACTCAGCAGGCCACGAAGAAATGTGGCCTGCATCTATGCATCTGCATCTATGGTCAGTGGGTTTCTTCCACAATGCACAGGCTTTAAATCTGCAGCTATTGGGCACTCCTCACAGCACAGACCTGCAAGCAGATTATGGGTCCATTGATAGAACCTCAATTATGTCTAATTTTCAGACCTAGTTTCTGTATTTTGTCATTTAAAAGTTACCAAAAATGCACCATCCCCATTTTTTCAGGGCTTTGCTTCTAATGACGAAAGAAAGCATAGTGTAGAAAACTGCATCATGGCAAAACTTCACATATTCATGCTGAGATGAAGACCAGTTGCACGGGCTACTGTGTGTGTCAGTACTATGTATTTACCCATCTATCTATGCATCAGCTGTCATGAAAAGACAGTTATTAATTACTCAAACTACTCAAGAACTTTCAGGTTCAACAAACATGATGGTTAGATATAAAAAATGCAATAAGAGGCTTGTTTTTTTACAGATATTATTTAAAATAAAACTTATTGTAACTTATCAAAAATCATTCATAAGTCAGTCATTCAGCTTATGACCCAAAAACAGGTGTCTTTAACGCCAGGATAACGTGATAAGACTTGTGTGCGATAGGTTTTACATATTTCCCATACTGTTGTTAGTGACTTCAGTGTCCAGATTGACCCACACAGTGTATCGAGGATTTGTTTCCCCCTTTTTTCCCCAGCAGACAATAGCGTCTTTGTCTAATCAATCAGTCTAATCAAGCGTAACTGACCTTCCTTCAGAAAAGGAACAGTACATTTAAAGCAGAAAAGCTCATCTGTGCACTGAAGCACCGACTGCTTATAAACACGCGCGCGCGCACGCACATACCATGTGTCTCACATGCACCAATATAGCTCAGGTGAATCGGTGTCCGTGGTGTTTGACAAATTAAGGTATTAATGTTTGAGGTTAAATGCCACTCACACCTCAGTTTGATAAACTTGTTACAGTGCTAACAATACTACTACTTATGTAACCTTTAAATACACAGCAAGGGAGAGATTATGTAAGGCTTTCCTATTGGCTCTTATAGTAGGCTATACATGTCGACGTCATTGCCAGACTGAGCGAAAAGAACAGGGAGCCCAGTTTACCATGAGCATAACAAAATAATTCAAAGAACTGCAAAAGAGAAATGCTACATTAAACATCAGTGCTGCCCGGCTGGTGCTATTTATATCAACATTGCTTGATGTTTTTGTATTTTTCAACAACGAAACGTCGTGTTCTGCAAGCATTTGCTTATCAAAATAAATAATGTTATACAGGAAGGGGCGAGTAATGTACTGCGTCTAACACAAAGTGATTGAGGAAGCGTAACATTTTGCATGTACACCCTCAGGAGAAAACAAAATCAGGAACCAATACAGCTCAGTCTTACTAATGCATGTATTCGTTTAACACGGAACATTTAACAGCAAAGAAAAGCCCCCCCGTGTATAAAAATGCACTCAGCAGCTGGTGTGTGCAAACAACGACTTGTCAAAGCGGAAGTAAGCAGTGTCCTCGTCCAATCACAAACGCGAAAGCAGTCCAACAACAAACACCGTAACAAAGCACCGTAAAAAACAAACACAAAATGCAAATGGTGTTTGGTTCCAGTTACATCGTTCAACGCGCAAAGCAGCGTCAGTGTACAGAGATTGTTGCACTAGTAGTGCTCGATGTGTGTGTGTGTGTGTGTGTGTGTGTGAGTGTGTCTGATTTTAACAGAGCACATGGTGGAGTATGGCTGGCTCTGCAGCCCATCCCATGCGGGGACAATAGATCAGGGAGAGGACGTCAGCAGGCCCGTCGGTAGCTCTCTGACACTTTGCACCGATGTACGCAACATAAGGCGAAGCTGAATTTAGTCACTCACCGTCGGCCTTTTGAGCGGAGGACCACGTATCCACTTCGGTCGCCATGGCGCTCTCCAAATGCTCGATTAAAAATCCTCACGATGAGCTCCTCCAAAAAACAGCAAGCCACACGTCTGCAGAACAAGATATTTAATGCACAACAATCTTTGACAAATGGCACGTGCTGGAGAGGAAAAACTGGAGTCCTGATCCTTTTTTTTTGGTGCTGCACAATAACAACTGCAGGAAACACAAAAAAATTTTTTTAAATTGAATTACAAAGAGATCAGAAATGCTAAAGACTTAAGGAGTGAAATACAACGAGATGCGCACTCTTCTCAGCGTTTACGGCTGGGAAGAGTAAAATATCTACGCTGAGAAGTAGGTTAACTAGTCAGAGAGCATTTCAGCAAACAACCTGCAAGATAAACAAAGTCTGTTTTAACTTTGCAAGAGCGAGCGAGCCGAGTGGAGTCACGTGAACAAAGCGCGAATGGGGAGTGGTCAATAGAGGGGGTGGGTGCTGGTCCTCTCTGACCAATCACAGAGCAGGAAAAACATGTCTACAAGGACAAGCAGCAACATAAGTGTTTGTAGCATATAGCACCTAACATTCCTTATATATATGTATTTAATTATTCTATTTTTTTACATGTTTATTGATAAGTAATTATCATTTTAGTTCAAACTGTGACGTGGTTGTTGTACATTGGCTTTGTTAACAAAGATTATGCTAATAAATATGAATTGCATGCCCGTTTATGACCCCACGTATAACTTCTAATGGCAGTCCTTTCAAGCATTATGTATTTTTTTGTGGGAAATGATGCAAAAACAGTGGCTGCTGGGTGTGTTCGTATGTTGACTTTACTCATAATAATGATTTAATACTAATAATTCAGAGTGTGGTGACCTAGGGGTTTGAGATTTTGCATCGGTTGGGGATTTATGTTGTTTCATGTAATTTCCCAGCTCAGCAGTATCTCCAATCTAATAAAGGAAAACATGGCACACACATACTTGAAAGGGGGAAACAATAAGAATAACAACTTGTGCTTAGGGAGTAATACACGTAAAGTTGCTGTAGCCTACATTGCAAACACCTTATAAATCACATTGGAAGTATTTTTGTCATCCAAATTCACACCACCAGGTGGAGCTAAAAACACATGCAGCTAATTTCGGAACATGTAAATTTAAAACTGAAATAACGAAGGTCTTGAAAATAAATACTGACACAGGGACCTTCTCCAAGGCAGGCCGAGATTATGTATTATGACACACATTTAATTCAGGAGCTTTTGAGGCCCCTGTGTGGTTTGGGGGACCCTATAGGCTGTTACCCTGCTTTCCCTGGTGGCTAATACAGCCTTGGTAATAATAAGCAATATGGTAAAGTAAATTCTTGGAGTTTATCTCCTCTGTTAATCTCATCAGGGTGAGAGGAACAATGCGAACAGATGGGTCTTGATAAGTATTTGGCAGTATTTGATATAGAATAAGCCATTATAACATGTATGACAACAAATGAAGATATTCTCACGCTGTAGATTGAATTTGTCATCGCTGATACACAGTGCTGTCTGCCACACACATATCACACATTTTAAACACGTTTAATTGCAGTTCACTGCTAAATAGATGAAGCTTTCAGAGTGTGTGCAGCCTGGTGATTCATCCTGAGTCACATTGACAGCCACTCATGAGTGGGTGTTTTTAGCTCATTCCCTGCTGAAATAAGTTTGTGCAGTTCAAAGCAGTGTTTGTACTGCAGGCAACTACAAGTAAAGATGTTGTATGTTTACAAAAGCACAGACATGTATTTGGTAGCATTTATTTTGACACAAATCCACAGTTTCTGTTGAATAAAAGTAGCGCAGATGTCTGTGTTAAACAAGGTAGAATCCCAATGAGCGTTAATGAAAGAACTCAAACGGAAGGAACCTAAATACAATCGCGCCTTCTGGGGGGAGAAAAGCACCAGGATATGTGCAACCAAACAAATATCATAAAAATTTGAGATCTTCTCATTGTTTGGATTTTACATTAGAGTATGCGTCAGAAATCTATACACCAAGATACAAAATCAATATTCATGATGACATAAAAATGTTTGGATATTTATATTGACAAATATCATGTACCAACAACAATCAACTTTGGCCTCATAATAAGCGACAATGATTTAAACACCACAACAACACGGCCGACGATAACTCTCTCACACATGCGTACGACACACTGAAGAGCTGCAGGTAGAATTGCACAAGGATACCCTCAAAGAACACCACATTTTGTAGCAATATTTATCTGAACTATTCACACACAATCAGATATAGACACTTTAATAAATCCTGCTGCCTCACAGCTACAGGAGTAAAAGGAGAACACTTTGTTTCCCGGGAGACGAGCAGTCTTGAGAAATCCTGAATTAACAGGGATTGAACTTTTCTTTTTTTTTTTTCCTGGCAAACCAGCAGTTCAGGCGTACCATCGTGAGCTCTGTGTTTTCTTTTTTCAATTCTTCAATTCTCAGCATTACAAAATAAAGTCAGTACAAATATAGAGTAAATACTATCTTCATAAGTTGAAGTAAACAGTCCTTTGCAGTCAAAACTCAGCGAGGTAACAGTCTTATATCAGGCCTTGGCCTTCAGTGGCAATGAGGGTAGAGTTTGGGCATTTTGTCTGTGTGTACTAGCTGCTGACAAGGCAAAATAAATCAAACTAGTTCTATATACACTGAACTCAGATTAGTTTGGCTTCCATGTAAAATTAGAGCTGGGGTAAAACTAACCCTCGTTTGTGCCTCTTGTGGGTTACGATTACATTCGAGCCACAGAGCTAAACATCTGTTGTACCTGAAAAAAAACCACAAGGTCATTTAACAACAAATCTGAATAAATAATTAAATTAGCAATCGTGCCTTCTTCTCCAGGCTCTAATTATTAATAGTTTGCATGCAAGAATAGAATAGACAAGATGTGATATATGGTTCAAGGCAAAATAAATGCAACTTTTGTATGAAAATTAAAAAAAGAATAGAAACTATATAAAGAAATGTACAGCTAAATGTTGTTTTACTTTTTGGTTCACGTTGTACACATGAAGCAAGCTGCCATTTGTGTGTGGAATGGGAAACAGAGTTGCAAATTTGTAAAATGGCTCAAAAATATTTTGTATAATTATTTGTAGAATCTAGAAAAAACCTTCAGAATAGATATTCTTAAGAAACAGATGCTTCGCTCTGTGACCCAAATGTTGTGACAATACACGACAGGCACAAACTGGGTCTAAAAAGGTAAGAACCAGATAATCTGAGTTTGCATTTGGGAGAAACCTTAAGCCAAATGCCTCTAAAATGCAGTGTCGTATACAATCACGGGCCTCTGCCCAGCACAGCTCACGGATCAGTTATAAAGAGGTAAATGTCTTTTTCACAACAGTTCATTTCCTATCAACCAGCATTAACTAGAGTAAGGAAAAAGGTGTGAATACTATTGCTAAATACAATTTTTGCACGTCTCACATGTACTGCGCATGGTGTATATTTTATAAAGAGACTGCTAAGCACTGCTAGAAAATGTTTGGCCAATTAATGTACGACTGTACACAATTTAAAGAAAACTCACACACACACACACAAACAAACACATACTCACTCACACTCGCATAGCAGCAGTAAACTATAAAATGCCTTACAGAAAGACTATTCTCATCT
This sequence comes from Cottoperca gobio, assembly GCF_900634415.1. Lineage (NCBI taxonomy): Eukaryota > Metazoa > Chordata > Actinopteri > Perciformes > Bovichtidae > Cottoperca > Cottoperca gobio. The sequence goes on along the minus strand of NC_041355.1, from coordinate 7,709,489 downwards.
AGGCACCATATACTTTGATAAACATACATTAGCTAGAACTAATGAGAAAATAACAACTTGTGTACAGAAGCCACCAGAAGGCATTCGTGTAGATAAGTTCAGAGGGGGGGGGAACAGTCTCCGTCGGAGCATTATTCACCTCTGAGACACACCTGTGAGTCACTGCAGAAGAGCTTTGAACGGAGAGGATGTTAAAATGATCTTCATAACAAATCAAAACCTGCTTAGACTCCATGTACAAACAAGATTAGTCCACGACAAATGAAGGTATTATTGAGCCGAACAGAGGAAACGCTTTCTGTCCGCAGAACTATAAATGAGTTGAAAGTTTCTGCCTCCAGGTGTTAGACAGTTAAAGTTGGCTTTGCACGCAGCCAAGGACACAAACAAAGTGGCGTCTAGTCAACGAACCACAGAGACATTCGTCTCATAAGAACTACTGCAAGACAAACGGGTACGAAAATGTGATTGGAGACGGTCTCCCTTTCTAAATCTTGTTCTATACACTTTATACTGAGAATAAGAATAAATTACAAGAGAGTACATTTGTGCTATTCCCACTGCTAACACCAGGATGGACTAACATAATCCTAGGAAGTACGGAGCATCAATCAAGGGTATCAACCTCACAGTGAGGCCGAGACTATTCTCTACCGACAGACACTGTACAACTGACGAATGATTTTACGTACAAAAACAGGATTCACCGGGATACATGTAGAGAAAAGCGGTCCAATTCTCGGAAGTGACCACATGTTTAGCCACAGCAATAGTAAAAGAGGCCTTACTCTGACTTTACCTCGTACATTTCCACCTTTGATATCTCACAAGCGTTACTTGAGTCAGACATTACAATGGGCACTTCATTGTGTCTTCTCAAAGCCCACACCTGGCGGATTGTATTGCCTTTGCTGCAGTTTTCAACACTTTTCTAGAGGTTTTTCCGTCAAGGGGCATGCTATAAAAATTCTCCGTAAACAATGGTAAGGGTTTCTTTTTGTTGCGATGCATAACCTTTTACATTCATCATCAGTGACGGGATTAGGCTTAAAGTTTCTGCCTCGTAAAAACTCAACAGTCCGCCCGTGGAGGAATCAGATTCACATTGCCTTGCAAAAAAAATGGCAACGACCAACCAGGAACATGTTCAAACACATTAAATCCAAAGTCAAACAGTCAGTTCATTATACGGTATAATCATGTAACAGTCTGAAACAACAATATAATACCATTGTAAAGCTTTGCCACCCCCACGTTATAATTAATGTTTGCACCCCTTTTCCTTTAGGGAGCAACATAAGACACAATGTATAAAACACACACATCTGGATTCTGTCATAATAGTTCCCTTCTTGTTTCCTCTAGAACAGAGGGAAGTAGGCATACATTCCCCCTACGACAAAAAAAGGTCACAATATGTCACCAAATATCTCAAACTATGTTCAATAGTTGTGAACCTCTTCAAGGATAGAATCCAGTGAATTAAGATAACGTGATCAAGAGACACAATAAGTTAGAGCTGCTCTTTTGAAAATGAATTGTTCGGTGATTCTACTTCATATACTCCTAGAATATCATGTTTTCAATTGAAAAAAAAGATGCCAGGTGATGATGAACAGTCTTGTTCGTTGCTGCTGGAATGATTTGAATAATATTGTTTAATCAGGTAGCGGTTCCCAACCGTGTTGTTGTGTGACCCTCTGAAATGAAAAAATATTTTTTGTGCCCCCCCCCCCATCACACATTGCATATGTCGAGACGTCGTGAGCAGGTCCACTAAAGATTGATCTTTGCGTCTCAGATTTCAGATATTCATTTGAATCATTTGTAAATGCCATGAGGAGGTAAAACTATCTATAATTTCACATAAAAAAAGGCAAAGATTAGAGAAGCATTAGCGTATCATTTTCTTCTTTAGGGGAGGGGTCCTGACCCCCAGGCTGGGAACCACTGACTGTTAGGGATTCTGTTTCAAGGAGCTAACATGTTCTTTTAGTAATGCTGCGTCATGCAGAGAAAAGAGAGATGAAAAGAGACAGGGTAGAGGGACACAGGGATGCTGACACCGAGCCACTGGTAAAAATGGAGACAGAAAAAGAGCAAGTCATTCGGATTTTCATCACTTTAGGGAAAAAGATAGACCTTCTCCCAAACCATAAATAAACTAACTACAAAATTGGACTTTCAGGAGTCGGCTTCTCTTGGAGTTTCTCGTTTGAATACAGAGCAAACAAGAGGATCCATAACTCATCCTGTCCCTGACCATTAAAGTAAGACCTGCAAGACTTTTCTTCAGTGATTCTACTTTTCACCTACTAGTCTTGATCTATGAAGATGCTATCAAGCATTATCAGCTCACTTCCACTTGTTTGACCACATCTCACAAGCTGTCAGCTTACGAGGACTCCACAGGGACGATGGCCTCGCCCGTCTTCTGGATGACGCTGGAGGATGAGGAGACGTGACCGCGCTGTTCTGCGCAGTCGTCCAGGAGTGGCGACTGAGCCGTGGCCTTCGCTCGGAGGGAACAGTCCATGCTGTCATGCAGCATGTCCGCCCTCTCCTCTTCCTTCACGGCTTCTTTTCCTCCTTTCCAAAAATTCCCCTTCTGCAGTCCCTCTTCTTCTTGTTCTTCTCTCTTCACGTGGCAACGACATACCTCGATACCCGAGTCACCCGTTAGTCGTCGATGCCGGAAATGGTCCTCCTCGTCCTCTTCCTCTTCCTCCTCTTCTTTTTCTCGTTTTTGCTCCTCTTTGTTGTTGCAATGTGTGAAAACAGCCACATTTGAGGAGAAGAGAGCATGTTTAGGGGGAGACAGAGTGGGCCGGGGGGTCGGACCGCAAGGCGGGGCCTCTTCTTCTTTCTCTCTCTGAATGACCACAGCTCCAAGTGGGTCTGAGAAAACGAGAGGATGGACTTGACCAGGAGGGAGGGAAGACAACAGAATGAGGGGAGAAAGTGGGAGACGAGAAGGGTGTGAAGGACGAGAGTGTAAAGGAAGAGAGAGTGGTGGAGCTGAAGACGACACTTCACTGCTGTTAGAGGACCGTCTACGTACGGGTATGACATCTGGAGTGGCCGCAGGTATAACATCAGGTGGAACTTGTGAAGGAGGTGTCGGGGAAGAAGACGGTGTGAAGTTGGCGCCAGCCCTTGGCATGCCAGCACAGTCGCAGCCTGCTTCACAGGGCGAGGAGATGTGGCTGCTGTCATACGTCTCATCTGTCACCTGGACAGAGAAGGAGGTGCTGGAGGGGGAGGTGAGGGAGCACGACTCGCAGGAGCAGCTGGTGTAGTTGTCAGAGCTCTGGGAGGAAGTCAAGCCACTGGGACCGGGGCCGGGGCCAAGATAGGGAGGGCAGGGAGGGCAGGGAGGGCAGGGGTGACGGTGGTGATGATAATGGGGGTAAGAGGAGCTAGGACCCCCCATGGCACCTCCCTGCAGGGCAAAGACGGAGCTGTAAGGCGGAGGAGGTGTGCAGGGCTGCGCCGCCACCTCCTCGTAGGAGGGCAACTTGAAGGAAGCCAGAAAACCTGAGACAAAAGAAATATCACTCATCAGCTCAAATGTTCAGTCTGCTACTTGTTAAAAGGGGTAACAATATTATTCCTATATTCTAACTTCTCTTTGCAGCATGAATGTTGAAATTGACTCTGCAGTTCTCCTGACAGCAAAACCACACTATCAAAAATAAAAAGAAATATGTGAAATGAAATAACATAAATAAACCTACTGAGGTCCAGCATTGAGGAAGGGTAGTTGCAGGCTCCATTATAGGCGATCAGATTGATCTCCCTCTGTCTCTGCTGCTGTTGGATCCTCAGCTTGGCCCGGCGGTGGCGGTAAGCACAGAAACAGCTGAAGAGGATCAGCATCGTCCACAGCAGCCAGAACCCTGCACAGAACAGGAAATGAACCAAACATCATTATGCAAAACAATCATTTGCTCTGGTGTTTACAGTTACACCTCAGATCTACTCGGGTCACATAGAGTAGAAACACACTGTTTTAAAACGACAATAATGATGATTTTGTTCCACAAATCATTTATGTTTCACATTCCTGTTCCGTAAGATTTTAAGATTGATTTGTTTGCATTCATTTGACCATGAGATCAACTTTTAGACAACATCTTTGAGGTAGGTAAATGATTTTAGTAAAGAATTTACTGCTTATATTTTTTACAATAGTATATTTTGAAAAGTAAAACATTTGCCTTAAATATTTTAGTAGCCCACAGTTGTAGGATGCACATATCCATTTACTTAACCCTTATGATCCTGTGATCTGACCAAGAAAAACACAGATTTGTTTCAGATGTTATTCCCAAGTGATTTTTAAGATCTACCAATCAGATTGAACTAGATAGCGTTGCAACATGCACCCTGAACCTGTTGTTTGGTGCCTCCTAGTGTTGATTTAAAATCTCAGACCATGGCAGCCTTTTAGTTTAAGTCAAATTAAACAAATGACATAATGACAACAATGAAATGTAATGTGCAGGGAGAAGGGAAAATCCCAACAATAGTGAATCTCTGAATTAGTTTAAAAATTAGACATGAAATGATCTGGACGACATTTCACATGCAGTTTGCAAAGATATGTTGGTTGGATACATCCAGTCAATTCTGCAGATATTCAATCACTAGCCAGTCTGATTATTTGTGTGTCCATGTGTTTCACGTAACACGTCTTGGCAGGACTGCATAATAAATGTGTACAAAGTGCAGCCTGAGCCTCAGGAGCGCGTCTACAGTAACACAACGGAGAAGAAGTCAGTCAGTTGACTCACACCAGAGTTCATAATAGTAGGTACAGCAGCCTGTCTCTCCGCAGCAGTGCCCTGTTTCACACAGGTAACCTGGATTGTTGTTTACCCCAGGACAGTACTTGGGACTGACAACAGGCTGGCTACCAGAACCCCCGTGATGCTTCACCACCTAGTGGACAAAACACAGCATCACATATCACCACAGAGAAAATAAGGTTACTGCACAGTTAAAGATCTAATGCTTGGTATGATGATGGTTTCCTTCGATGAGCGTAAGACCCTTTCAATTTCAATTCTCAACCCTTGCAAAAAAACTTAAACTTGGTTGATATGAGCCTGAGTCGGCTCAGTTGTGGGCTATAAAACCAAAACAGTGAGCTGAAAGAGGCTAAAATGCTTCGTAGTGGGTGATCATTCAAGTGACCCTTTTACATTACACATCACACATTTTAATCCGCCGTTAACTTTGAAATATCGATTAGCGCGGCTTGAAGATTATTTTAAGTTGACAGTATTGTTGGCAGCTACAGGTCACGGTCACATTTCAAATAAATCTCACACCTTATTAACTGTGCGCATGTCAGCCTCCTTCTGAGAAACAGCCACCTAAAATGAGAAATGGAAGGACCTCTGTGTTACATCTTAATGATCATCAAGTCAGTGCGAGGGAGAGAAGCAAGTGAAGAACTAAACACAGACGTTAAATATTAAATGTTTGACACACCATAAAAAGACGTCAAATTTCAATGCATGGGGGGGGAAGAGTCAAGATGAGCTCAGACACTTAAACCACAATAATAATGTAGCGAGAAGAGGCCTCTATATCTGTTATGTACATAGTTACCACACATGAGAAGTGCTAACAAATAATTATGCATTGCCATAGCAACCACTGTGGTTACGCTTTGAGGCTTTTTTTTTTTTTTACTCATATGTGGTATGAAATGTTGAGTTGTGGTTGAAGGTCGAGCTCCCTACCGTAGCAGTTTCAGTCCCATCCAGCCCCTGCAGGGACATGGTCATCTGATGAAAGACAGAGAGGGACAATGGTTACAAAAGAGCAGCAGAGAGAGAAGTAATACGATGTATATGAAAAAAGGGGAGAGAGAAAAACAAAAGATCTGCACTGCACAAAACTGACAAGGGTACATGCTCCACGAGAAACACATTATACTGTGCTGTCATTCTAGTAATCAAGCATGACAAAAATAAAAGGCCTGTGAAGGCAGTTTCCAGTCTGACGACGCCGGTTACCCTGCTCTCCTGGTTTTTCAAGGAGCTGGGAAGGTCAATGGCTTTTTCACAAAACCGATTTCTCCTCTGTGGGTCGAGTTAGCGTGACAGAAGGCACCCAGACACTCTCCCTTTCTCTTTCCTCCTTTCTTTCAAAATGCACACATGCATGCAAAAGGTTCACCTCTGAAAACTGTGATGAGGTTAATAACTGTATGGTCTTTAAAATGTCAGAAAATAGAATAAAAGCAGCCAACATGCATTTCCAAAGCCCAAGGTGACATGAGAAGATTGCATGTTTTGTCTGAGGGTTTAAAACCCAAAGATATTCATGTAATTAAAAGCAAGAAAAAAAGAAATTCTAACGCATTTTGCTTAATAAATTAAATCATTGAATAAATCAGAAATTAAATGTATCGATTCCCTGTTGATTGAAAAAGCACTAAAGCAGTCGCATATATATGAAACATCTGGTCATTTGAAGAGAATACCAGCTTTCCTCGTGTAGCATCTCAGCAGGCAAATAAAGCTAAAACAATCACACAGGCTGACCTACCTTTAAGTGAATTAGTGAATAATTATATTATGATTTGTGTCTGAATATTAAACTGCAGTGGAAATAAATACTATACGTGCGTTTACACTAATCCAATTCTGTTTCGGGTGCAGATTAAAACATTCTGCGTGCCTCTGTAATGGTCAGGCACACTGTGAGTAAAAGGAAAATATGCCTGCGTGTGTGCTGCTGGATGTGGGGCCACTGTCAAAAACAATGTGGAGACACTGGGGGCTGCGGCCATGTTAATGAGACTTTTGTTAACAACTGGCTGCTGTTATGTAGTCAGCACCGGGAACAATGTTGGCTGCGTTGACTGTGTGTGTGTGTGTGTGTGTGTGTGTGTGTGTGTGTGTGTGTGTGTGTGTGTGTGTGTGTGTGTGTGTGTGTATATATGCATACATGCCAGTTCACACTGCTATTAACAGGTTCAGATTTACAACTAGTCTATTTACAAAGTACAAATTCCACAAGCAGCTAACTCCACACGCTGCTCTTGGCTGTATACATGACAGTAGTATTTGTTAGTTAGCCTAGACGCATTCATATTTACTGTAGTATATCATATACGACTGTGCATAGTAAATGCATCTGCAACACCTGATGCATCCACAGGTTTATGATAATTGCATAACATAACATTACATGACATTTTGTGGGAAAGCAAGGACATACAGGTGGAGCATGGGACACCTAATAATGAGTTGTCTGCCAAAAAAGTGATGTGGCTGCTGTCAGCGCTGTGTGGCGATGAACACATCATTTTCACAGGCAGCGCTTTAATGGCTGGGTAAGTTTTTCAATACTGGTGTTCAGTTGTTACAGATACCTTTTCATATCGTACTTTGAGAAATGTGAACTTAATTAGTTTAACTAAAGAAGCCAAAGTGTTCAAATCTGGTTGCACAAGATGCACAAGATTTGTGTCTTCATGAAATATTCCAAAATTATGATTTAAATCAGAAGCGGATCAAAGAATAGGTAACAATTCTTGGCAGTTTTTAATATTTTGTGCTACAGACACATTTCAGTGGAAACTAAAAAGTATTGAAGTTTGATACCGAGCTGTAAGTTCCGAGCACTAAATATTGTGCCTCGACAAAAACAAAAAACAGAAAAGTCATGCTGCATATCCAACTGTCAAATATAACCTCAGGTGGTTCATAAGTACGTTTTTTTATACGGTTATGAAAGTCAAGAGGGTTTCAAGAAGGAGCCGAGTTCCTGTGGTGAGCCCACCACACGGCACACGGTGCACGCAGACTTCCACAGTGAACACAGACTAACCACAAATGATTTCCACCCCTGGAGTTACACTGTCTCTATAGCATCGCCACACATACCTTCACTAACTCCGTCCTAGATGACCTGTAAATAACATGTCAGATTATTTCCTGAAACTACAAAAAGAGGGAACTCGAATGGAGGCTGACTGTGAAACACTGAAGGATGTAAGACAACATTCAAAGTTGTGTAAAACGCCACAAACAACAGCATTAAGTCAAAGATATGTTAGCAGATGTTTCAGTTAGCGTCAGTAAAGTGAGAGCATGCTCAGAAAACCTGCCATCATGTAATCCAGTCAAGATTATTATGACCAAGGATGTTGGATTATTAAACTGGAATGAGGAAGAAAAGATGCGATTAAACTGAGGTTAAGACTTGTTTAAGCAAACTGTTGTCGTCACCTGGTTTTAAGAAGTTCGCTTTCATTGTCCGACTTCGAGAAAGACAAACACGCTTTGCTATAATAAGGTCAAGACATATAAAGGCTTTTTTCTTTGTTAGAATAAAAATCAAATGCCAAAAATGTGACGCACTCGTACACCAAAACTAAATGTACTAGAGGGAAACAACTCCTTTGTTGTACTTGAATATAACCACAAGTAAATGTTAACATGACAATTTAAGTTGAAAATATGACTTTCTCTGCTCACATGTCTTTCATCTTTTAGTGTCAGAGGACTTGTGGTCAGTTATTTTACATGTCACAATGACTGGCTGAACAGTAGATTTCTCCATGAGTACTTTTAAATAGTAAGCCAATGTAGTTTTCATTGCGGTGTAATAAATATAGTTGTAAAAGCTTTACAGTCTTCAGACAACAACAACAACAACAACACACTTGAAAGAAGAAAGCATAATCCTGTGTTGAGCCAGCAGCCTCCTGAATCAGCAGTATGGTGTTCCTCTGCTGGACAAGCAGCTGTACATTAGATTTATGAGGCTATAAGGGTTTGGCAGTGAAGCTCTTTTAATCACACATGCATAAATTACAGAGAAGTCCTTGGTGCATTACGGCAGAGTTTGTCAGCTTCTTTGTTTGAAACAAGAGAGTCAAGAGACTTCAAATCAAATTGCAGTTTCAGCAGCACAAGTCAACAAGTCACAACCTACTACTGAAATCAATAATAACTTTAGTTTTCCCAGAGAAAGTCGATGTCAGTGGTCGCCCTCTCAATTTGGAATTTGAGTTTAATAAATTTAACAATACATTTTTAAATATTTGTCAAATATATCAATAAGATGTTTTGTTATGCATTGCACGGTCCATGCAGCGCATTAATGTTTTTGCATTAACTATAGCACCACAGACAGCATTTCCATTAAACCATCAAACAAATCAAACATAAACCATACCTGACTGACTTTACTGGACAGAAAACATTTGCTGCAGTGGTGCACCTTTTGTCCTCGAGAAATATGTCAAAAGACACAATAACTCAAGGTGAAGAAATAAAAAGACTAATGATTACAGAACAAGTTGAAGCCACTGTTTGTCAACAACAACACAGACCAAGGGAAGCATGTTGCTCTGCAGAAGAACTGAAGCCCAGCTGTTGGCAGCAGTGTTTGTATCAAAGGAAAGCTGTGCAGTGCATTACCTCCTCAGCCTTCAGCCCGAGGCAGAATGTCAACGTTTTCTCTGGATCCATGGCGAGAGCTGAATACCAAGCTAAACAGAGAAAATATAAACGCACAAGTGGGATGTTATTCTGCTAAGCCCCCATCACCGCTGTCCCACTCCTCAGACACGGTGGCTTCCCCATCCGCCATTGCCCGGACGTACGGACTTGATGCCCCTCCCAGACTCCGCTGCACACACCGGAGCGCGAGAGCCAGATTCCCGGTGTATTTTATGGATGGCACCGCTGAGTATCACAGTGCAGACTCCTCGGTCGTCGACTGTTCTTTTGCAGTAGTGAAATAAAGATGTTTTACTCTTTGTTTTCGCAGAGAGGGTCGGAGCTGTGTATGATGTCATGCTTCTCCAGCCCCCAAAGTACTTGTATGGGAGCGCTGCGGCTTTGATTGGCCGGAGCTCCCAGCAACAGCCGCACAGAGGCTGCCTCAACACAGCTTTATACACACACACACTGTTGCTTTAGTAACTAACTACTGCTGATCTTAAAATGTAATTAAGTGAAACAGAACCGTGCTATTTAACAGTATAGTTGCACACAATGTCCTACAATATTGTTTAGAAAGTTATTCAAATATTAAACACAATGCAAATGTAAATTCAGGATTGTAATGATATACTTATGTTAGATCTTTTAGTTGGGTATGGTGCAATAAGCTCATACGTCATTACTCAGGCAAGGAAAACCTACATAAGGAATTAGTGAACAAGTAGGAGAAGTATAAAAGGTCAAATAACTTAGTATATTATTAAGAATGGTATCTTTTCAGTGTTGAATTATCATTGCATGCAACTTAGTGCACACCATATTTATCATTGCATTATGGTATTTAAACTGCAGCCATTCCTCATATTTTACTAGCTGTTGATAAAGAAATAGCTTCACATTTGTATTCATTTTATACTTGAAGTATATTTTCTTCTGAAATACAACAAAAGTAGTAACTTACTTAGTGACACCTTATTAAAATATACTCGAGTCGTACCTTCCATTATGAAACATAGGTCTACTGTTTTGGTCATTTAGAGCTCAAATATTTCAATAAAGATTCTAAAAACAATTCCTGACCAAATAGCACTACATATGTCCTGCCGTTGTACCTCACTGTAAAAACAAGTTACAAGTCCCATTCAAACTTTTAATAAAATTGCAAAATGTACAAGAAAAGTAAAATCAGGCCTCTTCTTTATGCATAATGGCCCCTTTCAGAGTTTTACATTATTATTCAGGCCAACTTTTAGAGCATGTTGATGTTGGTCAAGCACATTATCGTTTTGTATTTAAAATCTTTACTAATAACTAATGTTTCCCTCTGAAATGAAGTAATAAAGTAGCAGAACAGTAAGATACAGTAAAGTACAAGTACCTCATATGTCATATGTCTTGATCCACATCATAACCTACCAGTGGACACAAATCCAGCGAGGGCCATCAATGACACTTTGTGTCTGTGAGTCACTAGAGGGCAGCAGACTACATGTTTTGCTTTTTTGCACTTAAACTCTGAGGTCAGATGATTGACCTGTAGTAGAAACATAAGACTGCAGCAAACAGTTACAGTTGTATTGTTACAGTTAAATAAATACTAATGAACACTTTATTTGAGATGTACTTATTTATACACCATTGCTTGTCCACCTCTCTCTCTCTCTCTCTCTCTCTGTCTCTGCCTCTCTCTCTCTCTCTCTCTCTCTCTCTCTCTCTCTCTCTCTCTCTCTCTCTCTCTCTCTCTCTCTCTTTGTCTCTCTCTCTCTCTCTCTCTGTCTCTCTGCCTCTCTCTGTGTCTCTCTCTCTCTCTCTCTCTCTCTCTCTCTCTCTCTCTCTCTCTCTCTCTCTCTCTCTCTCTCTCTCTCTTCACACAAAAGGGGGAACAAGGAAACTTTAAAGTATTTTCATTGTCCCGCCTATATTATTTTCCCCATATTTCATAGTTCATACCAGTGAAGTTTGAGCTCTTGCTCACCAGTATTGGTCGTGCATATGAGTGTAAAGCCATTGTACCGTGGATTAAAAGGAGCACTAATTAACACGGTGCGTTAACCCCTTAGAGGTATTGTGTTAGAGCAGCAGCGGTTGTTAATTGGTTGGTAACCACAACACATGATTCATCATGTGTCATCCGTCAATGAGCCACAAGCAGGCAGGAATCTATAAAGAATCATTATTCAGGATTCAAGAACCTTATTGTCATTATACCAGCACAACGAAACTGCAGTTGCCGTCAGTTGAGTTTTTGTATTAAACCTTCTAAATTAAGCACTATTTCATTCAGAAAAGGTAGAGATTGAGCGTTCTGTCAGTCGAGGCTTGTCTAGCATGAACAGTGAGTCTTGATAAACTTGTTATAAACAGGAACGCTTGGAAGTACACAAGAACAGCCCACAAATTATAATCAGTCATTTAGAAGAAACTCAAAATGAAACTCATGTTATGTTTTGTTTTCCCTTCCACTGTAATGTTAGACATGTGATTTATGCCGTAATTACTCCTTCTAATTACTTTAGTAAACACCCTGTTGGAATATGTATATAGGTTGCTCAAATTGCAAACTGACATCCAGTATGTGAGCTGTGGCCTTGAAGCATGTCTCCCTCCCTCTTATCTCACATCAAAGTCATCATCCCTTTCTATATACAGAAGGGGAGTAGCTACAACCCAGCAGCTACACATCCACAAAGACACCAAAAAAGGTTACATGAAAAGCGTGTTTTCTCCAAGTTTATATGTCTTGCAGTGTCACAAATACATGATTTTCATTCAAGCAGAAACTTATTTGGGGATCGGTTTAAAGTGACAGTTTAGGTGAGACTTATTTAGCGTTGAATCCTCGTGAGCCAGCAGCGAATGGGTGGTTCAGACGGTTACAGCCACTAAAGCGTTTCTTGATAAGGGACCATTTATTTTCTGCTTTCTGAAAAATACTAATGAAGCTGCAGGATGCAAGTGAGTTATTAGTTATTAGGTAATATAACTTTGTTATATGAGCATGCACAATATTATTATTCTTTATTAATTAGTAGATGTGACAATAGAACAAATATTAGCTTGTTCCCTTTTCGTTCCACCTTATGATGAAATCTCACAACTCAACGTACTGTAGGGGCTTGTAGAAACTTCCACTGTCACGTACAGCTGGCATTCACGCCCTTAACAGCACACACAAAGGACACTGACAGCATGGGGCATGACAAAACGTAGTTTTGTGAGAGACTAGATGCATAAGGGCCAAAACTCAAGAAGTCATACTGTGGACTTTGACACAGTTGTCAAAAATAAAGCCCTTATAAGACAGTAAGGAATGTTTCCTGGTTGCTCTGTTGTTTTAAAACCTGCCCATCAAATGACAGTCATGATCCTTCACAATGATGTCACTTTGGAAAGCTGATATTGAAGTCATGCAACTTTAAACTTCCCTTATCTCTCTAAAAGTCCACACATCCACCACCAAAGCTCAATAATTTCATAATAATGGGAAATGCAAAGTGGTCTGGTGCTGCAAAAACAACATGCATATGCCTGCACTTATCACATTGTCAAGTCACATCCTGTGCCTTGTGGACATGTGACATTTAAAAATGGCACTGTAAATGACAGCACAGTGCACGATGGGTCCCTGAAGCGGAGGGGAAAAATTCCTTATACTTTGCATTATTACCAGCCATTTTCCCAAGCAATGAGGAGCACTTAGCCTTTTCCTTACCTGCGTGTTGAATGACAGCTACTTATGTTCATATTTATCTCTGTGTGTGCCTTTGATGACAAGTCTGTGTCAGAAACCTTGATATTTGAATGTTGTACAAGCAAGTAGCCTACTATTCCCTTTGTGCTGCGTCTCCCTGGGCCCCTTTGAAGGCCCTAATTTGCATTGTATTTGACTTGGTTTTTAAAACATGCAAAGCCACAGCTTCTTTATTTACTGAGATGCCTTACTAGAGATGTTCGCATAAAACTCAATCACTGCTAAAGTTCAACACACCAAGTCAAACAAATCCAATTCAACATTTCCTGTTCTTGCTTAAAGGCCCTAAAAACCTGTTTCCTAATCAGCTTCTTATTATAAGAAATAGAGTCCTACATGAATATAATATGTTCTGTTTAAGTTAAAACAACACGGTAGGTGGTGTAACATATTTCAGAATGTAACAATATAGGAAAAAGGCTACATCCAAAATCAAACAAAAAGAATACAGGCCTGTAAGAACCCTTCAAATTAAACTTTCTTAGATAGTTGACAACTCATGTCCATAATCTCTGACCTTTGTTTCATGTTAAGGAGTCACAAGCCAAAAATAAAAGATATACATAAAAGACGTTTAATAGTTTATGGAGTGAGCAGTAAAGTGAGGTTTCAGTCCTGATGAAGCAGATTCTTTCAGCGCTTAATGCTTGTTTATGTTTAACTTTTATTTGATTTGATCATTTCTTTAAATATTTAATGTTATGAGGAAGATAAGATAAGAAAACTTTATTTTTCATTACAATACATGAAGTGGAAACTTTATTGTTATTTATAACAGTGGCTAACAGTGGTCATGGACTGTGGGTGAAGAGTGTGGGGAGGGGGGTGTAGGCTCTTAAGTTGCAATTATTTCTAATGTTCTTATAAGCTTGGTTAACCCATGGATGTATAATATAATAATAATAATAATAATAATAATAATAATAATAATAATAATAATAATAATAATAATAATAATAATAATAATAATAATAATAATAATAATAATAATAATAATAATAATAATAAGCATTTACAGTACAATAATCACAGTGTTGATGTAAATGAGTCTGAAGTACCATTATAAAAATAGCAGAATTAAAATATTACAAAATAGCAGATAAAATAGCAGAAATAAAATAGTATAAAATAACATTCATTGGCACACCATTCTTGTAAATGTTTTAAACTATCAGGACCATATTTTGAAAGTATGAGATCAACAATGGGCCCCTGTATAAAGAGAACTGGATACGTTGTTGGAGGCGGGGCCCCGTTCAGTCCGATAAAAGTTGCTCAGTGGCGCATGAAGTCAAAAAAGTTTGACTGCCGATTATAAAAGGACCCGGATCCCAGCCGCTCTGTCTCAAGCTCATTCACACGAAGGAGGGGAAATAACTCCAGATTCGGCTATTAGTGAATTTTACAACTTTTAGGACCTTTTGATTTCAGTACGGGCCATTCAATTGTTCATACTGAAAAGTTCATTTATCTAAAAACAACAGACGTCACTTTTCCATTGTAAGTTTATGGGAAAACATCTTTCTGGGTCAATGGTATCACGTGACGGACCCGGACGTTGTAATTCCACAGCTTGGCCACTGAAATTTGGCTTCAAAGCCCGGTGTTCTTCCTGGTGGCTTGGGTTAACCACCTGGGTCAGTTTGTTCCTGTGTCTAACTGAGCGGTTCCCATCCCAGGAGACGGAGACTGAGTTATGGGAGAATACTCTCAGTCAGTGACCTGGAGATCAAGGTCAGGGTATGTTTTGAAGCTCCTCAATTTCCAGAGAAAAGAATCATCGTTTGAAAACAGGTTTTTAGGTGCTTTAAAACTTGTCAACAGACACCTCGTCGTCACCTCTCCCATCAATCAAGTACCTGTTGATGATATCTGACAGCCAGCACAAGGCCTTCATATGCCCCCGAGAAGATCCTCCACCAGCTGTCATTGATTAATTCAGACCAAGCCGCCGGATCAGTGTCATTGGCCTCTTTGTTTGACGCACGGACTGCAGTGTGTTATCATCAGCATTGTAAATCAGCTGTCCCTCTTCTAATATACTACAGCTGTCAAACAGAACTACAGGGAGAGAGATACACAAAACTATTTCTCTGATGTTTGTTGAAGGATCACAGGACTAATCCGGCTGCAAACATTTGTCATTACGTGGAGTGGTACAGCCTTACACCAACCACATGCAAACCAAACATATAAAAACACAATACATAACACTGCTACGTTATGTATGTCAATACACAGACACAGCAGGTCTTATTGATTCTCCTTTATGATGCATACTCATCTCCTCTCATGTGAGTAGACCATGCAATATTCAATGTATTTTTGCTGATGTGGGCGCAATCAATTTGTGGTATTTGGTTACACTAAGCAGTTTTATTAATGTGAGTCACTATCTCTTGGAAAGAGAGCACTCCCTGACTCTGCTAAATAATGATCTGGCATTAAACATCTGCTGTTTGTGCACAAACATCTCACAGACACAAACAGCTTCCTGTTCTAATACTCATTCGTCTTCCCTGCGGGTCTTTGTGTGTGTGTGTGTGTGCGTATTCTGACGTCAGATGCATTAAAAAGTCAGATGCATTAAAAAGATGCCAAAAACGTTTTTTTAAATAATAACCACCAACAGCAACGAGGTGTGAGAGAGAAAACTTGTTTGTTTGGAAGCAACACATGCATACATAAAGAGCTATAATGTTTGTGACTCCCTAATGTAATAAATGTGATGCATAGGATGTATGCTGCTTTTGGAAGCCACCCCTTCAGTCTATTTCTGACGCGTTTGCTTGCACACAGCAGCGACACAAACAACAGTGGTTAACAATGCTGAGAGCCTTGAAAAACACAATATATCAAAGAGAAAGGAGATACAACACACAATTGGGATATAATTCCAAATAAATTATCCATAGTTAACTGAGACAAAACTCTGGCTAGAATAACTAAAGTATTGGACAACAGGGATTTGAAGATGAGTGAAGAATGGGGGAAGGGAATTGAAAGAAGCACATATGAAAAACAGAGAAGTAAAAAACATGAATAAGTTAAAAATGGCCCTTCGTATTAGTGCAGTTCCTCCCTTTACCTCCTTGTTGAATCCACTCCCTGCACAGGACCTTGATGTTTATCTTCAGTGTTTGCTGCTGCTGACATAAGGCTTTTGTTTCAGCCAGGCACAACAACAAGAGGAACCCAGAGGACCATCAGAGAGGAACAGAGAAGCACGAGCAGGACAAGTAATGCACCAATCTGAGTTGCACCACTGACTTCTGGAAGCTAGTCAGCAGAGGAAACACCGGCACAAGCAGAAAAGCTGGTTCCCAGTGCATGTCTGAAACGTGTCTGTTTGTCCATCTGCATGTCTCATTTGAGTTCAATGACAGTGTTTCAAAGACTGATTCGAGTGTCACTGCTGCAGCCATATGTTGATAGATAAAACACCACTGCAGCACATAAACATGCACAAAGAGAAAAACATGCATTTCTTTCAGTATCTTGTTTTGTATTTACCATGGCGTCTGGTGAGACACTCTCAATATTACCATATTGAGAGTTTCTCACTATAGCAAGGGACTGACTGATATTGAAACACTTTTCTGCCTCACACCTATTTTGGTGACACAAGATGAAAGTGTGCCTGTGAGGAGTAACGCTTCTGCAAATACAAAACAATATGGTATTTTCTGACTCACAGTAAAACATTTCTCAAGTAATCTGGCGTCTAAGTTCCGCCCCCTTCTCCTCCCTTCCTTGTAGATTTGTTGCTGCACATTTCAGTCCAGTGCTCGTTGGCCTGAGTTCACCACTGACTCTCTCTCCGTTTTCCCTCATCCACTGCTCCTATGCTCTCTGTTTTCTTCCTTTTTTTCCTGAGTCCTGAGACACAGTGACCCACTTCCAGTTCCTTCCTCTCTCCAAAGCCGAGTGTGTGTAAATGTTAAAGCTAACGATTTTTGTTTTTGCAGCATTTCTGCTCCATAGACCCCCCCCCCCCCTTTTTTTGCTCTTTCTCCCATACAACACACCCACCCCCGCTCACTCACTCTCTCTGCATGACCCAGGGAAGCATCCTGTTTGCAAGTTGTGAATAGGGATCTTTGCCATGAGTCATTACCAGGGGACCCCTGGCACTCGGCTGTACCCCTCCTCTGCATGCAAGGAATGTTAGCTAGATGCACTCCAGCCTTAATGAAAGGGGGCACTTATTCAGCTGCAGACAGCAGAACTTTATGAAAGTTGGATTTACAGCAGGGTGTTGACAAAGAAAAGCAATTTTGAAAAATGTGGATTTTCCAAGCGTAACGTGTCCATCCAGAGGACCAGAAAATTGACGGTCAGGATGTTTTCTATGAGTTCTTTTTTCCCCTTTTTTCTTTTTTAGGTGTGCACAGCTGCACTTTGGGGCAGTGGAAACATTTGCAGGCACGCACAGGGCTCTGGCTCTCTGACTTACTCTGTCATTAAACACGTATGCACGCCATGCAACCTGTGTTAAACCTATACCTGCAAAATCCATTATAACCGAAAAACAAAGCAAAGCAAATCTTTCAATCTCATTGTTTCTTTTACCCTCTTGACTTCAGCCTCTCTTGCCTCTTGTTCTTCTCCCTCATTCCCTCTACCTTCCCCCATGGCTGGCAGGGGCCACAGGTTCAAAGACGTGCAAGCACCAAAATGTAGGTCAGCCATTGGTGCTGAGTTACCGATTAGAAACAGCTGTGCGTTTGTGGGCCATTCTCTCTGTCTGCTGAGGCCAGCAGCCATCGCTGAGTTATAACTTCAATGTTCAAATGCCCCCCCCCCCCCCCCCCCCCCCCTTCTCTGAAACTCCTGCACTTCGTTCCACTCTCCCCCTCTAAAAATGATAAATAAGGAGATTGGTGGAGCACTTTGGTTTTGGTCAGCTCTTATGATGACTTAAATGTAAACAAATGAAATGTTGAGAACCCTGCTCATCGCTGTTGTCTCCTGATCTCTGTACTGTACATGTGTTAGCATGTTTTTGTCTTTCCCGACATGCATGTTTCCTCTCTTGTTGCTCTTTCGGTTCCCTAATAAAAACACCCCTGGAGGTTCATTGCCCTTCTTTTCTCCGAGCCCTTAAAAACAGCCGGGCATATCTGTGGTTCTGCCTATTGTTTTTTGATGAAAACATCGCTCACTGCAGAATGTGTTTCCCTCCCGCAGCTCTGGACAATAGCTGATGTGTAAAATGAATTAACCAGTGAGTGCCTGAGCTGAGTTAAAGCTGCGGTGGTCCTGAAGGTGACAGTAATACTAGCATGTGGGGATTAGCCCTCCATGCCCTTTCATCCCTGCCGTCATTGCTGGTTCCAATATATATATATATATATATATATATATATATATATATATATACACACACACACACATACACAGCACCTGGGGGTAATTACCTGTCACAGCCCATGGGGATGACACCTGTCAGGAGCCTCAACGTGTGTATGAAGAGAAGAAACATGGTTTATTTTTGTAGAGAGGAGTGCCCAGCATATAAATCTTCCCATTCAGTATTACGCAAGTAGTCACAGAGACCCCTCCCCAAAGCCATAGAGAAAACCACACAAGCAAGAAAACAACCCACTGAAGTTGTGTGTGAGGAAAGTGAAGCAGTGGAAGAGTACAGCAGGAAGAGAGCTGCGATGACTCCTCACAGTCCGGACCCTTTAACACCCCTCCCTCCACTGCCAGCTCAGCAGCAGATATGAGCCAAACCCTGTACCTTGCAGCTGTGGGCCTAAAACGCCAG
This sequence comes from Cottoperca gobio, assembly GCF_900634415.1. Lineage (NCBI taxonomy): Eukaryota > Metazoa > Chordata > Actinopteri > Perciformes > Bovichtidae > Cottoperca > Cottoperca gobio. Next base: position 7,690,489 of record NC_041355.1, on the reverse strand, counting down.
ATGGGCAAAAAAATGAATGCAGACACCTAAACACACACATCCACATATAGCACAGTCACATGAAAGTGTGCGTGCAAGCACACAAAGAGCATAAACAAAGGTTCCCAAGCAATCAGTCTCAAAAACAAATGCTGCACTGTATGTATGACCCTGTTAAGATGGTAGTAATTAGAGCGGCGCGCTGTTTCTGACATTTGTCTCTGACATTTGTCCCTGCCACGCCCTTTGACCACTTTTGAGTTAGCTGATGAAAAGCTGAAGCGAGACATTTCAGCAACGCAGGTATTCACATATGGAACAAATTACTGGTGCGGTACGTGTGCATGTATGTTTTCCCAAAGCTTATGGATGCTACTAGCTAAGAAACAAGAGTCACAATCCAAGCAAAGTTTTAAAAACATGGGCTACTTATTTTGTGAATGTTTCAATTTGTGTTTTCTGTTTGCGTCATGACTGCTTCGTGTGACTGAATTGTCTTGTTGTGATGTTTAATATCAGTAATTTGTTCATGTAGCATATTTAGCCATGTTTTGGCAAGAATGCAGTAAGCATACAGATTGATAGTTTCAAAGTGGATTATGCTGCAGAAGTGGTTCAAGAAGCTTCTGGGAATCGGTTTAATAGTTTGACCTTTTCACTTTCTTGCTGAGAATTAGATGAGAAGTTTCATATCAGGCAAATTCCCAAAGTTTCGTTTGAAAAAAAACATTCTGGTGTAAATCCAGTAGGCCTCAGCATTGGAATAATCAGCATCCAAGCTGGCCACTGTGACTGCTTTCTAGCAACAACAACAACAACAAACTACAAACCTTTAGAGCCACCTTTTAAGCCTACAGGGGGTGAATACTCAAAAGACAGACTTTGGGTGGAGTATCGCTTCAGCTGAATGCACGGAAATGCACGGTAAACAAGTCACAAAGGTTAGAGGCAATGTCACACCGGGGATTTGTTAATCCAGACATCCTGACAAGGAGTCTCAGTGGCATATCAGACTCAAGTCTAAAACCAGGACCTAAAGTTTTGTTTCTTGTTTCATCTAGATACATTCATCTTTCGTTTTCTAACATTCATCCATTATCAGAAGAGAATCACATCCATTGGTGGGTGGTCTGTCACCACCCTTCTGCACACGCACTAGAGAAGATAGGCCTGGTTTGCATATTTATAGGGAGGATGTTTGTTGTTAGAGACCCGCTACTTGAGTGTATGAATTAGCTTAAGTTCGCTAGTCGCCATGGTCACGGATATGATTGTTTTACTTGAGCCCATTCAACCTCACATACATAACCCCCCCTCCCCCCCCCTGGCTTTATTTTAGATTATTTTGGTGTCTGTGTTTCAGGCTGCTGAGACTCACTAGTAAATAAGCGCTAACATTAAAATGTATTAAATGAAGAAAAAATGCAAATCACAGTAGATTTCAATTTATTAGTGTCACTTCTTTTGACTAATTTTCCATGATTCTCAACTACATACAGAATCTGAAGGCCGCAGCCCTGTGCACTCATGCTTTAACATCACATGAGTTCCTGGTCCCATGGAGGACATATGCCACAACAACATGGTGTTGTCATGTGGCATCGAGCACAAGAGGGGAAGGACTGAGTTGTTCCACCGCAGCACCCATGCCAGCAAGGCAGAGGAACCCAGGAACCCAGGAACCTGGAGAGAGTCCAGGTCATCAGTGCCAGACGCAGTCCAAGTGCTTCCACTAGACTACAAGATTGAAACGCCGTAGGATAGACGAATAGTTTGCCACCTTTCAGCGCCTTGCTGTGTGAACAGACGCCAGCTCTGTGGGCAGATAGAGAAAGCAGGACAGAGGAGGGGGGCACAGATGGGAGAGTGCATGAGTGGGATGGGAGGAAAGCGTCTTTTAGGTGGTCTTTAAACACATGTACGGACCCAGAACACACTGCTGCCGGGGAGACAAGTAAATTACTAACAGAGAGCTCCAGAAATGCCAAATCAGCTATATGCAAATTGTGAGTGCAAAAAATGTGGTGCAAGAAAAATGTCATGTGCTAGACAACATATAAATACTGGTGATAGTCATGCATCATATTTACACTGGTTACTTAGCTACCTTAAATGTACTTAAAAGATTAAAAGATTTAGTAACTTCTGAGACGATGTTATCATCTATTGAGATCTATATGTTTTTGCTTTTATTCACCACTTATTTTTATGTTGCACATTGCTGAAGAATCGCTAAACAGATTTGAATTGTTCTGAGCACAATGACAAATAAAGATCTGGCTATCTATTAATATTATTGTGTCTATCATTGTACGGCCTTAAAAACAACCAAAGTTTGACCTAAGAATATTTACATCTCATCACACATGCTGAGATAAGCATGGCAGATATGACATGTTGAAGCTGGATTGTGAAAGCTAACAGGGTGAATGTTGTCTTTTAAATCCTATAAAAAAAGGACAGGTCCTGCCTAAACATTTCTAAAAGTTGCTACAAAACATGAACATAAAGATCGAGCATAACGCTTGTGGAAGGAAAATGTTTCGACTGGATACATGAGCGTGTGTTACGTGCAAGATGTTCTGACTGAAAGAAAGAAATATAAAGCCACGGACTGAGGTATGATGCCTGGCAACATCAAAGGTTTCAACCCACGGTTTGAGATGAGTCTCGGGCTTACAGAGGTTTCATTAAGTGAAGCTGCCAGTTATACCATGAGAGCGCCCTGCCTTAAAAACATCATAGCATGATGTAATTGACTTCTGCAAATGTACAGTACTCTTTGTAGGTGAAGAAACATTTGTTCTCTGTTACAAAGAAAATTAACATGATGAATTTTCACAATTTGATTTGTACACGCAATGAGATGTTCGGGTTGCGTTTGTGCTTACATCCGTGCACGCCCCACCTCGCCCTTTAGTAACATTTCCAGACAGTTAACTCAGTCACCATCTATGACACATAGGATGTTCCCTAAAATGCGCTGGGGGAGGGATGTTTGAAACCTGTAATTTCTCTTTGTGTCAGTGTCTACTACGCAAACCATGTGGTGTATTTCATCAACTTTAAGCTGAATGGAAAATTGTGAATTGCAGGTGTGAAGTTACACAAGCAAGAGCACCTTTTTGTCACGGGGCATATTTATGCCGGCGAGTTGTTGCTCGAGGCCAGAGTGTGCTCACGTTTACTTGAGCTGACCTTTGTTAAGCATGTACACGGACACTGGATTTCTGATCCGAGCCTTGTAATGAGCTTTAACTCTTTTAGCTCAGAGTTTTAACATCTATTTCAACGGCTACAAGAGCTTTAGACCTTTGTCCCACTAGCATAGAGGTGTTAACAGGCCTAATCCTGATGACATGTGGAAACAAAATGGTGTAAAGCAGACTACAGTTACTGACCTTTGGCATAAAGGATGGAGTGGAGAGGGCTTGAAACTGGAAGGAAGGTAAACAATTAGTGTCAACAAGATAAACAACTCTGCAATCTTCTTCCCTCGTCTCTCATTAACTTTGTTGATTAACGAAAACCATGGATCAAAACTATATCAGGGTTTAATCAAATGTGTTGAGTTCATGTCACATTAAAGGCAAACTATTTTATTTTTAAGATGGTGGTGGTTCGATTGTGACTTTAATATACAATCCTGGTTAAAGAGGATTAAAAACATAAACACACACATGACATAAACTGGCTTGTCTGATCTGGCTCCAGACTATTTGCTGTTGAAGGTTTCATGAGCATTAAGCATGATTGTAAATGCAATGAGATTGACAGAGGAACCTTGTGTAAAAAGGGAACCACCCTCCACATATTGAAAGCATTTGGATTATTTCCCGAGAACATCTCTTTGATTGGGGGATTATCACTTTGAGACTGCACGCTGTGGCTCAGGAAGAAAATATCTTTGTTCCTCAATCGTGCCTAAAAATGGAAATTCACCGAAAGCAGGGCAATGAAACCTACATTTTCATTTCATATGCATATGACTCAACTGCAAAATGAAAAATATACGTTATCTTTAATTCGTAAAAATAGAGACCATTTATTAATAGTGTCAGTTCGCAATGAATAAATGTGGAAGGCTTCTGCAGAGCTGCAGCACAGGCTTTAGTGTGGTGTGTACTAAATGTGACTCCAAACATTTAACCCAATAATATGCAAGTAAACAACAGAAAAGGGAAATAAAACAGCTACAGCACAATGAAGAAGCCTGTAGTTTCAGTTGACTCTGAAATAATTATATCTACACTCAGTGAAGCTGACATTAAAGATAAAGATAACAAATGATTTATTCTCACAATTAAGCTAATAGTAATATATAATAGTGGAATTTAGTGCAGGGTAGTATGCTTACTTTAACTAAAAACTACAGTACAGGTCAAAACAAAAAATACAAACATTCAATATTAAAATCAAATCATCATCAAAGGCTCTACTCAGTTGATATTATGACCTACATTTCCAAACAAGAGTCATAATGCTCTTATTTACGGCGCAGATTTGGTTATTTTGAGCACAAACATCGTTGTTATGACCAGCTGGTTACCGGTGGGATGGACAGCATCGTTTGGCTAAGATGCAGCGATGGATGGAAGAAAACAAAGAAAGAGTGGAGAGAGTAGTCATTTGGCTGACTGGCCAGAGGCAATGAGCAATGCGAGGCCTGAGCCACTATGATCAGAGAGCATGCAGATGATAAGTCTATAAATAGAAAAATGCAGCGGGGGTGACAAAGGCTATTTCCTTTCATATGATGCAAAAGGATGGTTGGATTTCTGAACTGAGCACTTTAGAACATGTTATCATGTTAACACCTGTTATCATTGCATGTTTCACCATGTTGGCTGAATGACATGAAACACATGAGCATGATGGCTATTTTGAGCGTATTATATTTAAATGAATTATCACAAGGTTAGATTGCTACAACGTGGCACTGGGCAGGTTTATGAAATAACAATAGTTTACTGCAAAATGTTGTCAGTAGGAAAAATATCAATAAAAAAATTAATGCATGCTGCTAACACTACATGAATAGCACAACCATGAACTATAGATACAAGGCAGCTGATGTTAAGTTTAGGCAATGATGAGGCTTCTTTATGGCTGTGAAAATGCTCCTGCATTTGCAAAGGAAAGGATTTTTTCAGGGTTTTTTCGGGTTGTGTCTGTCTGTCTGAACTGAGATATTCATAACTCTTCTATTGCTCTTGCAAAGTGACACTTTACTCAGGCCTACAATTTAGCTGCAATAATATTACACGGCGGATGGTTCTGTGTGAAAACTAAGCAACATTAGGCTTCATTCTGTTGGGATCTACCCTCTGAAATGAAGCGCTACTACTTGAACTGGAGCCAGAAGTAGTCAGTCATGAATCTGATTACATCAGACTAGATTAGACCAAATCAAATGTTGAATTCATATTTAGTTTTAAATTGTCTGTTGTCATTTCCCTTACAATGGATACTGAATCAGCAGAAGGGAAAGATCTTATCAAACATCGCAAACAAGCAGACAGACAATAGATAATCACATTTGGATGTAAAGAAAACTAACTGACGGCAACGTACATTAGACCTGTATCACAACTGTGTCTGTAGCAGCAACTCACTGTTAATCTTTCGGGTACTTTCTTTATTAATTGTTCATGTTATAAAACTTCAAATCACTTAGTCAACTGATTGCAGAACAATGACTTGCAGCTCTGGCTGTGGTTGCATTAAGAAAGAATTTTCAATAATCTAAATGAGGTGGATAATATTAAGACTTTTTAAGTTTAACTTTACATGTTAACACATTTCCCTCAAAACCATGCAAATAACACTGCAGATGAGTCACTTTATATCTTCAGGACTCAACCAATTCAGTTTCTGCAGCTTATAGGAAGAGGAGCATATAGGACTTTCATAATGACATGGACAGGAAATGAACACACACAACCACTGAGTAATTCTGCCATGTCATACACACACACACACACACACACACACACACACACACACACACACACACACACACACTTGTGGGACAAGTTTAGGCAATGATGAGGCTTCTTTATGGCTGTGAAAATGCTCCTGCATTTGCAAAGGAAAGGATTTTTTCAGGGGTTTTTCGGGTTGTGTCTGTCTACATGACAGTTTCCATTTTAAAATATCTTGTAAATGTGATACAGGCTGAAATCCAAAACGTTCAAGTAGAATTTTATAAAACCAGATGTTGCTCTGCAAGCCTTTTACATTCTGAACAGATCTGAGTTTTTCCTTTGTGTCTGCCCAATCAGCATGCAATAACCACACTGACCCTTTTTCATAAAGATTCCTGGCTTAAGTTATCACTGTAACTGAGATGATAGTCAAACCATGTCACTGAATAATTAAAACAAAAAGTCACATCATTCTAACAAAGTTCAGCTCAGTAAGAGAGGAAACAGGACAGAAACTATGCTGGGTGAATAACGGCCAAAACCTCAGAAAGGATCACATGCACAAGAGGATGAATGGTAGCTTACATTAATGGGTCAAGGTCAAGTTTCTCATGGGCGTTTGCTCAATTGCATTAACCTCAAGTGAGGTCAATTAAATGCTCGAATAACAAAAACCTGAGGAGACAAACACCCCATGTGACTCCATAAACCTGTGGACTCCGTGCAATCTGAAATAAGATACAAATGAACAAAGTTCAGTGACGGAGTGAATCGACATCACAGCATATGTGGGCATATGATAAGAAGTGTGCATATTGTATAACGCCTCTTTAATTACCCCAAAAATAAAAAAAACACTGTATCAGACGTGACCAGAGAAAATTAAATAGTTTACACTGTACGTGTGACTGGGTTATATTTTCACGATGACTGTACACCGGCTGCACTGTTTCAAAAAAAGATGTATTGAGTCTAATCTGGTCTCTTGTTTACTGTGTCTTCATAACACCATGAAGAACGTTCATGCAGGCAGGACTAGCAAACAATATCCTCCTGTGAGAAGCTATTAAATCTCCTCATAAATAAATAATTGTATTCTATGAAGGACTGACACACACACACACACACACACACACACACACACACACACACACACACACACACACACACACACAGACAGACAGACAAAAAGCAATACATATCTCCCCTATTCTGATCAGTGTATAGTGCATTAAAATTGAATGGGAGAAGAGATCATTCATTGTCTCACTGGCAAACAGCCTTGCCTCATAAGTGGGTATTAAAAAAGACGAACAAAAGATAGCTAACACAATCTAGAAGCCATCCATTTGATCCAAGTCTGCATCATGGCATCAATGCATTTGTGAAATACAGAAATAAACAGGTGTTACCACTCCGTTCAGATTACACTGAAATTAAGTCGTGCAACAAACGAAAGCAGGCCAGACAGGAAATAAAAGCTCTTGGCGTAGCCTATATAAATGTATATGTGCAGTTTGATTTGCAGCTGAATGTGGTTTCTGCATGGCCTCAGCTGGGTGGAACAAATATAATCACTATTTCTGTAAATGTTTAATCGAGCACAATCGCCTGCATCCTGAATGCCTTGTACAATCATTCAACAAACCTTAAATGTAATCTTAGTTGCCAGTTTTTTAGTAAGCCTAACTAAAACAACTGCAGTATCATATAACAACATCATAACCCTAACCCTAACCCTTTTCACAATATGTTGTATACAAAGTACATTTTTAGCTCCACCAATATATTTCCATTTGTGTTTGTGTGACTGCGAGTGTCAATCACACACCTCTTTACACATTTCAGGATTGTTTGCAAATTTGTTCACATGTAAACGTTGACAGCAACAGATTTAACCAGCAATTTGTGTTGTCTGAAATCTTGCAATCTGTGATGAACTGCCTGCAGTACAGGCCCCATGAGGATCCTTTGTGACACTTGTTACCAAGAAACTAAAATAAAAACAAAGTTTGTGGCTCAGGTTCTCAAGGGCATTTTCCTCATCAATCACAATAAAAAGTTACTTCCCTCATCATAACGCCTTTCTGATTTCTTCAGAATGTACTCGATCTGAGGCATAAACATCTGGCTGCAAGCAATATTATAAACTGCCTGCCATGCAGAAAAAAATGCAGGAACTCCCGCTGAGATATTCATAACTCTTCTATTGCTCTTGCAAAGTGACACTTTACTCAGGCCTACAATTTAGCTGCAATAATATTACACGGCGGATGGTTCTGTGTGAAAACTAAGCAACATTAGGCTTCATTCTGTTGGGATCTACCCTCTGAAATGAAGCGCTACTACTTGAACTGGAGCCAGAAGTAGTCAGTCATGAATCTGATTACATCAGACTAGATTAGACCAAATCAAATGTTGAATTCATATTTAGTTTTAAATTGTCTGTTGTCATTTCCCTTACAATGGATACTGAATCAGCAGAAGGGAAAGATCTTATCAAACATCGCAAACAAGCAGACAGACAATAGATAATCACATTTGGATGTAAAGAAAACTAACTGACGACAACGTACATTAGACCTGTATCACAACTGTGTCTGTAGCAGCAACTCACTGTTAATCTTTCGGGTACTTTCTTTATTAATTGTTCATGTTATAAAACTTCAAATCACTTAGTCAACTGATTGCAGAACAATGACTTGCAGCTCTGGCTGTGGTTGCATTAAGAAAGAATTTTCAATAATCTAAATGAGGTGGATAATATTAAGACTTTTTAAGTTTAACTTTACATGTTAACACATTTCCCTCAAAACCATGCAAATAACACTGCAGATGAGTCACTTTATATCTTCAGGACTCAACCAATTCAGTTTCTGCAGCTTATAGGAGGAGGAGCATATAGGACTTTCATAATGACATGGACAGGAAATGAACACACACAACCACTGAGTAATTCTGCCATGTCATACACACACACACACACACACACACACACACACACACACACACACACTTGTGGGACATAGCTGACATGTATAACAGAGCCTTGTTGACTGAATGTCCCGTTAAATGTAGTTTACTTCACGGTCCAAATCTAATAGCATACATTTGAGAAGTTATCAAATTTGGCAACCAAAACAGCGACCCAAGTTCAACTATGATGACACACACCCATAATTCCTCCCAACCAATCAGAGGCTGCTTGTCTTCGTGTCACCCAATCAGCTGCCTAGAGGGCGGGGCCACCCAGGCTGTTGCTAGGGCATGTCCCATATGACTTTTGCACTCAAGCCAATCAAATCGCACCTCACCGTTTTTAAAGCCTGCTTATTGGCTAAGACACACCCGGAGAACCCGCCTACGGGCTTTTCTTATTGGGCAGACCTGCCATCACTCACTCCTCTGAGTTTTAGTTAGGTGCTGTTGATACTGTAGTTTGGAGTCACCAAGACTCAGAACAGAATATAGCAGCTCACGTACATCGCTCTTTAAAATTACAATTACATAAGTTCATGACTTGTACATTTGTGTAGATAGATATTTTCTATTTTTTTATAACAAGACAACGACGAGATGGAACTTAATTCTCTTCTAATTCTGCTGGAGGCTGCAGAGTACTTGGAAAGAAGAGACAGAGGTATTTCAAGCTAAACTGACAAGTTGACAGGATTTCTAGTGATTGTTATTTTGCGAATGGGGCATTACTAGATCGGCAGCTAGCTTAATCTTGTGTCAAATGTAAAGTTTTACCGTGCTGTGCCTTAGTGCAGGTATGATGTCACTTTACAGACAATGGGACGATGGGTGCAAACTGGACCCAGCAGCCTATATGCTAGAAAATAATAGCTCTATCTTATTATTTAAAGTATGTCACGTGTTTATGAACTGCACTTGCATTATTTCTAATGCAGCTCATGTGTTGTTTATACTCAGAAATGCGATGTGTTTTCGTATTAGCTCTTCGGAAATGAGTAAACAAGAGTGACATTGAGAATATGAGCCAGTATCATAATGACAGATACACACCAATGCTCGTGTAGCTCTGACTGTTTACACTATTAGACCTTGCTGAAGGCTATATGGCGCTATATTGATATATTGGAAGCGATTGAATTGATGATTGATCACGTTATATTCCTCTTGAAATGACTTAGCCTCTATAAAGCTTTTTCATGTTTCACCATTTTCCCCAATGACTGATTCACAGCTTATTTTTATATTCTTGCAGCAGACACCACAATAATTTAACATTGATTTTGTTTTGTTTTGTCTATAGAGGCAGAACACGGTTATGCGTCTGTTTTACCGTACAGGAGCGACTTTTCCAGTAAGAAAACGAAAACATCGCCAATTTCCCGAAAAACTCAGAACAATAGGTAAATACAAGTCTTGCTTTTTTTTAAATTTGTTTGTGTAAGTGCCTGCTTTATAGAAAATACACACATAGTGGAGTTGTTTTCATGCACACTGCCATCTCTCTGCTGCTGCCTGGGTTGGGCTCTCTGTTTTGGTCTCTCCAATAAACACTGCCACGCGTACACTGTCAACTCTGCTGCTCCAACTCTCTGTTTCACGCACGTACACACACACACACACACACACACACACACACACACACACACATACACAGACACACAAACACACACTTAAAAACCTCCCCAGGCTGAGAGAAACATGCACATAACCTTTCGTTTCTACACCCTGTCACATGCTTCCACCTGTGCCATTTTTCCTCATGTGGTGAGTGTGTTTTGTATGTGTGTGTCTGATGTTAAATGACAGTCCTTTACCACCAGGGGGTCCCATGTATTTCGCTTTCCCCCCTCATTCAGTTCATGGGACATAGTAGATAGAGCTTTCTGATAAGATTATTGATTGCTTCTCATCCTCTCCTCACGAAACTGTAATCAACAGGCGTTCATACCGCGTTTGACCCCATTCATATGCTGTGACAGTTTGCTACCAATAAAGACCCTGCTGCAAGACCATAACAATCACACGGAATAACATTAGTTAAGTAAATATATGTAAGTTTCTGTTCTACATGGCTCTGTTGCTCTTTTTAGACCTGTTAAAAAGCTTGTTAAATGTAATGAAAGACATTTTAATGAAGAATAAATAGGAAGTGCTGCATTGGCTCAAGAAAACTGGGTGTTGGTGGTGTAGAAGTAAACAATCATGTTCTCTTCAAGGACAGCGCAAATACTCCAGTAAGAATACAAATAATGACTTTCCAACGTTGGATGTAAAATCCATGGTATTTGTTGACAGTCGGAAAAGCATCCAAAGCACTTTGATTATAAGTTAAAACATGTGTTTTATTATCCATATATTAATAATTATTAATAAGGTTTTATTCAAACTAATAGTCAAAGTGCCTCGGATGCTTTTCAGCCAACAAATACCATGGAGCTCCATTCAATGTTGGACATTATTTATTTTGTATTCTCGGTTAATATTGATTCATTATATCTAAAATAAAAAGGCGTGTTCAGTAGGAAGGCCGCTAACTGCGCTTTTATAAAATATTAGTTTTATTATTGGTTAATCTGTTCTTTTCTCGATTAACCGATTTAATAGTTTTGCCTATAAAATGTCAGAGAAAAGTAAAAAATGCCCAAATCCTAGGCGGCATCTTCGAATCCCTTGTTTTATCGACCCATCAATCCAAAACCCAAAGATATTCTTGTAATCATATTTGAGTTAATCAATTATTTTAAAAGCTTGAACTTCATCCATTAATGGTTTCAGCTCTAGTCGCTAACGACATGGTTGACACCCCAGTGGACCTTATGTTGGTCTTGACTGGGTTATACTTTCACTATGACTGTGTTATTTGGCCAGGTGTGTAACAGTGGACTGTTGAAACTCTTGCATGTTTCCAGTTTCATTCCCGAGAACACGAGCTCATGAAGATCTGACAAAAAAAAAACATTTCTGTTGGCTAATATTAGTTTAGGGAAGCACATTGTGCCCGGTTTCCTCAGTAGTAAAAGTTACATCATTGCACGTACAGCATGGCAACCTTTTGTAATACTATTTTAATTACACTCCTTTATCAGGCGTATGGTTTTGCAAATTAGAATATCATTATTGTACGTCACTATTGAGAATGCTGCCTCTTCCACATTCCTGTGAAACAGTCTGACAGAGTAACACAATTGTGTATCTGTGTGTGTGTGTGTGTGTGTGTGTGTGTGCGTGTGGGTGAGGGTGTGGTTCCTAAAACAGGCACCTACACACAAATGCCAGCCCACCAGGCTTCATACACCAGACCTGCTTTTCATAATTCTTCTTGTGACGCACTGTGTGCAAATCCCCCAATTTCCTTTATGTTCTCCTCCAGGTTTGTTTTAAGCATCAACAGGATGCAGGGTGTAGTGACGTGAAAACATGTTTCATGTTCAAACTCAAACGGTAGCAAAGTGAAACAGAAGCTGGCTGTTGGTTTAAAAGCACAATGCTTGGCTTTGTAGAACCAACAACTGGTGTTATAGCGTTTGATATTAATCTGCAAATAAAAAACACATCACATGTTTTGCAATAGTGCAATGTTCAGGGCATGTGAACAAAAACAGTTGGGAGTCTATTTCTGCACACAGAAAGGAGAAACCCGTGTGGAGTTTCCTTTTTTACTTGCAGACTGTTGTTAAATCCAAACGTTAAAAAGAAAGGAGGAAGACCTGTACTTTTATAGCTGAGAGTTTTCCTGCTTCAACCTAGAAATAAAATAAAAAATATAAATAGCCCAATAATTACTTCCTGTGAACGTGTGAGAAAATACACAAGGTGCTCTGAAGATGAGCTTTGGCAGTTTTACATCTCATAAAAAGAGTGATACAAGGCGAATATGTAGGCCTTTGATCACCAGGGCCATGCTTATGACATCAGAGCACAGAGTGCTTTGCATGGCACACCATTATTTAGCATAATATGTGTAGGTGCTTTATCCTGCTGTTGTTACAACTCTGATTACTTCCTGGTCATGCCCTGTGCATTGAATGGGATGTTTCCCCGATTTGTGCAGGTTTGAGGAGCTAAACTTCCTCCATGATTGAACAAAGCTTTGTCGGCCTTTTTTAATCAGGTTTTTAGCAGCAGTGCAACATCCTGTGCTCTTTCTGGGATCATTTCGTGCAGAGGCCACATTATCGCAGTTGCACTGTATCCCCTTTTTTGGTGCAGAGAGCCTCCTCGGCACAGCTGTGGGAACCACTGCTTCACGAGCACAAGGGCTCTCAAACAGTGGAAAAAATCTGAAAAGGCTTGTTGTCTGTCTGGCCCTTTGTTGTTGCTGTTTTTGTTTTTATTGCCATGGTATCCATGACGGCCTCATGAACAGAGGTCCTGTTTCAGATGGACTGCAGTGCCCTCGCTGCACATCACGACAGGGGCTCTCCTTGCTCGGAATAGCCCACACGCTGAGGAATTCTGCAGCCGCTCGGCCTCCAGACGTCTGAGTGTGTTTTTATCCCATGTCCACGCTGCTTCTCAGCCAGCGTGCAGCAACAACAGCAGTGACTGCATGCTGTTTGTATGCCTGTGAGAGCGGGCAGGGAGGGGTCTCTCTCTCTCTCTCTCTCTCTCTCTCTCTCTCTCTCTCTCTCTCTCTCTCTCTCTCTCTCTCTCTCTCTCTCTCTCTCTCTCTCTCTCTCTCTCTCTCTCTCTCTCTCTCTCTCTCTCTCTCTCTCTCTCTCTCTCTCTCTCTCAGAGTCGTTGTTTCCCCCTGCTGCACACTCTCTGACAGATGTCACACAGACTTGGAAAGATATTTTAAAAACTAGACTCCATTTTTGCACACTTATCATGGATGTCTATCTCCAGAACGATCGAGCGTGGCTTGCTTAAGGTCTGTTTTAGAGTATTATAATATATTCCATATATTATATCTAAGGTAACACTTGTAAAGCAACGCAAACATTCAAAAGCCCTGAAGCCACTTGGAAGCAGAAAAGAATCGACTTCCTCTTGACATATTTTTCCTCTGAATGTTTATCAGATCTGCATTTTCCTCCAAAACGTCTTGCTTTCATCTGCCTTACATTTAGATAAAAACATTTACTAACCGAGCCTCACACCTTGGGAGTACTCCCCACATTGTTCCTAACTCTCTTGTCATGTGATTTGAAGTATATGTATGTTTTTATTTTCAGTATTTTAGCACTCGCTGCCCTGACACTCCTACTTGTCTTTTGTGCTTTCAGATCATCGCACAACGAGCTGGAGAAACACAGGTAAGGTGACATCTGAGGCTCTTTAGCCTATCGCATCCCTCACGTTTGTATGATTTGTCTTTGCCAACCGCCCTTGAGTTCCTAACATACTAAGTGAAGTGATGCTGGCTGCAGGTAAACGTCAAGATATTTTCCTATCAGTCAAAAGCACCAGATCGGATCAGAGGTCATCTTCAAAGAGATTTAATCAATTAATACCTCGTGTCTGAAAATGGATAATAAGCTGATTTCAAAGAGCAGCTTCATGTTGATTAGATCTGTCTCCATTTCACGGATGAAACTTGTTACCTTGTATGGAAAAGGGAATCCTGTCAGTAATGTGATAATCCTGCCCAGGCTGACGCCGTGAACGAAGACGGGGTGAATATGGCTCTCGTCTGTCATTTATCCAACCTGAGAAGCCAACATGCACACACACACACACACACACACACACACACACACACACACGGTTATCCCTCTCTACTACTCCCAGCATGCATCTCACTCCACCCTTTTTCTTTTCCTCCCTCCGGGGTACAGTGCTCGGCTCATGGTGATGTGATATCCTCGCTCATTAAAGGCACCGACGTTTGTTTTTGCTCTGTTTCGACTTCACTAAGCGAGGAAGTGACTTCACAGATCCAAAGGGTTTTCTCGTCAGGAAGTAAGACTACCCTTTGATACAACAAAGCCGAGCTGCTTCAGGGACGAATGGTTGTTCAAAGAAGCAAAACTTTTTTTTTTATTTAAGTTTTTGCATCAAGGTCATCCCAAACTTGATTCTTTAAAAAGTGCCTGCCAGAGAGGATTTAGAAAACAGCTGATGTGGCTATCAGCATGTGAGCAGAGGCTGACATGGGTGTGTTTGGCTGCATGTGCGTGACACACTGTCACCCACGATGAGGGATTGGGGTTTGCCAGTCACATGCCTGGGAGTGTGTAGTGCAAAGAGAAACAAGTACAGACATATTCCTCCCTGACCTGAGAGACAGAGGCGGCCCTGGCTGAGCACACTGACGGTGTTGAGACACAATAGTTAGCTCATGTCCAACGACGGGTGTGGTTGGTTACCAATAAAGTGACGGCCAGTTAAACTGACAAATACAAGTGCCAGTAAAGTCTTCCATAATCAATTTACTCACTTCCCTTGTCGTCACTACGGCCACAAGTTTCTAAAAAAGACGTTCTCTTACTCATTCGCTGACTCTTTTGGCCCTGATGTAAGGGCTGAAATACATGAAACTAAGTTTAAATACTCTGCAAGTCACACTGCACTGTTCCCTTATCTTTCTTCCGTCCATGACTGTTTGTCCACCTACTTATTTGTAATGACAGGCCCCGCAGTGACGAGGTGACATCGTGATCTCTAGCAACGTAATGCATTCTGATGCAACCTCAAACCACCCGGCCTTTACTCCCATATGCAGGTGTTAAAGGTTGAAAGTGTGACTTCAGGCCGTAGCCTGTGTGTGTGTAATGCTTGAATCAGTCAGTCAACAGAAAAGGAATCAACAACAACCTCTCATCTAAATCATTTATCAAATACCAAACATTTGCTGGTTGCAGCTGCTTAAATGTGAGGATTGTTCAGTTTTGTATATTGAATATATTTTGGTCCTGGGCTATTGGCCAAACAAAACAAGCACTTTGAGGACACCAGCTGTGCTCTCAGAGCATACGTTAGGCCGTTGTCAACGTTGTCCTAAATTTTAGAAACCAAAGGATACATTTTTGTCTCTGTCAATGATCAAGAGAATAGTTGAAGGCCAAAATGTTCTGCTATGCTCCTCAAAGGAACGGCAGCAAAATGTTCAGTGTCCTCGGTTGATCTCTGATTCTGATTCATAAAGAGATCCGAAAGTCTTCAGCTGTCCTGCTCAACCAGTTTAATGAGTGTGTGACCAGTTCGCAGCATCAATGCTTCAGACCTGTTTAATCTTCAGCAGTCCCAGTATCGCTTCCAGAAGCTGACCTCCATCACGCCCTCAGACGCCACTCCAGGGAGGTGCTGCTGTTTGAGCCCTGACTCACCGTCTTTGTTTGGTCACGTGTCGGTGTGTTTGGTTTACGCCGGTGCAGCACAGAGACGTCCTTATACTGTATGTTCACGTGGTCGGCAATGTGGAAGATAAATGTCTGTTTTAGACACCGGAGGCATTGCCTGCATTGTGACATCACAGATAAAGTGCGAGGGACCTCAAATATTGAGGTTATGTGAGGTTTGACACCCAGCCCTACTTTCAAGTCATCTGAACATTTTAAGCTAATTTCAGTGTCTAATGTGACACCTTTCAATAGTGCTGTGCTCAAATCTTATATCCCAAATATAGCTTATTTCATATCTCGCTAACGATACGATATAGCCTGTTTTCTGGTAATTCAATAATTAAATCATCTGTATAATATTAAAGCCTATTTTTGTCTACAACTGTCAATTAAATACTTAAATACTAATTAAGACAAATGAAAAGTACTGAGTATTTTGTCATTTAATTAAAAACTTTAGTGCAAAATGAAGTTTCAAGTGAAATTATAGAGAAATATATATATATATATTTCCATTTCCTAAACATTGACAGACTACATCTAATTGCGTATCGCGATATCTCAAAATATGAATTCATCTCTAATATGATTCCATCCAAAAACGATCAATCCTCATCCTGAATTATTGCCCAGCTCTAGCTTTTAAATGTGGTTTCTCACTAGCTGCTGCTCAGCGGCCTAATGCCTGCTAGTTGTCTTCCACGATACTGACTGCTGCCCGGGCAGAGGCACCCTGAATATATTTGTGTCCTGCTATCAGAGTGAGACGTTTGGCTGGGTGCCAGCAGCGTCTCACAGGCTCCCCTGTCCTGACACAACCTGCTTATCTGCTGCAGCCTGAGTGCAGCCATGCCAGCTCTGTACAGAGTGTCTCGAGGGCGACTCTGCTGCTTTCTGTCTCTCTCTCTCTTGTCATTGCATTTGAGGCCAGAGCTGCAGATCATCAGCTCGACGTATCCGTGAAACCAAATGCAACTGTGTGGTTGGTCTCCGCTGGCACTGCTTCCTCCCCATTTCTTCAATTTCTTCTACTTCTACCGCTCTCAATGACGCCTATGACGTCTTGTCAGTGCCGCAAGTTTCCTTTTCTAGAAACGCTAAGAAATTGTGAAACTACAGACATTTTGTTTTCCAACATATCACCTGATTACAGGAAATCCAGTCGCGTCAGGCCGGTATGGTGTGGTATGTCTGGTATGTTTGTGCAGCTTCCCTCCATTGAAAAACGGATTTACGTTTCTATTTTTACCTTTCCAGACACAGACACCACCCGTGGCAGCACGGTGTCTTCGGTTTCATTTCTCAATCAGAAAGTTTGCAGATCGATTTCAACAAACAGTATTCTCTTACAATATATTATATCATACCACCAGATAATGTCCAGCAACTGTGTGCTACCCTATTGTACTTAACTCTAAATGTGCATGCACTTCATGGACACAGGAGCAGCACTCAGTTTGTCACGGTCTAATCTTCTCTCTAATTAAATTTACTCTCCCAGTGTCTTCTACTCCCAGCTGTGATGAATGACTTATTTGGCTTTGAGGAACTCTTTCCCCTCGAGTGAAGCTCCTGTGTGTGTGCGTGTGTGTGTTTGTGCGTGTGTCTGTGTGTGTGTGTGTGTCTGTGTGTGTGTGTGTGTGTGTGTGCGTGTGCGTGTGTAGTCCGGGCAGCACCAGACTGGGCTGCTTGAGTTATGGCGGTGTGTCGGTGGGAGGGAGAGCTGTCCCGCAGCCCTGTTACTTCACCTCTTTGCCTTCTACTCTTTTGTCTCCTTCTTTCTCCAGAGACCACATCTGTTTTTTCTGTTATCGTTTTTCTCTCCCTAAAAGTGTCTGAGTCAGCAGAAACCTGAGGCAGCATGGAGGAGAAAGGCAGAGCTCCCTGCTCACAGAGGGCCTTTATCACTCTTTACTGGTCCTCCTGCCAAAACTCATCCGTGCCCGTTTCTCGTCTTTTGAGGTATAAATCTTCTTTTGTGACAGTGAGTTTATGTGGAAGACGCCAGGCTTTGATGGGCCTGTTAATCCTGTTAATCTGCATTTTAATGTGGATTGTAAACTACACAGTCATTGTGAATACAGCTGGACTCATATTATATCTACATCCTGCCTTTAAAAATTAATACAGAGTTAAAAGGCAGCTACATAAACAAAGTAGAATGCTTCTTCATTCCTTCCAGTCTGGGTTTCAGTGTGGCGCTCACACGCTCACATGCTTTGCACGTGGCTTTTGTACTTAACTTCCTCAAATGTCACACTGTCAGTTACATTCCTCATGTGTGTGTGGTGACCTGGAGTCATTAGGTCTGCATGGGCAGCTAATAACCCAGAGTAATGAAGGATGTACTGTACATGGTCTAAGGCACATGTAAAATCCCATATGTTATGCAACAATGATTGTCTCCCGTTTTTTTTAAATGATTAATTGTTTTGCCTGTAGAAGTGTCAGAAAGAAGTCCATCAACTTTTTTCAATGTTATAGCTACTTGAAAGATGACTTTCACAAACAAACAATTGGATGGGAATGTCCGGCTAATATAGTGAGTAAAATATATGAAAGATGTAAAATCAATTTGATTCAATCGTCCTGCACATCCAATACATTCACACTGTAGTAGTTCTGCTATGGAGAAATACAACCAGATATATTAAAGGGATACAACAGTATGGCATGATGCATTCTGTCATATCGCCGGACTGGGTTGTCCCAATTCTTATACATTTACTGAAGTTATAGCTCCAGGACAGTCTGGGTTGCCATTGTTGAGATGCTGGATGTTGGCGAAGAATAAGAAACATGCTACAGCTGGAGGTCAGCTGCAAAGGTCACATGTGGAATTCTCCACCCTGAGGTCACGAGCGCTGAGATGTCTCTGGCTCGCTCAGGTCAAGCCTGGCCACACTGCACCTTTACTATCTGTTGACGAGTGCGTGTGTGTTAGGCCTGTGGATGATCTGTGCAGGCTTTTTTTTTTGTCGTTGCTGCAGGTTACACCGCATTTCTGTGTCAGTAAACGTAGTTCATTGCCACGAAGCAGCTGATGCTCATAAAAACAACAGTGTAGGACACACGTTAACAAGGTGTGTGCATAGCCTTGGGCTTTCAAGGGCAAGGGGGAAAACAACAATTAAAGAAAGAAATGTAAAGGAGGAAAGACGGGAGGAGAGTGAGTTGACCAACTCAACCATTCATGGTTTGGTCCCCAAGCCTTTATCAGCCTGAGGAAGACGAGGAGGAGGCGAAGACATTCTTGAGTGTTGCTGAAGGGAGGAATGACAGGCAGCGTAGGATGTGGGTGCTTTGTGTGTCGAGCAGGCAGCCTGAAATTCAGGTCAGCAGAGTGTGCACACATACGCTGGAATGTAGAGTTAAGTAACGGAGGCGGTTTAGGGGGGAGAATGTGGGTGAATGGGGGTCACAGAACTAGCAGGCCAAGCATTGCTAGAATGCTCTGCAGCCGCATCCACGTTGGGGGCTGCTTGTTTTTCTTTTGGCAAGCAGGGAGTCACAAGCCAATATTTGTTTGATAATGCATTGATACAGAGGATTAGAGCTGCAGGGAGTCTGTCAACATCTGTTTTCGCTTCTCCTTTATTCTCGCTAGTCGAGTTGTTTTTATGTTCTGCAGCAGCAGTAGATTGTAACCTTTTTGGCTTGTAACCCCCAAAGTGACGCCTCTTCACGGGCTGCATAAGCCTACAGGTTGTGACTTTATTTGCAATGCAATTTGCAACAAAAAAAAGGCAAAACAATTGAGTCTTAAGCATATTTTTGTGTCGTACAAATGTCTCCTTTTCTCATTATTATCTCCTCAGATTTATCTTCGGTGGGCCCAGACCCTGAAACAGGCCGCCGCCCCACTGCTCTACAACCTCCTTCCAGAAGTCACTTTTATACTTAACACGGACGCTGGAATCGTCTCTCATGTCACGAGATTCCTGTGCGTCGATCATTGACGAGGATTCATTATAAAACAGAGCTTGTCCCATGTCAGGGGAATGTGTTTATTGCGCTCGCTGAACTTGTCTCTGCTAGTCCGTCCAACATTTGCAGATGTACTTTTCAATGCACGCAGCGGAAGGCAATTAATGTCCAGGTCTGTCATTTGACATTGTGTTGAAATGATTCAGACTAGATGCACAGAGGAGCTTGATCTTTAGTCTCTCTGTATACTCACACGCTCCGTATACTCCTTAAGAAAGATTTGACATCTGTTTTTCTGTTAACACCAGTGTGAGCTGGCTGTGCTGAGGAAGGGATTGTGTAATGATCCCCGCTCTTACAAGGGGATCTTTTCAGTACACGAAAGAAATCTAATGAATCTAATTATTAGGCATTCCCTCGCACCCCTAGTGGAAATTCCAGTTTGTTTTGTGGAAATACTACTACAACGAGTGAACAACAAACTGCCTAATTCTGCTGTTTCCTGTTGTTTAATCACCAGTTAAGCATGCAGAGCCCTTTCTTTACTGTAATTCCACGAGTAGTGAAGTAACCAGGCCGCTCCCTCTGTCTGCACCGCTGTTGTGGTGTGTTTAAGTTTCTGTTTGCTGCTTGCGTGTGAGAGCAGAGTCATGTGAGAACGAGCTCCATGCTCCTGCCGCCAGGAGAATGTGTTTATGGGGACTTGTATCCGTCTGTCTGGCTTTGCAGTTGTCACTGCACACAGTGGGTGGGTGTGGCATCCTCGATGACAGAAAACAAATACAGTTCAACCCAGACAACTGACATTTCATATCAGGGTGATGAAAGCCTCGCGTCTCCCCGTGTGTGTCTCGACTCGCTGACGTGGCGAACCACTCTGCCAGTTTCACATGAGCTGCCTCGTTTTTCTACCCTCTTATTTTTTTTTTAGAAACGGCACATCATGTAAACATGCTGAGGGCTGCAGGGTGACAGGGAGACTGATGAAGGGTTGCTGAAAGGCCCAGTGTGTGTGTGTGTGTGTGTGTGTGTGTGTGTGTGTGTGTGTGTGTGTGTGTGTGTGTGTGTGTGTGTGTGTGTGTGTGTGTGTGTGTGTGTAGGGTAGGGTAGGGTCTCTCACCACCTCAAGAATCCCTCCATCTGGCCTCGCACTCCCCAGGAAGCTGTCAGCCAGATGTGGAGCCAATCGGCTGGCAACCCCAAATTCCACCACCGCAACATGGTGATACAGATCTCACGCAACGCAGCCCCCACTTTCACTTCACGTAACCGAGCTGCGCCGTAAACATCAGGGCCAGATGCAAACAGTTTGGGGTCATTTGTTTGCATACAGTTTTTGCTTTGGAAAAGTTTTGGGGTCATTTTTTTTATCCTACTCAATTGATTGTCGGTAGAAGATAAACCACAGTGATTTACAGATATTTTAAAGGAGAGGGAGAAACTTAAGGTGTAATTATTACAACTCCTGTATTTTTGGCCATCATTTCTATCGGTTATGGTCAGATTGAGATATTGTGCCTTCAATCCTTCATGCAAAACAACACCAGGGAACAAAACGAGTCGGCTCTGGCAGTGAGAGGAAACATTGCAGTGGTGTTTCTGGTGACCTTTGACCTTAGTTTAGCGGGTTTGGCTCCTTGCCAGACAAGCCACTCAGTCCTGTGCGTATGGGTTGAGGAATGCGCTGGGCTGCAGCGAGCTCATTAAACAGTGCAGTGAGTGAGGGGTGAAGGCCCGTTGTTTGCACTGACGGGCCTCTGCAGCTCTTCGTGCACCGATAGATCTCAAGTCCCTGAGCCCGAGATAGTCCTGGGACACTGCTGTCACCAGGACTGTGTGTATGTGTGTGTGTGTGTGTGTGTGTGTGTGTGTGGACACTGGGCATGGTCACCTCTTGTCTTTGATGCAGCATGCATAGATATCATATACATCCATCAGACTTATAAACGGGCTGCACTGCTCACCTTTCACTTGAGCAGCGAAATGTTATTGTTGTTCTGCTTCCAAGGCCCAAAGTGTGAGCAGATCTGTGAGAAAGGCCTGTTCTGTACTCAGTAACCTTGGAGCACAAGTCAGCAGTTTATAAAGCGTGTTCCAGTTTCAGCAGCGTGCAGCTTTCTGAGTAAAAGTTCCCTTTTTTTTCTCTCTCTCTTCTGCCATTGCTTTGTTTTGGCACTGAGCCCCTGATGGAGAAGGAAGAGGAGGGGGAGTGAAGGCCAGAGATCAGACACAAATCATCCCGTGGTACTCTGCACGTGAGAGCGGTCAGGTGGTCATTTCCCCACAGACGTGACTTCAGAGCAAATCAAATTGGAGATTTACCGTTAAATCGTCAGCTGCAGAGACATTACAGGCTGTTTTGTTTTTGTAGTTTTAGCCATTTAGATTGTTAGCAATCACATAAACCTTTCAGTAGTTAGGGTGTTATGTAACACCATCATTTGTGCTTTAAAAACAATAACACTTTGAAATCGAAACGTTGAAACCTTCACTTTTGCACTGTGTTTGCACTTTTTGACACACACAAGTGCACACCCTCATATAACAGCACAGTAATGGTCTTACTTTGTGACACTATTTATGACCGGAATGTCAAAGACAGTCCTATTTTCAACCGAGACAAATTGGAAAATTTGATGTTATTCAGAACCACGTGGAGCCAACTGTCTGCTCTCCTTCAGGAGTTCATGTTCATCTGGTGCCACACTCAGCTTGCATGGCTGTTTAAGGCAATCTGATAAACATAGCGTGACTGGGTTTAGCAATAACAAACGTGAGTGAAGGAGGGTCCTAACCCTGCTCCAAATCGGCTCTGTGCTCTTGAAGAAAAATAGCGAGTGTGCCTCGCGGCAGGGGAACATGTGCTGCTGGGCGTGAGACACATCTGCCAGGTTAAACCCGGTTCTGTCTTATTGATATGCATAAAAACATTGGTAGGCTGAGCCACAATAAAGGAAGACGTGTAGCATTTAATGCACGGCTCAAGACGAAGAGAGGCTCAGCCCGGGCTTGTTGAAACTCAAGTGACGGAAATGATGAAATAGATCGTCATCAGCAATCACATAAAGAACTAGTTTAACGTCAATTCACAAGCTACAGTTTGGACGTATGGAGAGAAGTGCTTTGTTGAGCTTTCACATTTGAAACTGCTGTCATGAGACATACAAAATGTACATATTCCATCTTTTAAAAGAACAGTTTGACATTTTAGATGAGCATTAGATGAGGGATAATAATGTCAGTCCAGACAAATCTTAACAGTGCTGGAAGTGCATCTGTGCATATTTGTATCCTCTGAATGCCAGGTAAAATATGTGGTGAGGATACAGGTGCGGCCTGTGATGACTAATTCAGTAAAAAAACGGGTTTTCTTGGGAGGGAAGGTGGGTAGTCAGGCAGAGTATTCAGGGAACGCCTTGTTTTTGTTTTTCCATTACAAGTGAGAGAGAGTGAGGGGGGAGCGGGGTGCAAGATGGTGGCCCATTGGCTCAAGTTACCCTTTGAATGATGTGTGTGGAGCGCTGCCTAGTGCAGCTGAGCACACTGCACTCAAAGAGCCCTTTTTTCAACCCAAGAGAAAGTCACCCACTAGCTCGGACCCCACTCCTCTCCCCCCTCTGCTGCAGACCCCCACCTCCTTCCTGCCCGCTTCCCCCTGGCCGCAGTCCAAGTGCTTCATGTGGCTGGACTGGGGCAGGTTGGAGGTGGGCCCTCGCCCCTGTCTTCAGAAGACACTTGTTTTCCACTGGGATGAGGGTGTGTTGGTGTTGGCAGGGTGGAGCAGAGGGGTGGAGGGGTTCAGCGGAAGGGGGGAACGGGGGGGTGCAGAATTGCCCCCTGGGAGAGGAGGAAATAAAAGAACGAGAGCACTTTCACACGGCCCTTCTGTGGGAACGCCTGTATGCACCTGTAGAGAGGTAGAGACGCTTTAAAGGGCACTTTTGCTAATCCTTTTTTTTTGTTTACATATTTAAATGCGGTGCATTTTTTTAAAGCTACAACTAAATCAGATGCAACTCTCACGTATGTGTTTGGATTATTATGTTTAGTGCCTGAGACTCTTTTTTCCCACAGGCCGCCTCTGGCTGACCTCTATATGAAACAGACGGAGCTAGTGAGAGGGTCTTACTTCATCTGAAAAACACAGGCGACGCCCTTCCCAAAAAAGAAAAAGAAACAGGGAAAAGACTGTGTGTGTGTGTGTGTGTGTGTGTGTGTGTGTGTGTGTGTGTGTGTGTGTGTGTGTGTGTGTGTGTGTGTGTGTGTGTGTGTGTGTGTGTGTGTGTGTGTGTGTGTGTGTGTGTGTGTGTAAGAGGGTGTTCTCCTGTGTGCTCGGCTCCACAGCCAGCCCTACAGAGCATCATTTCTCTGATTAGGTTTATTGTGGTTGCAGCGATGGCCAGTGGAGACCTTGTATTTTTGGAGTGTGTTTACCGTTCAGATAGAGTTAGCCAAAGTAACGGGAGAGAAGGGGGAAGGCTAGCTCAGAACAAAGAAATGGTTCATGGACTAGCATGACTACTGGAGGATTGAAAGGCCAGAACCAAGGACAGATAGAGGCGGTAATCGTACTGATACAAAATGTTGTGGATAAAAGCAGTCTTCTGAAATAATATACAATATCCATACAAAGTCAGTCAACGTTCACACAGAGATTAACTCTGCCTTGTCATCACTATCACTGAATTACATTTCCAAATGCTGCATTCAGTGAGCTGTTTACTCGTGGATCCAGGGTTGTTGGCCTGTAGGACTTTGGCAGGGATGCAGGCCACAGCTAGTGTCTTGAGTTCAACCGACAGAGTGTCCAGAACAGATGAGAAACTTCTCATGGCCGTCATTTTGGTCAAATGACATTTGCACCTGGTGACTGTGGGGATTTTATAAAGAGCGAAATGACAATGGTAATGCACCACTAGACAGTCGCACTTTTACATATAGATTAGTAACAGTGAGTAGTTGCATTTGTGCAATGCAAAGTGTGTTTTGGGAATACACCACCAAACTAAAGCAACATGTCGTCGCTAAGGCAGGCCGAACCCGACAGGGTTGGATAAATATAATACACTTTTTCTAAAAGAAACAAAAAATAGGAATGTCTCCAAGCTACGGCCGTGTTTGGCTCTTTGAATGTGTGTCACATGTGGGTACACAGTGAAAACAGCTCTTATGATGAGAAGAAGCTGGAAAATATTGAGGCAATTATATAAACTCTGGCTATACGATATGAAATCTATGGTGAAAAATGGCCACATTTCCTTTCTCGTGCTGGGAGGTGTGATTCCTTACTGGGATTTGAAACTGTGTGTGTGTTTGTGTGTGTGTGTGTGTGTGTGTGTGTGTGTGTGTGTGTGTGTGTGTGTGTTGCTGGAGCCTCTTTGAGCTTTTGAACATGTGTCACCAGTGAGACTCTGCACCTCCTCAACTCTTTGAACACGCAGCGTCTCACGGTCAATCCCAAAGTCACAACTGAGCCAACGCAGAGCAGAGCATCAACCCCGATCGTGTACGATTCAGTCACTGCTTCAGTACTTTCCCAGTCACAGTAGAGGAGGAACAGTGTTTGTTTCTGCCCTTCAGGGACTTGTTGATAAGCTCTTGTCAGTCTGTTTGTGTAGGTGCCTGCTCCCTTTTCTGCTGGTGGATGTCTGCTGACTCACCCTGTGCTTGTGTGTTTGCAGACGTGCCAAACTACGGCTGTACTTGGAGCAGTTGAAGAAGCTGGTGCCTTTGGGCCCAGACAGCTCAAGACACACCACACTGAGCTTGCTGAAAAGGGCCAAGATGCACATCAAGGTATTAATAAAACAAATGAAGGATGCTCGGGACATGTCACATCGTTTCTTTTTGCATTTGTTTGATGAAGTAAGCCTTTGTTCGACAGATAATTCACAACAGTTTTGATGATTGTTTTGTTATTTATAGAGCAAAAATGCCAAACATTTGCTGGCCCCACCTGGAGAAATGTTAGGATTTGTTGCTGCTTTAAAAAAAAAAATCATTTCTAAAATTGAATAACTTTAGTTTCTGAACTGTTGGTCAGACAGAAGTGAATTAAAAATGAATTGAAAGAGCCCAATCATTTTTTTGGGAGAGTAAAACTAGAACCTTGAAGAGTCTGTTTTTGAGCGTCATGAGCACCAAACTCAGGCTCTACTTCTTCCTCATCTTTGAGCTGTTTTTCTTTTTTTTCTTTAAGTGTTATATTGTTTTTCTAATCTTTCAATCAGAAGTGGTTCAGGGCATGTCAGAAAAAAAAAGCCCCGAAGACTTAAAGGAAAACTAAGTGGAATATACAGCACATATGGTGGCGGATCTTTATATATGTGAAAGGAGATAATTGGATGTTCAAGGCCGACTCCTCCTCTATGGTTCATTAATTCACACACACACACACACACACACACACACACACACACACACACACACAGACAGATATTTATATCAAAATAAAATAAAGGTATGCAGCAGGACCAGTAACAGAGAAGCACTTAAAAAAACCTTTATTTTTAGATGCTTATCGTTGGCATGCAGAGGATGAACTTACATCTAAGCACAGTGCAGGACACGCTGTACTGATCTTGCTGTTTACAAGCAGTAACACTGTGGTTGGTGGAAAATCCAGACGCAGCGAGTTTAACCCTTCATTTCCTGTTTAGCATGCATGTCCTCTATGCTCAGACGATCCGCGCTGTTTCTCGTCAGTGTTGTGTGTTCTCACATCCAAAAGGGGCCACACGTGTTCGACTTCGCTTTGATTCACCACCGAATCCCTCCTCAAGCAAATAAATGCCAAATCTAATCCCAGGTTGAGTCAAACTTTTAGACAGACCTCACGCAGTCCTTCAGCCACTTCCTTATTATTGTTGTTAAATACGCTCTTCTGTTAGTTTAGCAGATTATTACTGGCAGGAGATGATAGAAAGGTAAAGATGGAGAAGTTTGTGTCCTGCGAACATCATCGTTGATTCTTTGCATTTACCAGAAGCTGGAGGAGCAGGACAGGAAGGCTTTAAACACGAAGGAGCAGCTGCAGAGAGAGCACCGTTACCTCAAACGCCGCCTGGAGCAGCTTTCTGTGTCCGGATCCGTTGAGCGCATCCGCACCGACAGCATGGGCTCCACCATCTCCACCGACTCTGAGCAAGGTACGCTCTCTTTAAAAAGTCCACCAGCAGCAGCACTACAGCAGGGATCCAGTCACTATAGAGCCATGTGTTTCCCAAATGTTGATAGAAGGCGTGAAAATCACACGTTTCAGTCATGATACGATATTATATCAATATCAAGCCGATTTAACAAAGTCTGCCAGGATACGATTTAGATTTGATTGAATGCAGGGGCCTGCGATCGATATGAGACAATATCATACGCCCATTTAACACCATCAGTTACGTTTATATCAACTCACAAAAAGCAACTAAAATATGATTTGACAATTTTATTAGGTGGTGACACAGACGTGAAATGGGAATTTCAAAATAAAGGCGTATCCGACAGATCGATGTATCGTTACACCCCTTCTTCAAATCAGTAATGAGCCCATCAGTGCATAACTTTCTCGAGTCGACATAGACGCGTGCGTGCCACATTCTGTAATGCTTTAACTGAACACTTGCATGTACATACATACTACAGATTGTTACGTCACTCAGGACTTCTGTATTGTATCATGTGGACAGTCCTGGGCGTTGTTGTGGTCACAGCTTTAGGTAACTATGACATGTAAATCACTTCCATGCGATCAAGGTGTGGCTCCGACCGAGTTGACACGCACGCTGTATATCTTGTAGTTAAATGCCTGCTCAACACAATCTACGTGTAAACCCAGTCAGCTGTTTACATTCCTCTCGCTGTCCACCGATAAACTCTGAGGCGCTGTGATCCCCTCGACGAGTTGACCCGGTCTTGTTTGCAGGTTATGCCCCTGGGGTCAAAGGTTAACACCTCAGAGTGCATATAAAGGAGTCTAGCTTTCCTCTTTAGCTACAAATGGTGGGAAGTTTCATGTCATGTGGGTCTTGAGTATACCGGTGCAGGTTGTGTTCAACTATTTCTGTAAACTTGAAACTGAAACGTTGACCCCATATTAAAACCATTGATCGTGTCTCACCCCTCTGTGTGATGGTCATTCAGAACAGCTATAAATACTTTTGCCTTGCGATGCGGTCGCACTACATTTATTCACGCACAACCTTCGTTTAAAGGTGCAATCTGCTGCTCACTGGGGTCACAGACTCGTCAGAAATGCCAAGTTTGGACTGCTGCAGTATGTTTACTAATCCTGGATGAGGTAAACACACATGCAGTTGTTTATCACTGGATGGGGATTAGCTGTAGGAGCACAAAGATCTGCCTTTGTTAATGGCTGCCTAAATCTGGGTTTAATCCGCAGGCACTGCAGGCTCCCTAATAAACATTCCCCCAGTTTGGTAGAAATAAACACTCCTTCTGTCTTTGAACAGAGGCAAAAATAACCATGTGTATTTCTTTTTTTTGCGTGCAGAGGTGGACATCGAAGGCATGGAGTTCACTCCTGGCGAGGCGGACAGCATTGACAGCATCAGCGACGGCGAGGAGGAGGAGGAGGAAGAGGAGGAGGACCACTACAGCCTCCAGAGCAGCTCCAGCGACACCAGCTACACAGCCACACATTCCCACAGACTGCAGCCGCACCACTGTTAGGACGCCGCGCGGCCATCCTTCTCCCAACCAGCTTCCTCTCCCATGCTTCCCACCCCTCACCTATACCTTCCCCAACCATTTGCAATCGCCAACGCCGCCCGCTACCTACATCTGACCGGTCCGCAACGGCGGCGAACCTGGTGCTCCT
Source organism: Cottoperca gobio (assembly GCF_900634415.1). NCBI lineage: Eukaryota > Metazoa > Chordata > Actinopteri > Perciformes > Bovichtidae > Cottoperca > Cottoperca gobio. Next base: position 7,661,558 of record NC_041355.1, on the reverse strand, counting down.
TTCCTGGCCCCGGCTCTCCAGGAAGCACATGGGGCTGAAATGCCACTCAAGCCTTCCTGAACCCCCCCCCCCCCCTGACCACTGACCCTACCTCACCCTACTGTATCCTGCCTGAACCTGCCCCTCCTCACACGCCCTGCCCTCCCACTGCCCTCACAACCCCCTACCTAGTGTTGCCGCAGGCTCTTAGAGAGCAGAGCAGAGCACAGTTTGTGGTTCTAATGGGGACTTCTGTGGTGTGGTGCACAGCTTTGACATGTCAATCAGGATTTTGTAAAGTGCGTTTGTGTGTGTGTGTGTGTGTGTGTCTGTGTGTGTGTCTGTGTGTGTGTGTGTGTGTGTGTGTGTGTGTGTGTGTGTGTGTGTGTGTGTGTGTGTGTGTGTGTGCGCAAGAAAGAAAGAACAAGCGAAGGAGTTTAAGAGAGTTCAAAAACACAATACAAACTTCATGTCATCTCCATGAGGCAATAATACCCAGCTAGGCAGCAGGTGTGTGATGTAAAAGATAAAGCAATTCTGTATTTTCTGCAATATTTGCAACATCGAAAGTAATTTACATCATACAGTATCTTCCCTTTACACAATCAGATTTACCGGAGTAGCTATTGCAGATGTCCTGCACGTTGCTTCAATCGTTCGACTGCTGAAATGAGATTAAAAGGAATAGTTTTACATTTTTGTGAAATGTATTAATGCCTCTCGTACCGATCCAGTCTTTATGCTAAGCTAGGCGACTGCTGGCTGTAGCTTTGCATTTAGCAAACAGACATCAGAGTGGTAACAATCTTCTCATCTAAAGCAGATAAGCTGTTTCTCCCAAAATGTAAAACTATTATTTTCATTTTTCCATGTTTTGTCTACCACCTAAAATAAGACTTCTTCAGCACAAAGTTACATCTTCATGATTAAGGCAGATTTTTGACAAACTGAAAAACTTACAGAGCTGTAGCAGAGAAGAAATAATGTATATAGATGTACAGTTACTGTTCAAACCCTCATGTCTCCCTCTGGTTGGGCTGCCTAACCACTACTCCACACTACTGACCACTACACTATACCACCCTTTGGTGTGGATGGACTACTATGTCAATTAAAAAAAAGGAGTTGCCTCATAACTAAAAACTCTATTCCTTAAAGAATGATTCGGATCTTGTGATTCCTTCTCAGTAGCGAATTGATGTAGCAATAAATACGAGAGGCGGGTTGTTCCTCTGAGTGTTTAAACGATTCACGGTGGACCATGAGGTGTCACGGCAGACTTTGAACTTTTTACCCTGTAGATGGCCAGTGGGAGCTAACAAGAGAGCGGACCTGCAGAAAAAGGGGCAGTTCTCCTTTTTCTTTTTCACTAATGTATCCTTCTCTTTGCTCACAACGCCATTTACCCAGAATTTGCATTTCTCTACAGCTTTGTTACTTTTTCAAGCAGTATTCATGTGTGTCTGGATGTACGTTTTGTTTTTTTCTGATTGACAAGTCAAAGCTGTAAATTTGGAGAAAATGTTTAAGAAAAAAAAGAGAGAAAAAAAAAAAGGGCCAGCTCTAAAGATTTGTTCTCTGTGGAGGCGTTTCTTTTACAAACTTAGCAAATTAATCACATTCAGCTGAACTTTTAATTCCTATTATAAGGCTAATAATCACATTTTCTCTCTGCTGTCTGTTACTTATTTCTGGAGCTTCTAGGCGCAGCTGAAGACCAGTGTAGATGAAAGTGTCTCTAACTGTATTCTTATTCAAAATAGTCACTATTGACGGAGGAGGCACTTCTGTTGCTCTCTGACCATTTAATAAGCATTAGGCCTCAATCTCTGGCAGTCTTTAGAGCTTGGCGACTTAAACAATAAATAAAAAGGGCCAGTCCACCATGGCAGGTCTGCCAAAAAAAAAAACTAAAAAAAAAACTACAAAAGACTCAAGAACTTAAAAAGACTTGCATACAAAAGAAGCAACTCGTCACTAAAAGTGATATTAGCCAGTGTAGTCTATATTTCATGTATTAAATTTTGTATTATATTTTCCTAAATGTTCTCTTGTAACAAAAAGACAAAAAAGAGCGAGTATATTTAGCTATATATAAATATATATATATATATATATATATATATATATATATATATATATATATATATATATATATATATATATATATATATATATATATATATATATATATATATATATATATATATATGAGAGACAGACGGACATGAGGTCAGGCTTGTTGAAGGGAGAGTGGGGGCAGGGGAGCTGATACACTGGCCCCTCTCCCTTGGGTGACTCTCCTGCTGTCATTCTGTGCCTTGGTGAGCCTTCGACTTCCCTCCTCCTCCTCCTCCTCCTCCTCCCCCCCAACCTCCTCGCCCTCGGTCCCTACTCAGGTCACACTCCCCTCCTCTCCTCCTCTAAATCTCATCCTCCCTCTGGTGGGGCTGAAAGCTTAGATTTCAACCCTCACCATGCCAAAACACTTCCATGAGCAAGGGGCACTTGAAGAGAAAATCTCATTATAAATACTTATGGTTTTTTTTAAAGCCCGTTTGGTCTCTACTGAGCAGCCGCTGTTGTTGTACACCCTGTCCAGGCACTCCCCACCCTCTCGACGCCCGCTCTTCTACCAGTGCCGCCTCTGTCACAGAATTTTGTTTTTAAAAACCACACACTGGTAAACTCCCATGGCAGCTTCCAGTCGCCCCGAATGAACACCAACGGGGTTCGAACCTTCTGGGCTTGAAGCGTGTTTAGCTTTTCTTTTTTTTGTCATTTTACTATTAATGTATGTTGACTATGTGTTTCAATGGGAGTCACTGGGATAGGAGTGATAAAATAATCCAATGGCAGCTTAAAGGTGTAATCCTCCGCGCTCCCAGTGGTCCGTCCCAAAAATAGTGTTACCCATTGATCAGGGGACCTCTTGAGACACAGCAATATTACCATCTTGTGCTTTCTGAGGGAGGGTGGGCGGGCAGGGTTTTTAAGACAAGCAGGTGGTTTTGCTTTGGACTCTTGTGGTGACCAACTCTACATTTTTTTTGATGACCTCCTATCTGCACTCTCTCCATACACTGCAGGAGGGCGAAAAAATACTAGAGTTTAAAAACAAAAATACTTTTTTTTTGAAAAAGCTGTTTTGATTTTCTATTTGTCATCGAGAGTTTACATTAATGTCAAAGGATTTGTACATGACTGTTTGTATCAGAAATGTCCATTTTCAGTTTGTTGGTCAAATGAACAACTTAGCAGAACATTTTAATGGCATAAAGTTATTCTCTTGCACAGAACCTCCCAGCAGAGACGTGACAGAGTGAATGGGATGAGGGCCAGATATGAGATTATAATTATTAAATGGCATTATTGAAAAAATGTACATAGAAAACACTCAAAGAACGGCTTTGAATGGCTAACTGGACGTGGTAACATTTTGTTTGAACGCTGGATGGATAGTGTTTATGGAAATTATTTTAATGATGTGCCTTGGAAAAAGTTATTTTCTTGAAGAAAACAAAAGCAGAGATTGTACAAATTAATGAAGACTGTTAAATCAGTCACAGTTGCTCTTATTTTTAAGCCCTTGGAAAGGCAACAGAAGATGTTACCACTTCCTCCCCTCCATTGCAAAAAAGGTAAACATGTCAAGAAGCTGAAGGGGCTCTTTATTAAGACTCCTATTAAGATTAAAGGGTCATTTACGAGTCCTCAGAGCAAGCACACACAAGGTTTGACATTTGCTTTCATGATGCTGTCGCACAGAGATTTACTGCAAAGTTGAGTTTTCTAAGAGCACAAAAGCACAGTGTGATATTTGGGGAAGTCAGCAGGCAGATTGAGAAAAAAGAGAGGGTGGTGGGATGAAGTCAGGCTGAAGCACAGACACAAGGACAGTCTGCACAGAGAGCAGGGTCAAGGCGCACGCAGATGAAATCAGAAACAGAAGACACCATCCTATTGCCTGAGGCTGCCGAGTACTTAGTGCTTATGTAAAACCGACACAATGACTTCAATGAAATATTATTCCTGCCAAATAAATAGTCACTTTTAATAGCTTTAACTGCTTGTAGGCTTTTAGGCCAGCATCCACGCTTTCCGGACCCCCGGACTTTCTCCTTATTTTTGCATCTGTTTTGTACCGGCTGACGCTCAGGAGCCAAACGGGTGTCACACCAGCATTGTGGTTTTTGCACCCACAAGAACCCAGAGGCTGTAGAAGAGGGCGAGCCGGCTGGGATTTACAGTTGAGGAGTTTGTTTTGGGCTGACATACTGTGCAGAGAAGGGAGAGTTCTGTGCCAGAGACCTGTGAATATGTTCCTTTTTAGCGGATGTGTAATACGCATTCAGAAGATGATTGAGAGATATATATATATATATATATATATATCTTTTTTTTGTTTTGTGCGAGTGTGTGTACACGAGTACCTGGTGCTGGCTACATTTTAGCAAACACATGAAGGTATTGTGTATTCTCTCATTGTAATATAATTAAAAATGTTTTATACATAAAGTCGCCGCAGCCTCATCATTTCCTGGTGAATGATTTATGACGCACTGTATGGGACGATGAACTGCTCGTCGTGGGGGGGAAGCAGATCACTGAACAAAGCAGCAGGAATATGCAGATAAAGATGTTCAGATGTTAAAGGGCTTCCTGTTTGGTTTGTGCAGCTGTGAAACTGATCTGTAGTCTGGAGTATCAACTTGTATAAAAAGGTCAGAACTCATCTTTCTGTCACTGTTACAGCAGAGAAACATGAAGAGGCTCAATTAAATTAATAACTTATCACATTTTATTAAAGCTCATTTTGACAATGAAACAAGACAGACATTGGACTTTCACTTGCAGGGTTGGCAGAAAATGTTTTTGAAATGAGTAACAAAACATATTAAATTCTTCAATTAAAGATCCAATAGATTCTGTTTTTACATATCTTTCTACCTTGTTATAATAAATCTATATATATATATATACACTATATCACACATGCTTAATGCTAAATAACCCTTCAAAATACATCACATGAATATATATAATATTATATATAATAATATTTTTAAACTATAAATCAAGTCTTGAAGCAGATGTCATCTAAAAAAGGGAATGCAATGACTGGACATCCTTACAATAATGTTTCATCTTCATTGCAACTTAAGCTTCATACCAGCTTGAAAGGATCCGATCTAAAATATTTTCACTAACGCGCCTCAGTGACGGTCGTACAGTTAAAGGCTAATCCCATTACAGAGTCCATCTGAGCGCAGACATGTGAAAGCTCAATCTGACTTTTCTTTTCACTTTGGTATCTTGCGATTATCAAAGCTTCGGTTCGGACCTTTCTGGCATCAACCTAACCATTAGCATTTATACCAAACGTTTTATTCATGTGCGCATTAGTCCAGAACACATTGTGTACATCCAGTAACACACGGAGTGTAATGTGTTTTAAAAGTGGGAAGTACAGTTTCAACATCAGAAAATGTCAAATCATGAAGAAATCGACCATAAAACAAAAAAGTTCACAGTTTATACATCCCCCCCACACAATCATAACCCTTGTGTTATGATGAGAGCTGTAGGCTGAACCAATAATAATAATAATAATAATAATAATAATAATAAATTAGTTGAATTCCAAAGTGCGAAACTGTTCAAGAAGAGTTTCATAATTCTGCATGAAAAGAAGCTCACTGAAGTAAAATAGATAAATTACATACATGGCAAAACACGGAAATGTGCATTTTTATACCCGACGTAGTTACAGCATTAACGGATGCTGCTCATCACAATCTGAACGTTTCCACAAAAGGCGATATGTTTCAGAAGAAAGGATCAGGACCTGAGATTTAACGTACACAAAAAAACTAAAACGGAGAATAGTCCAAGCCGTAGCCGCTTCATACGAAAGAAAAGCACGGAATATACAGCGGCCAGCGGGATCCCACCAAAACCTTCAGTCCAGACAAGATGATGGAGAAGATCAAAAGGCATAGTGTCATGTCACCTGCACGGCGCTCCGCACGCACCGTCCTGTCAGACGTACTGCTGGGGTTTCTGTGGGACAGAAGCTGCTGACGCCAGGCTCTTGGCCGTCTCCTTGGCCTTCTCCGACGCGTCCTTCACTGTGTCCCTGAGCAGCCGCTGGGGAGTCTCTCCTGCGAGTCCAGAGAGACACAGACAGAATTAGGAAAACAACAATATGGGGTTTTTTTTTTAGCCTCTTTCCAGATATAAAAAGGTTCATGTGATGCCAAGGGAGACTTTTACTACGTGACTGTTTACTGGCTACGTGAGTTCTATTCGATCCTCAAGATTATCCTCCATACGGGATTGTATCAGACCATTTCACCACTCTGCATTTGGGCAATCAGCTTTTTCTGTACAAGCCACAAACCAGTGGGACACCCTGCCTGACGATGTGAGGAGCTGCAGCTCCATCGTCACTTTCAAAATCAACTTAACAAGTTCAAAGCTGCTCAGCTCTGCACTCACTGACCGTGAATTCATCTTATAGTCTTTATGACTTTTATCTGACAAGCATACATTTGTGATGTGCGTCTTGCGTTTTCTTTCGTGTGTAACTTTGCAGTATGTTTTTAGTGCCGTCTTTGTTTTTGACCTGTCAAGGTGACTCCAGATTCAACATGTCAAGTCACCATCACATTTATGTAAAAAGAGGTTAATGCCTGAAATAGGATTTGCATAATGACATGCAAAATGGAAAGGTGACAAAACCTAAATTATAATGGACGTCCTCTAAAAAGAAGAAATGCCTTTGAATCGAGTCTTGAAGTGAGCACACCCATGTGTGTGTGTGTGTGTGTGTGTGCTGCTGCAAACTGCCCCACACGGGATTCAGTGCTGCATTATGTATTTGTGTCTGACCTCCCTGTGAACACTTTGAACTTAAAGTACATCATGTGATAACAACAGCGCCGCTTCCTTAAACCTTAAGAAGACGGAAAGAGAGCAGAGACGAGCTGCTTCCTTCAGACAAAACAGCAGATATGAGTTTTCCATGGGAGGGAAGCTTCCTGCTGACAGAGCGAGAAACCTCTTCGATGTTATGGAGACAATAACTGGAGGGAGTGGATCCGTGTGCAGAGCCAACAAAAGTCTTCACCTGCTTACACATCATATAACCGTTTAAACAACAAAGACAAAATAATGTGCTTTAATTGCTCAAGCAACAGCGTAGAAAAATAAAATCATTGCATGCCTCAATGTGATTATGGTCTTATGGTCACCATGTGTGTTTCAGTGGTGATGTCATATTCACATTAAATGAGTGCAGATGTCACACTGGTTTTAACATCTTTGTGTACCTCGCAATATAAATGTAATGTATTATAACATGTTTCCTCTTCCTCGCTAAAGTGGAGTGGATTTCTTGTGTATGTTTGAGTCACTGACCGTGTCACAGTAACGCTGCTGAAGGTAAAAGGCAACTGAATTCACTTTGAAAGAATTAAATACAAATCTAAATCCACACTTTCACAATATAAAAAATAAAATCAATCAGCATTCCCATAGTTCTGTGTGTGTGTGTCTGTTAAGTGACAGTTTTCCTCTGAAGGAAGAAACAGACATTGCAGTCTCACAAGAGCGGCGCACTGTGTGGGATGTCAAGTGACACCGCCGCTCTGACCGACACAAGTGATTCATTGTATTTACAGGGAATAAATTAATTAAATTGATGCAATGTTTCCGCTTTAAAAATAGGTTTGTATCAATTGTGATATTTTACATCTGCTCTACTTATCACTTGAACGTTTGGTTTTAGCAGTGGACACGGGCATTAAACAACACACACATTGTTGAAGTATATTAAGCTCCATGCAGTAAAGTAAAGGGCTTTGTAAAGTAGGAACTGTTGGATTGTTTTGGATTTCTCTCTATAGCTCGGTATAACTGGCTAAATGTATACAAAAAGGAGCTGGGTTTATTTGGTACTATTTTCCCAAAAGGTTCAGGCTATAAAACATCTGATGCTGAAGAAACGTTCTGACAAAAACACATAATCTGTAAGTCAGGACCTTGTACATTAAAATGTAAGATAATCAAACTACTTGTAAGAGCTGACATTTGTTAAACTTAAGAGGACTTTGAGGATGTGAAGAGAAGCTGCGGCTGCCAACTCAATCGGGCTTTTCTTATCTTGGTAGACATGTTTTATTAATTACCTCTTTGCTTGCAGTTATTCATCGCTCTCTCTCAGCCCTCTTCTCAATGTGCCTCTTTCGCTTTATCTGTGGCTAAAACCCTAAACTGGAACATAAATGCACCTTTCTTCTAGAACACGTTAACTTCCTGATAACATCCAGTGATGATTATGAGGAAGAACTGATTAGTGCGCTGGGTGAACACTCTGTGATCCGAGAGGAAGCCAGCCAGCGATGCAGCGGTAACCACACACACACACACACACACACACACACACACACACACACACACACACACACACACACACACACACACACACACACACACACACACACACACACACACACACACACTATTTCTCAGTTTTGCATCAGCTGTAACTCTGGGCCTCGCCAGCAGTTGATGCTAATTAACGGAATTAACTCAATTTATTCACAGCAAGACATCAGAAGAAGGCTGCCGAGCTAAAAATGTAAAACACCGTATGTGGACGTATGAGATGAGCATTGTAGACGACAGTCAATCATAAAAGCAGAAACTTCAGTTCAGCATGCAGCTCAGCTGACTGTAGACGTGCACAGACCCGGGTACATTGAAGTGCAATCACAGCGTTACATAAATCCGTCTCCAGGGTTCCCACACCTTCCTAAAGATCCAATTCAAGGACATTCCAGGCCCAATTCCCTCAAATTCAAGGACCCAACACGCCAGTTTGAGACATGGATCAAGGTTAATTTCAGTTGCACTTTCTCGAGGCAGGTGGCGCGGGAAACAATTACGTAAATGCAGAAGACACGAGCAGACAGCGGAACGTAGCCCATTTACTAAAACAATCATATTTTTAAAAGCTTCAATTTCTGTTCTGTTAAATTCAAGCACTTTCAATGAACCATGACTTTTTTCAAAAACCTTCAAGGCCCCGTGGGAACCATGCATCCGACACAGACCCTCTCCTGCACCTCCCTCGCTCTCTGCTTTCTACAGAAGCGTAATGCGTTCACATGAGAGAGAAAACATTTGCCCTGTTTTTCTGAAATAACAACTTTTTATTATCTGAGAAAATAATGCAAAAATAATTCTGCTCCGAGTTTCTGAATTAATGGGATACCTCCAAATCCTGCCAGAAGCTCTCGCCTGCACAGAGTACGGGTTGCTGGTGCTAATCAGCCCGACTCTCCAACAATGCTCCATCCGGGTCAGTACAATAAGTAATATAGATGTAATTATTATTATTAATGTCTCAAACCAAAAGTAAAACTGGATTAAACTAATCATGCGGGACATTGCTTCCAAGAAATCGAGCTCTCAAGTAAAGAAAGCTTCTCTTAGGATGTTGAGGTACCTCGTTAACTCAGAAAACCAGAGCACAAGAATTATCCCCCCCCCCCCCCCACGAGAAGCTTTCTCAAAATTCTGAGATAATAATCTCATTAATTCAGAAAAACAAGGCAAACTTTTGATTTTCTCCAGTGAATGCATTATTCCATCAGACTATTCTGTCCAATCAGGGAAGTAGCAACAACACTGGAGGCGTTTCCTCTTCTCCACACTTATTACTGACTGCACTGCCATGCGATGGCAAAGTGCAGTAATTGACACTATTTTCAAAGTCACAAAGGTGAACCTTTACTGTATAACATGCGATGTGTGCAAAACACATGAACAAATGCAAAACTGTATGTAGCATAGTACTGGTAGCTAGCTGTTCCAATATAACAAAGCTAGATTGTAACTACAAAGTCAAAGTTTAGAGCATAGATTGAATATAAATGTAAAACAAACACTATCAATCACAGGGTTACGTTTTTCTTTTTATCACACAAAAAGGACATTAGGGTCAAAGGAAACTAAACTATACACCATCTACTTCTATACCAGCGCTACATCAACTGTTGAGTCACTTTTACTCAAACAGTGTGCATCTGCAGACACTACGCACAAGGGGGGGACATCACTACCTCAGCTACACGGCCTACTGTGTGAGGCTCATTTATGGCATCATGTGACCACCCTGAGCAAAGCCTGGGGTGGCAGATGGATGCCCCACCGCTAACATACTTACCACAACGCTCAGCCTGATCCCAATCCCTGCAGTGGCATCCACAAAGGGGCAGTGGGACAGAATCACAACAATGGGAGAATGTCCTTTCAGACAACAGTACGCTGCATCAGCACAACACACAGTTTGTAGCACAACACAAACCTCGTCAGGGCCCACTGCTAAACTTTTTAACATTTAAAAACAAATAAAAGGATTTGTTCATGCTCATTTTGTTTTTTTGAATGTGTCTATGCCATTGTTAGACGATGGAGTCCATTGGTTGTTGCAGTGTCTGAATCTTCTGCAGCCTACAAACTGTAGTTTTTCTGTCAGTGACGCACTTGTGGTCAACGTTACACAGGAAGGCAAAATGTTTCCACACCTGTGACTTCAGCGAAGCAGGAGGCTTTTACAGTTTTGATGTTTACAGACATTAGTTTATCTTCAGGTTATGAACGTCTTTCCCCCGTTGGTCTCTCCCGGACAGGCTGTTTTATGAGCCTGTCAATAGAACAGCTCCGCAGTATTTTGTTTATGCAACACTGACTGCCTAAATTGTTTCGGTCCGAGTCTAAATTCAGACGTCCAAGCGGTTTGTCGCTGTAGTTGCCACGGTTTCATATCCCTCTGCAGCCACATGGTGTTTCTCAGCAACAAGGAGGCTGCTTAAATGAACCCGTTTCTAAGACCACTTTACCGGATTCATGCAAACACATCCTGAGGATGTTTAGCTATGTGGCCAAAGTTTAGAAAATTAATAAATTACACCATAAATAAATAGTGTACAATGTGTCGCAGTCTAATGTTTTGAGGGGGGAAAAGCCCGACTTCTCAAACGAGCTTCTCTTCTCCAGAAATAGCTAAAGTTAAAAATAAAACTGCTTCGTTCCCCTCTTCCCTCCCCTTGCACTTTCCTCCCGTTTCTGCTGGTGAAGAGTACGTACCCTGTAGGTTGGAGAGTGCGTATTCCAGCCCTTTCATGGCCTTCACCTGGTTGCTCTTGAATCGGGCCAATCCAAACTCCTGGGAAAAAACAGAACAGGAAGTGGCTTTGCATTAGGGAGACGTCTATAAAACAACACTTAGCTCGCAGTGCTCTCTCTCCGTTTCTCTGGGGATGTCAACGCAAGCCTGGCATCTTCCACATCTAGTGATAACAATTTTAGGTTGACATATTTTTGGCTCCGTTTTCACTTCTTCCATCAAATCTCCCACTTCTAGATTTTGGCCTTTGTACACAGGCTCCCACGCCTCGACTGCACATACTATGACCGACAAATAAAAAAGGATTCTGTATGTCACCCACCAAGATAAGAACAAATGTAGCATGAATATATTTCTACTCTCTAGGAGGGATAAAGTAGGTGATTGTAAATAAATGTGTGCTTTGCTACTATCTAACTGCTTTTACACTTCTATGCTGATGAATTCATGTCTCACGTGAGGAAAGAACATAATGCCTAGAAGAAGAATATAATGAAAATGTACATTACACCATTAGTCTACCATGTTGATTAAAGCATGGCTTTAAAGAGGGTGAAAGTACCTGAATAGGTCTGGAGAAGCCGTAAACGTTTGAGGATATCCACGCCTCCCGTTTCAGCAGGGTGGTGGTCGGCTGCTCCACGGAGTCTTGGAAAATACAACGCTCTTCAACCGACTAACGCGGGGGAAGAGAAAAATGACAGCCAATTAAAAAGGTAAAGGACAAAGCCGTGGAACTGTTTGAATGTGTTACAGAACTTAAAGTAAAAATACAAAGAAACAAAGAAGTCCACTTTTCTTGCACGATCTTCAGCACTATGAGTGTGGACAACTCAACAGATTGTGCTTGTAAGCTTCTTTGTTATGTAGCTTTAATACATGCGAGAGTTCATTTTATCTAATAATACATCAAAGTAATGAGTGCAGCAAATTACAGGTGGGAATTTTACATTTTGAGTCGCTTTGATCAGACAACTTCTTTGATCACGAGCAGTTAGTTTAGCTTCACATCATACTGCAGCAGATTAAAAACACGAGTAGCATAGATCCGTCCTGCATTAGTGTGTAGCGTACAGCAATGAGAGTGTGAAAATAGCACACCTTAAAGCTGCATAATGTACAAGTCATGTCAAGGTCCTTCTTCCCTGGAAGATTATTACATCTGAATTGTTCAAACGCTCGCCTCCTTTGAAGATCAGACTGCTTGAGTTAATATTTCCTTCTCCCTTCTGGTGCTCGCAGCTACACCTGACTGCAGTTCACTCTTTTTTATACTCTGCCAACATAGTTCACATTATCGAGCAAGGACAATTTTTGTAGAAAATATGCATTTCGATTATTGTACAAATGCGTTTTTCGCTAGAATTTAACGCGCAGTATAAGTGCTGAGTGCGAGGAGAGTGATGTAATGATATTTAACAGATGTCTGTACTCTCCTTTGTCACTGGAGCTGTGATAACCCGAACCACTACGATCAGCAAACCGTTTCTTTTGACCCCTTGTGAACACAACTGACATATTTTAACCTTTTAAGTTAAAATAACGAAACTTCTGTACGTTTATGTTTTATGTATTTATACAAAGAAGGCCCTTACTGGGTTTTTTAACCCCTTACATTACTTTGCTGCTGCCTTTTAATGTGGGTCCTTATCGAACACGCTCAAATGATTAGATTACGTTGCAGGTGTCGGCTGTTTTTAATGAGCATCTGCAACCTGTAATAACATGAAGAATATTCTAACGCCTGTGTCCCTTTTATCCTTAGAGCAATTTAAAAATGTTAATGTTTTAACGGTTGAATGAATGAACGAACTCCTGAGGCTTATATCACATTATAGACTCTTTAGCTGCTAAATGCTTCCACTATGTTCACCAGCTCGGAGCTAACCGTGTCCATCAGACGTCTGGTGCTGAGCAGGTAGTGTACAGTGGGTTACTGAAAGCTTTTTAAGCCGTTAACAGCTGACTGCTGCGGTGAAAACAACGCTATGAGAACAGTGAGAGTGAACTGAAACAGTTGCGGTCAGCGAAACAATGAGCTGAAACTAAATATAAAGCTTCCTAAAGCCAAGAGGAGCTGCAGATTCAGCTGATAATTCTCTGACACATTGTTTTCTTTTTATAAAATGTTTGATTATAGCTGCCTTAAGGAAAAGCTCCAGTCAAATGAATACAAGAGGTTAGTCTCAGCAGTGTAGGTTGAACGTAAAAGGTCAGTGAGACATCCCGATAAATAAAAACGTTGATAAGAAAGAAAAGGGAAAGGTTGCATGAAAAGCAACCAACCACAGAATCAGGCGCCTCACCATGAGAGTTGTGTGGTTGAGGTTCCAGGTGTAGGTGGTCAGCTTCCTGTTGACAGGATCCACGATGGAGTCCTCGACGATGTACACGAAGCGAGACATGCCGGTGGGGAAGAGTCGCTCTGCCCAGCGAGGCAGCCGGTTGGTCTTCATCAGGAGGCGTCTGGAGAGGAGCCGGTGGTCAGCAGTCACCTCTCGGTACACAACGTCCTCTGTGAGAACATGGGTGCTGATGGACACAAAAACACACAGTGTGTCATTAGTTCTGTCTGAAAACAAAAGTCAGGTGCCCATGTATATACTCAACATTTCTCCTGCTCATACTGGCCATTGAGAGACCCCTTCGCGCTACGTACAGCAAGTGATGGGTGACAAAATCAGGCCTCAGCACTCTGGGTTAGACAACTCAAGTGAATATCTTCACCTATCTTGTACCAAATTCCCTTTTTGTGTTACTATCCGTCCACTGCAGCTGGAAACTCATGTACAAAAAAAACTTTGGAGGATTCTCACTCGACTTTATTAACTTACAGCTCAAATGTGATATTTATATTTTTGCTTTGGATTTTTGTCATCCATCTTTTCCACTGGAGACATGTTAGAACGGGACATTTTAATGGCAAATATGAATGTTACGGATGCTTATAGCAAGCAAAAAACTATATCATGGAACAATGTGAACCTATCCTTTAACTTTCAGCTTTCATATCCGTTTGTGAAACATTTCAGTTCTGTTTAAAACAGAGTTCCACTTTCAAACAGTCATTTAAAAGAATGTATGTGCATGGGTGTGTTTTCGGTCCTGGTGCAGTCGTTTGTGCACAAAATGCAGCTGGGATGTTTGTGACATACAGAGCAAGGATCTCTGAAGATGCTGGTAAGACAAGTCGAAACACGAATATGCTAAAACTTAGTTATACTTCTCTGATGTGTTGTTTCAGTTCTCTATCTTAATCATGACTGAATGCTCTTTTTAGATGTAGGTTAGCAAAGCAATCAGGTTCCCCTAAATTGTATAGTAACATCTGAGTCATACACTCAACTCAATTTGATAACAAGATTCCTGCAGGCCAACAAACACTCCAGTAACGTCACTTCATCTCAAAGGGTCCTCCGTTGAGTGGAGTTTTTAATAACATATAAATATCTGAAAATGTAAACTTTGCCAATTATATTTATGATGAAGTTGGTTGCAAATGACTGTAGCTGGTGAAATATCACATTAAAAGCAGTTACTAAAACTAAACAAAAGGTTCACAATGTGATGTTTTGCTTTTTTTCCTGGTCACTCACATCTAGACAATGATGAGCAAGTAGGATTGTGGGTACTTGTTTTGATTTCAGGCACTTCACGACTACAAACTACAATACCTTAAAGGCTGTGTTGACCTTTGACACCCACCACACGCTTTACAATGAGCACCTCTGAAGAAATACTGATATTTTTCATTGATACTGAATATTACGATACCTGAATGGGTTCGGGTACCTCTGCCAAAAAGCAGAGACAACATGGTCCCACGTACTCCTGATGTCTATGTTGTTACAGAAATACTTGACCATTCTCCTCTCCCTGATGTACAGGACGGCCTGAATCCTGAACCCCGAGGTCCCTGGCTGCGATTACTAAAGAAAGTGAAAACTTGGGTGCTGAATCCATCCAAAACCTGGCACAGTCCTGCAAAGGAGAAGAGAAAGAGCTTTAGCAAATCTGTCCTCAATCAGTAAGCCCTAAAATTAAAATGTACTTAAAGATTGTATATACGTATTGACAAATAATACAGATTGATTTTCACATTGTGAGATTTTGTAATACCGTTTTACCATGGTAGCTACGTTCTCATGATCCCTTGGTAAATTGGGCTACTGTAGACATTGTTGCTTCAATGTGATGATGTAACTTCATGTGGTGTACACCTCATTTGCTGGGTATGCAAGAATCAGCCTATTTTCCTGATGTCATGCAGCCTTAATTACAATATAAAATTATTCATACAATGACAGAAGATTGTATTCATATCTTCCATTTCAAACTATGTATTAAACTACCCCTCGATATATTAGTTTATTACATTACCAATACAATAATTATTCCAGCATTACACCCATGCAGTCTTGCACACTAGCTACAGTAGAACCATATAGGCCGATCCTTTTAATACATCTTACAGAGACGTGTATGGTTGATGCTGTATGTGTTTTATTTTTACTGCTACAATGTAATAACTCCTAAAATGTTCTTTGATTTTTCTTAATTCAATTAAATGGGATCTGTTATGGTTAATTGGAGTTAAAATATCCTTTAACTTATCCCAAATTACACTAATATATGAACATCCTTACCGCCATATGTTACCAAAAAACCCCGGAAGACACTTACAAAAGGTACACGAGTATCACGGTTACTTGCGCACATGTCACATGTCACCTTGACTTTTGGCTTTACATTGCGCTATACTGTTAGCTGAGGGTATGGCTTGTTCTTAGCTCCGTGGCTAATGTTACAGCTAACAACATGTTAGTTCCTGAAGACATCTAACAAGTAGCTTCTTAAAACAGATTACAGTTTGATATTCAACGTTGTGATATTAGATGACCGTCTTTAGCTATATTAGTTATTGTACAGATCAATCATGATTGCTCACCATAAGGTTATTTAAGTTCAGCTAGCCTTACCGCTAAGAGAATCTGAAGTTTCTCTGGCTATCAGGAAACAAGAGAAGACTTACCTGAAGTCACTGCTAAAGAAATGTTAGGCTAATAAATATCCACAGAGTGCCTGGTTGTTGTGTCTTTAGCCCACAAATATCTAACGTTAGCTAATTACATCCATTATCCTACATGTGACAGACAGAACAGGACGGACTCATGTACAAAGAGGACCACGTACAATCACGACATGTCTTCTTCTACGTTTAATAACCGGCAACAAACCAGCCTGAAAGCTGCATGGCGCCACCTACTGCACCGGAGTGTGCAACATCTTCTTTGCGTTTATTGGCGTTTAATACCAACTTGTAGGTGGATACCGCCACCTACCGTAACGGAGTATGTAGAGCAGGATCTAGTTTGTTGTTATTTCTGTAAAATATATTTTTTTCAAAGAAGAAAGGAAATAAATAATAAAATAAACTATATTCTCTTAAACAATCTGGCATTTTAATTGTGTGTTCCCTTCCAAATCTATACTCCGGCCTCTTTCACCTTTGGTTACAAACTCACTCTTTCTTCATTATATTGGACAGTGCATTATTACATGTCCAGCATTTTCAGTCATATTACAATGCACACATGTGAATTTACTTCTCATAATATGCATTGAAGTTCTGTGCTTTATTTGAGTATTTCCATTTCCTGCTACTTCATACTTCTACTCTACTGCACCTCAAAGGGAAATATTGTACGTGTTACTCCACTACACTTATGTGATCACTTTAGTTAATTTGATGATTCAGATTCAGTTTAAATAAATTAAATATAATCAACAAATAATTTATCATATATTATTATAGGTTAAAATAAAACTTTATTGATACCTTCGAAAAATTCACAACATCAGTATATACAGTATATTAAAAACAAATCTGGAGAAATCTGGCTCCACCTGTGCCAGCTGCAACATGAATGTGATGAACACATTAATGCATTAATAATTATAATTCAATAATTCCGTTTTGTACTTTAAGTATATGTTGATGCTAATACTTTTGTACTTTTACTAAAGTTATATTTTGAATGCAGGACTATTACTTGCTGAGTATTTCTTTACATTGTGGTATTACTGTGGTACTACTTTTACTTAAGTAAAAGATATGGGTACTTCGTCAACCTCTGGTGTTTTTATTGGTTTTATTATTTAAATTTGTATGATCAAACCTTAATCTGAACAGAACTACATCCTCTCTTCTACTTCTTCCTTTAACAAAAAAAATGAATCTGAAAATGATTTAAAAAAAAAACATAGCCTATATCTACTGTAAGCTTTACAAAATATTGATTTAACGTCTTTTTCTTTCTTTTTTAATTATTACAACCTTTAGACCCCCCGCCAGTTAGACACCTCTTAAAAAAGTTCTTGTGTGAAATATTTTCCGATAATTCTTTATCTATCTTATTTGCATTTAAATCTGTTTTGCACAAAAGTTAATTATACGTCTTTTTTATTGTGCCATTAAGTGTTGCATGAAATGCATTCAAGGCAAAGCAACTTTATTTAAATAACACATTTCATACAGAGGGTAAATTCAAGTCAACTGACAGCACATGGATATGGCCTCAACTGTAATGTTTAGGCTACAATGCAGATCATTGAAATCAGGCAATAGGAATAATTTAGTGCAGCTATAGTCCACGTGCAAAACCAAATTATGTCTACGTTTGAATCTGATTTAAAACGTACCCTGTCATTATCCTAGTGATTATTTCACAGATAAACCAACAAACAAAAAAAGATAAAAGAATGATTAGCCTCGGAAATGAACGGAGCCAGAAGATCCGGCTCCCTTCAAAGAGCCGTAATTCCCATCACTGCCTGTCTGACACAGTGGGGTGCATGTAAAAGCACTAATGAACTTCCCCCGCCCTGTCATGTCTTCATGCCTCCTGTGGTAAAGGTTTCCTGTGTTGCGTTTAAGTATGTGTGTAAAAACCAGCTCCTGCAGCGACCACTGGATTCCTTCCTCTCATCTTTGGAAATGCCCAATGATTCAAAGACTTCACGGAAGAGCCCGGAGGCGCATAGAAAACCTCTCTGTCCGTACAGGACACACCGTCTGACACACGTGTCTCTAATTTTGGGGACCGTGCGTCGCTTGGCCCCTGACAGCACAGTGGTTTCCGTTAGGAGGAAATGATGGAGAAGGAAAGTTTCTGACGCCTCTCCGTTTAGTTGGGACTGCCCGCAGGAAAACTAGAGATCATTTTTCGCTTTGCGCCGTTTGCTCGCTCTCATCATAACGCACGCAAATCTGAACGATCTGTATATGGATTTGGGATTAATAGGGTCTCCGACAGTGAAATGTCTCAGGATTGGAAATGCAGCTCCACGCCTGCCTGTTGCTCTTTATTATCACAACAGGTAAGGAAATCTACCAGTCGATCTTATCATTTAGTCTACTCCTTTTATTATAACTGCAATTTGTATTGGACACATTTTTCTTTCTTTTTTTTTTAGCTTGAACTGATGTTTTATTGTCAATATGAAATGGTAGGTTTCTGTGTAAACTTAGAGTTTCATTTTGTGGTAAACTGAAGCCCAGACCCACATCGCAGGAGTCATCAGAGGATTAAAAGCTTAACGAACAAGGGGGAAAGATCTGTGATATGTTACACACAAGTTTTTCTTTGTCTTTTATTTCTGCTTTTACTTTATTACACCTCACAATCTTTTAAATTAGATTATTTTAATATGAAAAATACTAGGACTGCAACTAACGATTATGTTCATTATATTATTAAATGCTCTAAAAATGTTCATCCCAGTTTCTCAAAGACCAAGGTGAAAACAGAGAAAAGCAGGAAATCTCCATGTTTTATTTATAATTACTGTAACGATTAATCGATTATCAAAGCAGTTGGTGTTTATTCTTCTGTCAATCGACTAATCAATTAGTTGACTAATCGCTGCAGCTCTTAAAAACACTGCAACACCACATCACACACACACAGGTCAGGAGAGTTATGCCAGAGTGATACTCTCTTATTACCAGCATGTCTTTTTCTTTCTTTCCTCAGATAAAACATTGGCCTTGTTGCACCACCACTGTGGTGGAAATTACAGCCTGGACAAAGAGCCTATCGGTCACATCAAACTCACTTCACCTGGACTTATTACTGACAAATCCTTACCAGATTCAAATTGCACTTGGACGATAGGTGTTCCTCTGGGTTGGACGGTACTTTTAAACTTAGTGTGGTTGGAGAGTGGTTCGAGCTTATCGGTGCACTGTGTTTGGAACGAGGAAAGATAAAGTCCTGGAGAGCGGGGGGACGGCTCTGCTCTCTCGCTGTGATGAAAACAAAGCCACCTTGACTTGGACAGGAGCAGGACGCTCCTCAAACACTATTCAGCTGTCCTATTATGGTGAGAAACCTCAATCATCTAGTTTGATTTATTGAGTCAGGATGGCCCACTTTCTTGCACCCTGATCACGAGAGTTTGATCTAATTGTCCTAATAACATTTGGGTCAGACAAAGTGTTTTTTGTTTACAGGATTATATTATGAGACTCTGGCTGTACGATGTGTAACTGAGGAAGCCTATTGTTCAATCTGTGCTGTGAGCTGTAAAACCTTCAGTCGGAAAGTTCTTATCACTGTGGCGTGGGAGACAGAGATATGTTGTGTTGTGCTTTCCACTCTGTCTCTCCTCACCCTGTCCCTCTCTGTTTTTGTGTTTGTTTCTGCTCATCCAGTCCAGGAAAGTGGGAGGAATTCCTCGGAGGACCACACCAGCACACATTCAGACCTCTTGCGTTGGTCTCAGTCGGGAACCAGCTTTACAAGCACAGCTCCGGATGGTCAAGATGTGGTAAGAGGGACAGAAAAGGACAGAGATCGCCTCTACGAAGGTCTGGAGCGGAGTTCTGGGCATCAGTCTGTGTCTAGTCCCTCCTCTCAGGACCAGGGGCTGCTGCGCCCCACCTCACCCCTGCAGGGACTCTCTGTGGCTGGGAGAGCCGATAGGGAAACTCTCCCTCTTCCTGAGGAAGAACCAAACAATGGAGCGGATACATCTGGAGCCGCTCACCTTGCTGATGGCAAAATGTTTGCCAGTGAGAGAACACACCCCTATTTCCAGCATGCACTCAGTACAGATACACTAGTTTGACACACCACACACAGCAAACACAGGGAAAAAATCAAGCAACAAGCCTCACACCCAGATGGCACTGACACATGCAACGGCCAGTAGCTCCGACACATTGCATGGCACAGATATACACGAATATACAGCCACTCCGACGTCTAAAACATCTATAACTGCACAAGCTCACTTCAGCTCCAGCGTCCCACCTATCACCTCTTCTCCCCCTGAGCTACCTTCCAGGACAACCAGGGAGAGTGGAACCATCCTAATGCCCCGTAGTGGAGCTGTTAGTGGGGCACCTGGAGAAAAACAACCCCATTCCTGGAGGAGCCAGCGAAGCACCTACAGACATGACTCCGATCTGACCTCCGCCATCACCTCTGATCCTTTAAAATCACCCACGAAACCTCAGCGGGATGACTCCAGCAGCGCACACGCTCATACTGAACCCACTGCGTCATTCTCATCCTCACAGGAACCCAGCGGGACTCATTCATCCACCACCCACGTCACAGGGCTCGACACGTCTGTTGGTGCTGTGCAGGCTGCTTCATTTCATCCAAACATTACTGACTCATCTGCATCAGCTGCGTCAGAGGTTAACAGTCAAACTGCTGCGATTGAGTCCTTTGATACATTTGAAAACACAGAGATGCTTTACACTTTCACTTCTTCCACACAGAGTCAAACGAACTCTCCACAAAGCACAAAGAGCCTCACACACTCGCCACCTCCTGACACATCCTCCCCATTCACACAGACAAACAAAGAAGAGACACAAACGGCAGCGCACAGAGATTTTGTAAATACAGACGTGGCTTCTAACACTATCTCCTCCTCGCCTGACATTACCAAAGTTGATGACCAGACTTCAAGTTTCACAGGTTTTTCTTCTACACCCAGAGGAGCTCTGGGAGATGTAGTTACTGCCGCTGAGACATACACCCCGCGCCCCACTCACACACTCTTACATGACAACTCACCCACAAAATCACTGACTACCGTCCCTATTTTATCATCCAGTACATCCATACACTCATCCGCACCTTCATACACACTCCAAACACACACTACATCATCTAGTAGTTCACATTTAACTCACACACCCCTGCCTTTGCTCTCCACCACCACTGAATCCGCCGCACACACACCTCTCATCGTCCACAAAACCTCACCTATACCGCCACAAACGTCAACATCATCACACACAACTCGTGCACAGAACTTCCTGCCTTTGCCATCTTCTACTAATGTTCCAGTTACACACAAACAGCCCCACAACTATATTACTACTACACAAACTTCTCTGCTCTCCCTCACAACTGCAAAACCAGATGATGGACATGGAGATGGTGAGGTAGAAGTAGAGAAAGAAGAAGAGTCTTGGCAGGGGTCTACACAGACTCCCACAGCTGGAGCTTCATCCTGGACAACCCCACACCCCAGCCAGGAGAACCATGTGGCACTCACACCTTCTGTTTTAACCTCTATACCCGATTTGAGCTCCACAACTAGTCAGACACCCAAGTTCTACATTGTGCCAGACCAACCTGCAGCCATCAGAGGTATTGTACATATGTGTCTATAATTAAAGGGATGATTCAGATGTTTTGAAGTGGGGTTGTATGAGGTACTTATCCATGGTCAGTGTTGGGTAGTCTGAATTATGTAATCAGATTATCAGACCAGATAACATTTTTGCTGCCCCCGTTCAAAGCAGTACATTTCTTTGCTCCTGTGCAATAACTCCTGTCTCTTTCTTCAAACTGGGGGCGTGCCGACTGCCATCTACTGTAGGTAATACACTACGGAGAAGTGCCTCATACGACCCCACTTCAAAATATCCGAACTATCCCCTTTTTAGTGATAGGATGAAGTTTCCAGTCTGTTGTAATGGAAGTATTTGCTCGTTCTGTCCAGTGGAGTCAATTGAGCTGCTGCTGCAGATCGTTGTGGAAGAGTCCAGATCGGCTTTTACGTCTGGTCTGGAGGAAGACACCGCTGCCTGGGTGAGAGATTACACACACACACACACACACACACACACACACACACACACACACACACACACACTGGCATGCAGAAAAGCACTAATAGATCTTATTATTATTATTATTATTATTATTATTATTATTATTATTATTATTATTATTATTATTATTATTATATGACAGCTTTAGAGTCTTATTTAGTAGCTGCTACAAAGTTCTCACTCCCTGTTTCTTTCAGGTGGAGCCGTACCTACAGAAAGCCCCGGGGTTCAGCAAGCTGCTGGGAGTCTGGAGCAGGTGAGGTCTTATAGAGCACATGTGTACCGAAGCTAAGTCACATTTAACCTCACTTTGTGCCTCTCATGTATAACCATTAAATTCAAGTCACAAGCTTTAAACACAACATTGACACATTGTAAAGTTGTTATTGGCATACAGTTGCGTATTCACTCATCCAGCAGACATGGAACTACATTATCATTCATTAGAAGTTGTATTTCTGACCAAGTGTCAAATGTTCATTCTCCTTTTTTAACTCTCTTGTGATCTCCTCTAACTCCCGAAGAGGGAAATATGTGTCTCTTCAGCTGCTGAATGCTTCACTATGTCAATCAGTTAGTTGCTAACTATCTGCAGTTTGGATATACTGTCCCTTCAGAACAGCAAGTGTTGTTAAACAACCTTCTGGGTTTTTCAAAGATGGCCAGGTATTTATTCAGAAAAGTGGAGGCCTAGCTCTGTGACTCATCATAGTGGTAACTCATGAAAGGCACAAACTGTGGTTACGTAGAAGGTTGTGTGAAGAGAGGTACAGAAGGTGACTGTGCTGCTGTTTTAGTGGCCGCACAGTGCAGAGTCTGGTGGAATTTAAAACCAGCGGGGCTCTGCAGTGGCTCAGCATGACAAGACCCACATCACTGTTGGAACGAACAGGACTAGCTGAGGCTGTGTGTGAGGGGAGGACCTTCAGATCATCCAAGATTACCAACATCACACTGGGAGGTAAGCCTCCAACCTTTAGACAGTTTACCAAAGACATCTAACTTTTGAGCCGCCCTGATGTATGTCGTTCTCCTCCTCTCTCCCCTATTTCCCGTCATCTCTCTACTCTCGACTCTCTAATAAAGCCCCACAGAGTACCCTTATCCACCACTAGGGAGGTTTCTGGCTTTTTATTTCTAAAGTGTTCAATCAGTTTGGCTGTGTTATTGCATGTGGAAAACAATTGGCAACATGGTGAGTTTTGTTTTTTTCAAATTTAGGAAGTGCAACCTCAGCTCCTTTAATAAACGGTGTAGCCTAAATAGACAATCTGTGTGTGTCCTGGCTTAAGAATTGTAGTTTTCACTATTTTCCACCAGATCTGCCATTTTCTTATGTTTTCTTTACATGTCCTCTAATGATATCAGAGCATCTTTTTAAAGTGAGGCACAACGGTTACACTTCCAGGTTAGCGGTCAGCCACAGTGGTGACATTTACCTGAGAGGGAATGCCATCCTTAACCTGCTTATTTATTTAACCCACTTACAGACAGTTAAGTTAAGTTAAGCTCACAACCCAGTTAGGAGAAATGTGATTAACATCTCTGGCATACCTAGATATTAAACTTGTTACTGTGGCATGTATTCATTTCACTTTCTGTACTCCTTTCCTTTTCATTTTAGATGTGCAGACCTGCTCCTAGTCTTTGTAGACAACAAAAAAACAACTGCAGTGCTGAGCTGTTTTGGACATTGCTTTCCCTTTTTGGTTAAATTACACGACATATTTGATCCATCTTTAAAGATGTGCCTCTTCAGTAGGTACTGGAATGGGCTTAGTCTTACGCTTTAGGCAAAAATGCTTATTAGTTTGTAATTGTCTCGTTTTAATCGTAGAATAAACAGCCGTTGACGAATATACTTCTTCATAGTTTTCGTTAATAAAATGAACACTGCCACAGACGTACTGAGACTGACTCACACAATGTTTTTTTAATGTCGATATAATACAAATGTAGAATAACACCAGCCTCACCCTTTAACATGCGTTCCCTCCAGGTCTGCAGGGGGATGTGTGTGACTGGTTACTGCAGTGTCCAGCAGGCTACAAGTGTGTATTGCAGCCTGACACTTCAAACTATAGCTGTTCTTCAATCTGTCACTTCGACCACTGCCACCACCATGGCATCTGTACGCACCACCCGGGCCAACTTCCAGTTTGCCGGTAGGAGCACACAGAGGCCCTTACTGTATACATTCACTAATGTTGTATCTTTCCGTCTATACAAGGTTTGTACATGTAAACGTCTTTATGTTTGTGTATCAGCTGTCTTGTAGGAGTGGACTTCTGGTACATGGGTCAGAGATGTGACGTGAGGATGACTCAGGCGCGGCTCGTAGGCGCATGTCTTGCCATCTTACTCATCATGGTGACAGTGATTGCCGTTTTGGCCCTTGTGGCAGTGCGCCGATATAGAGCCATTCTGATCCAGGCCAAAGTAGATCAGACTCGGAGCAGGTATGCATCCGACATATAATCTACAATTCGCAGATTAATACACATCATTCCCAGAAACCATACAGATAACCAGTACATGACATACGATTTATAAACAATTATATTTTTAGAGGGTGATCTAGTTTAAAGAAATGTGAATGAAATGGTGTGTAGTGTACTGTCCTTAACATAACACAGGAAATGATCATATTATTAAGAATAATAACTTTATTTATATAGCACCTTTTAAAAACAGAGTTTAAAAAGTGATCCATAGATATTGTAAGGCAGCTCATTAGTACGCAGGCGTGCACTTCGCCGCTGCTCTGGTGTGGTTTCGGTGTAAGGCCGAAGAAGAAGAAGAAGAAGAAGAAGAAGAAGAAGAAGAAGAAGAAGAAGAAGAAGAAGAAGAAGAAGAAGAAGAAGAAGAAGAAGAAGAAGAAGAAGAAGAAGAAGAAGAAGAAGAAGAAGAAGAAGAAGAAGAAGAAGAAGAACATAAAAGAAAGTCTATAAAAATAGTAAACTTGTGAGTTAACACTTCACACAAACCCAACTTCAGTAAACATAACAATACTCAGATTAATGTGACATACATGGCAATTCCACAATAGACACCTTGGGTGGAGATCCATGTGTCGGTGACACTGACATGGACATAACTAATGTAGTTGTAATTACAGCAATGTCCACTAGGTGTCATAGTCTGGCTGCAGAACCACATACTGAGGATGAAGGCTGTGCTGAAGACTCTGGGGAAATGTTGAGACATTCTAGCTGAATCCAAATGTCTGCAGTCAATCCTGCATAAATATTATGGCTTATTACTGCATTATTATTTGTATTAATAATAGTAATTTCTTGTCACATTCATATCATATGAACTGTGAGTAATCTTCCAAGCAAAGTCTGGAGAAATTTGCAATCCAAGCGGACTCTCTGGAAGTCCGCAAAAAATCTGTGGAAAGTGTGGACAGGCTTAAGAAATGTGTTGATGTGCGGACATTGGGATTCAACCTCTTTAAAGCTACACTAGCCAACATGTTAGTGTTAAGACACTAAATCACATAGTGGGGCTGCAAGAGGGAAGAGTTGTATCCACCTTAACTGACACCCTGTAGTTCCATCCTATTGCTTAGATTAATGTCTAATACTGGGTACAGACACGGTTGAAGAAAGTTCAGACAGGAGTCCGTGAGGTTAAGCCTTAAAGTCAGAGTGTTTCATTAACAGTACGGAGAGAGCTTTATGTCCAGAGAAAGTTGGACTCTTAGATCAGAGCTTTGCTTCCACCAGCAGGCCCAGTCAACTGGAGAGCACAGCCGACTGTCAACTTCACCTCTCCCTCCCCATTAGTTTTCTTTTAACACTTCATTGATGTGTGTACAATGTAAAGAGGGCACCACAATCAATAGTGCAATAGTAGATAGGGATTTTAAGAATGACATAAAAAAAGAAAATAATATCAATCATATCAAAACATCAATAATAAAATAAAATAAATAATAAAACAACCCTCCCCCCCTCAATCCTGCCGGAGCCACAGGAAAGTGATCATGTCGGACACCGCAACATTACAGGGGAGTGGTACTCAAGACACACTGACCATTGTTAGCAAAGAGCAAACCACCAATTTAAGCATTTAACCCCTTTTGAAACACATAGTTCTGAAAATCCCACTACTTAATCTTTCCAAAATGTTCTCCAGTAAGACTTTCAATATTGTAATAAAATGGACAAATATATATGCACAGGTGGAGAAAGTACTCCGATCTTTTAACGTAATAATGCCACAGTGTAGAAATACTCCGTTACACGTAAAGTAAAGTAAAAGTACAAAAGTTTCAGCATCAAAATAAACTTCAAGCACCAAAAGTGAAATTACTCATTCTGTACAACGACCCATTTCAGAATAATATATATTATATTGATCACTTTAATGTTGCTGCAGTTTTATTACAACATATACTGCCGAGTAGCTTGTGAATTTTATTAAGGGATCAATAAAGTTTATCTTAACCTTTTAATAGTACATGATGATGTTTATTATATCTTGTATTATTAATCTGAATCTAAAATTAATATACAATGTTTGCCTCTGAATTGTAGTGGGGTAGAAGTGTAAAGTAGCAGGAAATGGAAATACTCAAGTAAAATGTCACTTAAGTGCAGTACTTGAGTAAATGTCCTTAGATACTGTCCACCACTGTATGAAAAAGATCTATTCTTACTCTAACCCAGATCAAACTGATAAAACTGATACATTACATGAATACAATAGGGAAAATG
The DNA here is from genome assembly GCF_900634415.1 of Cottoperca gobio. Lineage (NCBI taxonomy): Eukaryota > Metazoa > Chordata > Actinopteri > Perciformes > Bovichtidae > Cottoperca > Cottoperca gobio. Next base: position 7,634,515 of record NC_041355.1, on the reverse strand, counting down.
TATCCTCACATTATGTGTTGTGTGTGTGCAGCTATCGCAGGTTCAACCATTTTGATGAGCTGTCAGGACGGTTCTGGTTGCGTTCGTGGGCAGGATCAGCAGACTCGCTAGATAATCCCGCTTTTACGCGCTCCAATGAGTTACTGCACCTGCAGGCGCTCGACCGCCCCTGCTGTTACCACGACGACACGCTGTCGCTGGCCTCCACCTCCGCTAGCCACGGGACACGCATCAATACAATCTACCCGCACAGGTACACACACACACACACACTGCTGCCTCAGAGACACATTTGAACATATTGAAGTCCAATATCACACATGAGTGGGTCATATGCTTGACAGTATCAGAAAGTTATTGATCATGCAGGGGGAGTCTGTCCTCCTCTAAAACATGACATACAGACTACAGTATGCATAACATACACTGCTGTCAAGTGCATACCATTTAAAGCAACATCCGATTTAAAGGTATAATATGTAACATTTCCACATTACAATGTGTAAAAGCGACTTGAACTATGTTATATATCTTTTGGGTAGTGTACCTAAATTATCCCAAATGTTTCCAACAGTCTTATAAACCTAGAGAATTTCCTAATAAAAAATGTATTTGATAGGTAACGGTGTATTTCATTTTGGACCTTTTAATGGCGACGTATCCCCTTTGCGGATGCATTGCGTCATCGTTGTGTCTGCCAGAAGCTGTCATGAATGTACTGTGTCTCTGGTTTTAAATCACATTTTTAATGCTGCACTTTTCAGATCTTGGTCGTTTGTTACTACAAATTTTAACCTGATGAAGAATTTTAGTCATCAGACGTCTAGATCTTAACTTAACAGAGAAACTAGCTGAGCTAACGTTAGTGGTTAGCTTAGAATGACATATTGACTTAAGTGATAAACGCATACAACCTGTTGCTTCCATACAAAAGGATGAGAATTAGCCTTCCCACAGTAAACCCAACAAGACTTCGTCTTGTTTTGCTTTCAAGAAAATGTTGGGGGTTTGTTATGCAACCCAGAAAGTAGATCTACAAACCCAACTAAGACACGTACACAATCTTTAATTATACATCACTGAAACAGAAAAACTGATCAAGATTTACACTTTTACTCAACAAAATTATGCGTCTGGTGCAAATGGTTGAAGAGCAGCTTATAATATACTTTGGGTATGTCGTTTGTAGGTATTTTCATATTTTCGAGTAAAGTCCCCCATCCCTTAAGAGGTTAAAGATACAATTTATAATGCCTGGCAACATGCTACAAAGACATAGGGGGCAGCATCTCACCTCGACAACTGGGTCAATACAATCTACATTTACAGTCACCAGGTTGCTTTTGATACTGTAGCGTCCAGGCTGCCTTCAGTCCAACAAGAGACTACGAAGATGTATAGCTGCCCCGAGGGCTTGTCCATCACGTTGAAGGTACAGGGTCTGTGTAAGTTTTAATAGCTTGTTTATTGGACTTTATAGCTGCATGTAGACTAATGCTCATTCACACACACTCGCACACTTTTGGGAGCAATTTGGGGTTCAACATCTTTCCCAAAGACACTTCGACGTGCAAACTGGAGGAGTTTGGGATCGAACCGCCGATCGTCTGATTAGTGGAGTCTTAAATGCTTAAATGTAACAATGTTAAACAAACATAAACGACAAAAGTGTTGGTCTACTGAAAATAACCAATAACAGATAAGTTAGTAGGGACAATACAAGCTAATGTATAAAGATGACTATTTTCTAGGCTATATGAAAATCTATTGATAATAAAATAAAGAGATGTTAATATTGACACATGCAGTACGTAGACAATGTCTGTGTAAATGACCCCTCGGCTCTCTATTCCCTGTAGCTCTCAGTATGGTTGGAGGGGAAGCGAGATGAGCATGGGGGATGGTGTTCTGGACTCGGGTAAGGCCAGTGACCTTTCTGTTTGTAGCTGGCCTGTGGAACCCATTCAGTGGACTCCCTTCCCACTACTGCAGCAACTGGCTTCCCACAGGACGCCCACAGTGAGTGTTTGACTGTGTTTATGTAAGAGATAGACAGGTATATGTATATCTGGTTTCATTATGTGATGTTCCCTTGTGAAACCAGGTGAGGGTGTCGAGGCCACGGTCCTACTGTGAGGGCATGGAGCTGGTAGACCTGGGGAAGAGCTGGACTGCTTGACCGCAAAAAGAAGAATCAAATCAAATGTTGATATTCTGCAGCTCATTTTTGCATTCTATGCTTCAAATAATCTTGTTTTGTTGATAAAAAAAACCTGTAAAACTAAAAGTGTAAATGTGTATATAAGTGTATATTTTTGTTAGATTGTTGCTACATGTTTGAGTTTATAGCTACAATCTGTTTCTAATATGCTCTCTCTGATAAGATGAAGGATATACTGTAAAGATAGAGAAACAAAGAGGCTGTCTTAATGTCTATGGTGCCGAGTCTTATATAATGCTTTAATAAACTTACTCAGGGTAACTTTTGGCAGTTAGAAAATGTTTATTTGTTGAGAATAAATACATTTACTAAATGAAACTTTTTTTTTTTACACAGTTAAAATGCTTCACACAATGCATAAAAACATGTATACAAAAATAGGCTTTACCGTGTGGTTATTTATACATTATTTATTGAATTACCATAAAACATGCTACATCGTCGTGATATATATGTATCGTTATCGAGGTGAGATGACCTATATTGGGATAGAAGATTTTGGCCCTATTGCCCAGCCGTTCGTTTATAGGAACCTAAAAACAAGTGTTCTTCCTCTTGGGCTCCTAATCTGGCCATGGTTCAAGCTTTATGCATATAATAACTAAATGTTGCTTCTCCATGTTTAGTTTGGACTCTGGAAATTATTAACAGACAGCAGATTACGTCAGAGGCAGAGATGGTTTATATGGTGAAAGACAGATGTGTATTTGGGCCTAAAAAACTATAAAGTAGTTGTAAATGTAACTTTATTGAATGACACACTGAAAGTCAATGAAGAGACGGGAGAATTGGTGTGATACGATCACTTGTGTTTGTCGGACTGGAGTTTTTGGGATTTCTGCCTGGAAACGTGTATCTTCTTATGTTACATTACAACGAATATTTCACATACCTTTGTTCCTCTTTCTGTCTCACTTGGGCACACACATGCTCACACACAAGCCACACCTCCTCTCAATACTGTGTATGAACCTCAGCTGGAATGTGATGGCATAAATGACTGGGACAGACTGGTAGAGAGTGAAACAGGCAAATATGTACACTTTATTTCACTCCTATAATTGACCCTGTCCTGGAAAAAAGGAATAAGGCACTGATTGATTCGGGGGGGGGGGAGGAAATGTGGCGAATAAAAGAAGAGAGTGAATGTGTGTTTAAGGGAGAGAGAGGGCGCTAGAAACAGGGATGAGTTACAGAAGCTACCTGCTAGCTTCTTCCATATACGGTCTTAATCAGAGCCAAGAGCCAGGCCTGTGAATTTCTCTGCCTGTGTGACTGAGCAATGTAGGAAGTGAGTGTATGTGTGTGTGTGTGTGTGTGTGTGTGTGTGTGTGTGTGTGTGTGTGTGTGTGTGTGTGTGTGTGTGTGTGTGTGTTGTAACAATGCATGCATGAGTCATGCACGCCACCGAGTTATGAAATAGCTAAGGGAAAGGAAAGTATCTGTCAGGGAGGAGTTAGTGAGTACAAGTTTAAAATTCAAAGTAAAAATGTTGATATCTCCTTTCTTTTTTTTGTTACGTTTATTTGAGAGAAGAGACGGAGCAAATTTATAAATACAAATGTTAATTAAAAAAATTGACAAAACGCTTCCTAAAATACATCAGAGCAAAAACTAAAAAGAGCATGCAGTTGTTAAAAGCAGGAGTGACATATATACATATAAAGACAATGTTGCAAAACAAGCAGGACACATACAGCAGCAGCAAAGAGTGTAGTGCTGACATGAGTATGTAATAATCATCCATCCGTACATGCAAATATCTGGGTACTGGTGAAGGATGCAGAAATCAGACCTAAAGCAACATGCACATTCACCCACACACACACACTTACACATACATACACACCCTTAAAAAGGGAGTTTCATTCATTTCCTCAGACTGGTCACATGACCTGAACAGTGCATTCTTCCTCCCATGTGACTAGCTCCAATATCTCCTTATATGGACGTCATCCAAAGGAACTCTTAAAGGGATGGTTGTCCTGCCCAGTGTGTGTGTGTGTGTGTGTGTGTGTGTGTGTGTGTGTGTGTGTTGTGTCTGTCTAGAGCAGGATAATGCCACTCTGAAAAGCCAATTCCCTGATTAGCTCATTCACCCCCCTTCTATGTAATCCTAAACTGCTCTTACATATGGGTGTTTGTCGGTCTGTGTGGTCACTTCCTGCATGCATCTGCATGAAGTAAAGCACTATGAAACCTACTTCCTGTCTCCTTTAGTGAGCTGGCTCCCATATATCCTTATTAGGAACAGATAGAGCCAGTGAGACTTGTAAGTTTATGAGTCTTTGTCCGGTGCCCTTATTGAGTTAAAGCAGCACCCTGACCCACCCACTTTAAGCCTCAATTTATTTATTTTATCAATTTATAAGATGAGCATTGCATGACAACTTCCACGTGTTTCATCATGAAAACAAATATAAACAAGTATTTCAGGTTGGAGATACACAAGTGCTTTGGGACGTACTTAGGTGTACGCATAAGCAGGTGTGTACATGCATATCAAAATAGGTCACACTCTTTATTAATAATTTCATAATAGGCCTCACAATGTTTTAATTTTGACACCAAATATAGGTATGTTCCAGAAATTACACACCTGACTAATACATCTCATTGAGGCAAGCAAGGTTAATCTGCCCCCTTCTACTCACTTAAACATTTCAAGTGATGAAAGATAGGAGATTTACAATCTCCTGAGTGTTTGCTGTAAACACACCTCAGTCAAGCTTCACCACGTGTGTTGGCTCTGCATGTGTGTGTGTGTGTCTGTGTGTGGTGTTTGACACGCTGGTATGCCAGGGCAGACATGTTAATCAGGGTGTTAACAGTGCTGTCAGTGACCCTGAGATTGCAACCATCCCATGTCCTGGCACTACTAACCACGAGTGTCTGCCATGAATGTACAAATGCATCCCAGTCCACTTCTGTTGCATTCCTTTATGTGCTTCAATTAAATCAGATGAATCATTCATTGATCTGATTTTCTGTGTTCTGCATGTTTCCTCAAATGCATGCGAGATAGACTGGAACAGAATACAATAACATGGGTATCTACAAAATGTTGATGAGAGTTTGTGAAATCAGTATCTATCATGGGCAGGGCCAGGGGCCAGAAGTAGAACCAAGTCATTGTTTTGCAAGTCCAGAGCCAAGACAGTTTCGAGTCCTAAGCAAGTCATAATGCGCTCTTAACCAAATGTAATGACATTTTTCGACCCGCACGTTTTGCATACTGCAATTTGTTTTTTGTTGCCCACTGCGTAGTTCTTGTATGTGAAGGGAATTATCTTTGGTATAACTTGTTTTCAACATTTTGATTTTGTCAAGTGGAGTCTAAACCTTCTCTGGCTTTCACTTCACAAAATGTCACTCAAAGAGAGAGACATGTTCCAACAAGGAAGAGACTTTCAATGACCACAAAGAAAAATCAAATGATTACAAAGAGAAACAATATGACCACAAAGTCACAACATGAACACAAATTGACCACAAAGAGACACAAAGTTACCACAAAAAGACACAACATGACCGTAGAGAGACACACAAAACGACAACAGAGGCACAACATCACCACAAAGAGACACAAAATGACAACAAAGAGACACCAATACCACAGTGACACACAAAATGACCACAAAGAGACACAGAACCACAGAGATATACATAACGACCACGAAGAGACACAACAACAAAAAGAGGCTAATTCATTTAAAACTACGGTATGTGTTTCTTGCTCCTATGTAGTGCCCAGGGGCCCAACATTGTCTTATAATCAGCCCAAATTCCCAATGTGGATAATGTGTCATGGATTAAAACTATAATAGGGTAGACTGCATTACATCAAAGTGTGCTAATAAACTCAATAGAAAATAACATAAAAGCAACTTGTTTCATACTCAAGGATTCTGCTGTGTTTTGCAGCAGTGATTTGTAGCCCACGTGCATAGCCTATCATCCCCATTGCGATCGTCATAATAATGATTAAGAAGGCTATAAAATGTGTTTTTACTGAATACTGATCTACCCCAGATTGATAGTATTGATAGTAGGATATAGGTTCGTTTTCATGTTGTATGTCCCATCTTGTCACAGCGCAGGAGCGATATCTGCATGCGCCACACCCAGTGGATGCGACCGGACCAATCAGAGGGCGCCGTGCGGAAAGTTCTCCTTTTATGGAGAGGGGCTGCAGCGCGAGCTCTGATAAAACCCTGCAATTTACTGGCCTCTGTTGCAGTCAAATTCAGACATCCTACTGGAGTGTATCGCTCAGTCACAGCCTTCCTAAAGCAGATAACCCTCCCTCGAACAGGTAAGACTGAAGATGAAAGTTGTTGTCATGTTTTAAATGCCTTTTACCTTTGTGTACATTAATGTTTTAGCCAGTAAACTGAGTTTAGCCTGCTGGTTAAGTTCTGGTCTGAGTTCCTCAAGTTAAAGCAACTGTTAAATCAACCGTTTGAACTTCTAACTGAAATTCGCTCGGCCACGTAGCTTGGCATTCATTAAGTTTCTGATGAGACACCGGTAACCGTTAAGTGTAGATCTGTTGGCAATGCTGCCGTTTATCTTTAACGGATGATGTGAAATAACCCGGTTGCACCGTGCTGTCATCGCTTCCATTAGTTTTACAAATCAGGCTGCCTTTTAAAAAAAAAAAAGCTTGATCGTTTCGTTTACATGTCTGCTTCGACACGGTGTCTGGTGTCTCCGGTTTCTCACACACACTTGATTACATATTAGACTGGTTAAAATTGGACGGATTAAATTTAAAATGTCAATTTAAATTTGCAGATGAGCGTGTAGAAATGGTAAAAGGTTGCATTGGCATTACTGCAACAAAGCCATTTGACGATCAAGCTAACTTTACATCTCACGTTTTCTCCACATGAGCTTATGGTGGTCACGGTATTAAGGTACACCTTATGGCTGACATGACAGTCAATGGAAGTTCATTCACCTCACTGTTAAAACAACTGTATTAAAGTTAAAAGATGTGTGGATGGTTAATTCCGGTATGGTGATCCCGGTGAAGGGAGTGGCAGGCAGTCTGTGTCATAAGAGGTTAAACGACACAAATGGGGCGGCGGTTTCACGGGCCGTGCTGTCGCCGTCTGTAAACTGCGCTCAGTTTTTCCTTATATGGCCATAGCCAGACAGAGGGAGAAACTGCCTTTTGTTTCTCTGCCTTGGATTTAGACTGGACGTGCGCCATTGCGACATCCAGCGTCCAGTCTCCATAATGACGAGTCTTTAACATAGTAGTTTGCCAGATGTAACCAACTGTCACACAGCATCCGTTTAAACTCAGTTTGTGCCAACTGCTGACTACTTGACTAAGCACAAATCTGAAGAAATTTCCAAATCTGTTTAAAAACCCTTTGGGTGAAAAGTGACTCTTATATTCAGTCTCTTTGGCACATGGACTACTGAGAACTGTAGTCTCATGTGCCCAAAGACTAGAGTGTTATAAGCTAATGGCTGTATCTCAGAAAATACAAGGAACACAATCAAATATATATTTTTTTATGAACTAATAACGATATGCAGTGTAAAACATATTGTATGGAAGTCATTTAATTGTTTTTCAAAAAATGCTGATTTTGACATAGTGTGATCTTTAAAATGTCAAGGTTGGATATTTGCCGAAAGAGTGTTCATACCAGAGTTCAAGACTCCTCGTCATACTAAATATAGTTGTTGGTTAGAACTTAACATTCTCCCCCTTTTCATCCCTCCTGTCCAGAAAATGGATGAGGAAATCGCCGCCCTCGTTGTTGACAACGGATCTGGTATGTGCAAAGCTGGCTTTGCAGGAGATGATGCTCCCCGTGCTGTGTTCCCCTCCATTGTTGGACGTCCCAGACATCAGGTACAGTTTCTGCAATATATTAAGTGTACTAATAAATGACAGTTTGCAAAAAACTGTCCTACATTTCTGTACATTTTATTGATTTCTAACTTTTTCTCTTATTTCTAGGGTGTGATGGTTGGTATGGGCCAGAAAGACAGCTATGTTGGTGATGAAGCTCAGAGCAAAAGGGGAATCCTGACCCTGAAGTACCCCATTGAGCACGGTATTGTTACCAACTGGGACGACATGGAGAAGATCTGGCATCACACCTTCTACAATGAGCTGAGAGTTGCCCCAGAGGAACACCCAGTCCTGCTCACAGAGGCTCCCCTGAACCCCAAGGCCAACAGGGAGAAGATGACCCAGGTAAGGAGAAGGGCTGACACGCACTGACTCATTCGCTCATTCAGGAAGCTCACTTGGCTCACCTGCAGGGCCCCGCAACAGGAAACTGTCTTCTTCCTCTCAATTCCTTCCTATCAATTCAATCTCCAGGTTTCTTCTCTCCTGTGCTGATCTTTTCATCTCTGCGGATGCTTCAGGTTTCTGGCTCTCTGCACTGTGATGCATCAGAATGAGATTTTTTTTTTTTGTAGCATGGTAACGGCTATCTTCAAATCAGGCTGGTTTTAGACTAGCCGAAGTAGATGTCAAGCATCTAACTAAACTGTTTGCATGATATGACGGATGACGTTGGAGCAGGTTGCTGCTCATTTTGTACGTCAACATAACCAAACTAGAGGATATTATATTGACTTGTTTTCATATGGTGTTGATACTCAAAATAAAACAGGCCAGTGTGCTGTGCTTTTCTCTACTGACTGTACTAACCTAAACTAGCTTACTTCAGGTTACTATGACCTAATGACTTATCTATTGTCTCCTCTTCCAGATCATGTTCGAGACCTTCAACACCCCTGCCATGTATGTGGCCATCCAGGCTGTGCTGTCCCTGTATGCCTCTGGTCGTACCACTGGTATTGTCATGGACTCTGGTGATGGTGTGACTCACACCGTGCCCATCTATGAAGGCTACGCCCTGCCCCACGCCATCCTCAGGTTGGACCTGGCTGGCAGAGACCTCACAGACTACCTCATGAAGATCCTGACTGAGAGGGGTTACAGCTTCACCACCACAGGTTGGTTCACAAACACTGACTTCAAGCTAAATATTCAAAAAATATAATGGTTGCTTTTTTTTTTTACTCTAATAGTTTGGTCTTAGTTTCTCAGTCCAACGTGATGTCTTGTCAGTCTAAAACTGAAAGATTCAGTTTAATATGATAAAACAAAGAAAAGCAGGAAATCTGCCTTCTTGAGAGGCTGACTGACATTTTCTTCCAGTTTTGCAGAAATGTACTTAAACAATTAAGTTATGAAAATAGTTTGCTCGATTCAGTTGACTAATCGTTGGCGCTACTTTTCTTGTCTTACAGCTGAGCGTGAGATTGTGCGTGACATTAAGGAGAAGCTGTGCTACGTTGCACTGGACTTTGAGCAGGAAATGAGCACTGCTGCCTCCTCTTCATCCCTGGAGAAGAGCTACGAGCTGCCTGACGGACAGGTCATCACCATTGGAAATGAGAGGTTCCGTTGCCCAGAGGCCCTCTTCCAGCCCTCTTTCCTTGGTAAGTTAAAACAAGGAAACTGGATGAAATATATTAAACAGTTGGAAAGCATAAAGGGGTTTGTAGCAGCAAAGATGAGACTTTATTTAGCATTTTGAGATATGTGGAAGAGAAACTGACCTTCTACTTTTACACCCTCACAGGTATGGAGTCTTGCGGCATCCATGAAACTACCTTCAACAGCATCATGAAGTGTGACGTGGACATCCGTAAGGATCTGTATGCCAACACTGTGATGTCTGGAGGTACCACCATGTACCCTGGCATCGCTGACCGTATGCAGAAGGAAATCACTGCCCTGGCCCCATCCACCATGAAGATTAAGGTATGACTAATCCTCATTACAACTCAAAGATATGCAGTCAACTGTCATAGAAAATGTAAAGAAACTATTTGCTTTGAGAAGCTGGAATTGGATCATTTTCCTCATTAAACTAATTCAAATACACAATCTATTAATCTTTGCATCTCTATTTAACTATAGACTTTCAATACTTGCAGGGTATAAATGCATTTGCAAACTGATATATTAACACTTTTTCTTCTGTTGTCTGCAGATCATTGCTCCCCCAGAGAGGAAATACTCTGTATGGATTGGTGGCTCCATCCTGGCTTCCCTGTCCACCTTCCAGCAGATGTGGATCAGCAAGCAGGAGTACGATGAGTCCGGCCCCAGCATCGTCCACAGGAAGTGCTTCTAAACAGACTTGTCAGTCCCCTTCTCCCAAAACACGCACTGCTACAAACGACTGGCTCAGCATACACGCCTACACCAACACACTGGTGTATGCTGAGCCCACAACACTCTCTTCCCATTTCCCTCATCACTATGGCACCATGCCCCCTGATGGGGAGATACTCTGCAGGAAGTACAGAGCGTCCCAGGCGGCGTGAATGTGTGAGAAACATGATGTCCATTGTCGTGTTTGTATGTCATTCCAGATGTGTTTGTTCACCACCTTATTTGCCTCTATGAAGGTTTATTCTCTGGTGGGGCCCACTTGCCCAACAGACCTGTAGTATTGCTTATGTAAATTATGTAATCTTTTGTTTTTGTACTTGCAGCCTTAAACGATACTTGGTCCTGTTTGTTTGTCATTATGCAAAAGACGAGGCTTCTACCTTGTATGAAGGTTTGTGCATGGGGTTCAAGCCTCTGGTGTACACGACAACCCAATAAAGCGCACATGTATAAGATTATGGTCCGTCTACTTGGTCATTATTCTGCTTGCCTCTCAAATACTAAAGGGAATTTTCTTTTGTGGTCTCTTTATTTTAATGTTAACGCATTCAGCAGGTAATGGACAGTCTTTCACAATTATTTGTGTGTCTGTGCGTAACACAAGGTTGCACAAATACTGTGTTTTGTTTTTTTTATAAATGTCTATCATGAAATTCTTAAAGTTGAATATCTAAACATAAGTCAGTAACGTAAAAGAAAGTGTGTGTGTGTGTATACTTCAATCAGTTTGCAGAAATGAATTCTTAAGATTGTATGCTCAATTTTGTCACAAGGGTGAATGTATATGTAGGACTTGACTTAAATGAGAAATAAGTTTGTCTTGCCATATGTAGGTGAAATTTGCCAATTGCAAAGCTTATAGCATTCACATTTAGTGATTTCAGGCAGAATTACAGAATGTCCTGTTATAAACAATTCAATGTCAAGTTTAAGTGGGAGTTAGACACGTGTTTATAACTCTGACGTCACATTTTGACATGTAACTGTAGCAAAAGCATAAATGAATGATGGCTGAATTCAGTTTCATTGTCCCGGTAATATCACACTATCAAGGCTCACTGGAACGCTTTAATAGAACACAGCCATAATTAGAGTTGGTTTACATACATGTGTTGGTACAAGTTTTTGTTAAATACTTTATTTTAACTGGTTTCCTAGGTTAGGAGTATGCTTTGACTTTGAATTTACTCCTTGAAAAATGCTCATTTTAAACTAAATCTGGTGTTTCAACTATACAATCACTCATGAAAATCAACCGTTTGGCGTCTCCTGGCATCTTACATCATGCAGAGGACTGGAGCTAATTAAGCATTAAATAATTTTGACAAAGTTCATTTGAACAGCTGGTCAAATAAATCAAGGGACTATATACATTGATGCTGTGAGTATAAATGGATTCTGTAAACAATTATTTTTGCAATTGCATTTAGATGTGTTGAAAGGCTTTGAGTTTGGAAATGTTTGATTTAGTGCTTGAATGTTACTATTAAGCTGAACAAACCATGACATGTCAAAAAGCTTGCACTAAGGATAAATCTAATTTCTTTTATAAATAAGAGCTAAGGTCTCAGTCATGCAGGACTTTTACAGCAGTTAAGTTTCTGAGGATATTTGAACACTTTTGGTCAATTCATGAAAATGCATCAACATTGGAGACCATTAAGTGACATAATTCACCCTATTGTAAAGGAGAAAAACTGAATAATGAATAAAGTAACAAATAACATGGAGTCTCATTCAAGCCTTTTAATGTATATGTGATTTTTTTCAAGCTTTAAAAAAAGACTATTATTCCATTTTCAGGAAGTGACGTCATTTTTTGGGAGGGAACTCAAAGGAGTAAAGTAGGATGAGCATAAACTCTTAAAGTTCCATCCAGTAAACTCTATAGACTAATACAAACTATACCACCCATACCACCCATAAGGATTATTAATTGAGTATCTGAGATTGGCCAATATGTTTTCTTGACAGTTAAACATATCACTCTTATATCATGCAAAAATCATGACACATCCTTAAAAAAAGTAAGTTATGAGGCCGACAGGATTGCCCCTGATTATTTTTTACAACTATTTGTAACTATACAACTGTAGGCCTACATGAAAACTATTATATCTTGTAATAATAATAATAATAATAATAATAATAATAATAATAATAATAATAATAATAATAATAATAATAAATTGTATTTGTAAAGCGCCTTTCAAAGCTAAAAGCAATCTCAAGGCGCTAAAAAAAGCCAATACCAATAATAAAAAAAAGGCCATAACAACTTTGAGGGAATGTGTTGCCTGTATAGTATGTATGTAAATGTATAATTACTTAAATATTTGTTTTTCTTTTGCATTATTTATTTACTTATATTATGTTTTAATGTATTTATTTTTCTATATTTTTGTCATCTTCTGCGGTTGCCCCCTTGGCATGTTTGAATGTGTGAATTTTGCTCTATGTCGAATTTGTTCAATAAATGATAATTACAAACAAGGAGGAATAGCTCTAATACTGTCAGAAATGGAAATGCCATTCAAAAATCAAAAATCAATAAAATAAAGAATCGGATTCGACCGACAGGAAGTTTGTCCGTCACTGACAGACTTCCGTCATTGTGCAGCAGCAAACGTAATCCGTCCTGTCAACGGTTGGATGTCACAACGCCTGTGGTTCTATGTAAAGCGGGTTCATCGGAACATGGAGCGCTGTCCGGCTGGATGAACATCTAAAATCAAATTTAAAATCCTGGTGATCATGAATGCGACCGTGAGAGGGATTTCAGAGGATATGGACCGACAAATTGTACAGGTGGGTTCACCGACAAACCTCGACAACGCATTAATAGTTAACGGTAACGCTGAGCAGAACCAACTGAACTGACGCTAGCTAATGTTAACGCTAACTTCGGTTGGACCAGGGTCCACCCACATTTCTGTTAAGTTTTTTCAACCAAGTTGAAATGCAACTGCATAGACGGCGTGGTAGAAAGACTTATGGTTTGGTGTGCTTTTTAGTAACCTGCTAAAGAACAAAAGTAATATATGTATGAGGAGACCGAGACACTCTGGCTGGTCATAATATTGATATTAATATGTTTAAACACTTGTATACATTGCTGCAAAGTCTCTTCTATCAGGATTCAAAAAGCTATATTTTTGAAACCTTCATATTTTCACTTTCTATTCGGCTAATGTAGCATAGTAAGCAGTATAGCATCACCTCCTAATACAAAAATGGTACTATATTATTATTATTATTATTATTATTATGTGTTTCCGCTTATTAATGCTTTAACTATAACGTTATTTGACAAAGCTATATGGATAAATATCATCATCCATATCATTGTCGTATATTAAATATTCTCAAAAATCAGTTGATGGATAAAATAACCAAATATGAGTGTCTGACTTAGACAAATCTAGCAAATGAAATACTCACAAATACATTGATGTGAAATTATATATCAAACCAGTGTTGTATCAAAGCAGTCCCGCGCATTGATTTGCAGCATTAAAAAGAAAGCTACCATGGTATGATAAAAGGTCATATCAGCCAGACCATATTATAGTGTGTTAATAACAGCTTATTTCTCTGTGTTGGACTTCAATAACAAAATATTAATAAATTAGTTATTGCTACTATATTAAGAAAAAGCATCTGTGCCATCTTGGTAATTCTTTACAAACTTTGACTGTAGAGCTGAATTGACTAGTTGATTAATTGATTAGTAGAATGACAGAAAAATGATTGGCAATAGCATAATTAATCGTTTCTGCAATTTTCTAGTAGAAATAGTAAAACAACCAATTTACTCAAATGAGAGGATTTCCATTTTTCCTTTTTGTCATATATCATTATAAACCTTTGGTTGCAAAAAAACAAGACATTTGACTCTGTGAAGTTGTAATGGCTATTTTCCGTCGATTATTGTCTAATTTAAATAAATATCGGCAGCTTAATCGATGATGAAAATAATCAGTAGTTGCAGCCCTAGTTGACATGGTTACACAGTAGGTCTAAAAGCACTTAACTGTGACTGTTTGCTGTCTGTCTCAGGCTGTATTTGACGAGGACACAATGTCCTCTACCTCGGTGGGAATGTCAAATTTGTCCGATGAGATCCTGCTGTGCATCCTCCGCCATGTTCCAGTGTGTGACCTGGTCCTGAACGTGGCAAACGTCTGCCACAAGTTACACACATTGTGCCATGATAAGACCCTGCTCACAAACGTCAGCCTGTCTGAGGAGTATCTGGTAAAGCTGTTGAGAATTTTTTTTCTAATTTTCTATTAATCTTCAGGTTCATGCATGCGTGTGGAACTTTCTGTATAATTTAAAATCATTTATTTAACAACACAGTGGAATACTTGTTGGATTTTAACAGATGTTCTTTGTTTCCTCCAGGCCGACGATCTATTGGTTCGGCACATATTGAAGCTGCTAGCCAATCACATGCAGTCTCTCAGCCTGAATGGTTGCTACTGGCTGACCGGCTCTACAATGGAGGTTCTTGCTCGCTGCAGAGGAGTGACTCACCTCGATGTCACCGGGTGTCGCCTCACTTCCCTTCGTCTCTCCCGTCTCCTCTCCTCCCTCTCTCAGCTCAGATCACTCGCTTTTGACGTAACGCCAGGTTTCAACTCTGCTCAGCTCAGTTCAGAGGCAGTGGATTCACTGAGCCGCCTGTCGGAGCTCAGACAGACACTGTTGACACCAAGTTATGGTGTAGTGCCATGCTGCGCCCAACTCCGCAAGTAAGTAATCTGTCAGATTACTGAGGTTTCACATGAGGCCTGTGTTCAGAATAAGTCCCTATTTGGTAGACAAGTGCAGTATATATTTACTTTTATCAGCTGTAGCATTTATGCAACATGTAGTGCAGGGGTCTGCAACCTGCGGCTCCAGAGCCACATGCGGCTCTTTAACCCCTCTGCAGTGGCTCCCTGAAGCTTTGACAAAGAGAAACATGGAAATCAATAACATTATTTGTATGTATTGTTTTGTTGCACAGTGGACAATCTTTCAAACGGAACAGCTCTTATCTTGGAGTTCGAGGTGATATTGTGACACTGAAATACATTTAATTAAATTTTTACATTTCGTCCACTAAAATATGCGTCACATTCTCCTGCGTCTACGGGCGCGGCACCTTTCCCTGCAGGTGGCTAATCTTGAGTTTCCGACCCCCGGCTAACTCGGTAAGCTAACAATGGAGACAACTAAAAAAAGAAAAGTCTCGGAGGAGCAAAGAGAGTTTAATTGTGCGTGGACAGATACATTTGATTTTACTGCCAACGATGCTGCTTTACCTGTCTGCTTGATATGTGGCGAGAAATTAGCTAACAACAAAAAATGTAATGTTGAAAGACATTTCAAGAACAGACACATAACATTTGCCGAAAAGTACCGAGCTGGAGATGCACGAAAAAAAGCGATTTCTGAACTTCTGCTGAAAGCGGAGCAGAGCAAATATTCTTTCAAGAAAAGGATGAAATCTTCAAACTCAACTACTGCTGCTAGTTTTGTGGCCGCTCAGGAGACAGTACGGCGTGGAAAGCCGTTCACAGATAGAGAATACATGAAAGAAGCATTCTTAAAAATATCAGAGCATCTATTTTCAGACTTCAAAAACAAAGATGAAATTGTTCAGAACATTTGAGATCTGTCTCTCTCTGCAAAGACCGTCAAAGACAGGGCCATTAAAATGGCAACACACATCACCAAACAGCAACTTGAGGACCTCAATTCAGCTGAAGCATATTCAATCACCTGTGATGAGTCAAGTGATGTTGAACAGACAGCGCTGTGATGCAGGTGTGTGAACTGTGATGTGGTGCAGGAAGAAATCATTGAGTTGATACCGCTAAAAGAGTTTGGTGTTGTCCTAATAACAATTACAAATAACAATACAATCTCAACAGATTTGTCTTTCTGTAATTTCATAAATGCAACAAATATAGTATAACTATATATACAACTTAAGCTGTGTTATGAAATATGTGTTGCAGCTCCAGACTGAAATGGTAAATTCCCAGAATGGAGCAGAACAGTTGACTAACGAGACTTACATTTGCACATTAGCACAAAGTCATAAACCAAAGTATTGAACAAATGAAAGTATTGACCTGGTGTTGGTGCTGGATGAAAAGTTAAGGGATCGCCAACGAGAATGTGACTTAATCCTAAGGGTGATATGAATGTCAGCAAATTTCATGGCAATCAATCCAATAGATGTAGAGACGTTTCATTAAAAACTACAAAAGTCAACCACAAGGTGGTGCCAGAGGAAAAGTCAGAGGATCACTAAAGCCAGCAGGATCTATCTTCTGGGGACAATGTATGTGTACAAAATGTTGTGCCGACTTCTCTTGTAGACTGTCGAGATCTATTTCACAAGATAAATGAAAAGTTTGACCTGCCGGTGCTGCAGAAGGGAATGTCTTTAGTATGTATCTTCTGGGGATCATGAATGTCTGTACAACATATCATGGAAATCCATCCGGTAGTTGTTAAGATAGTTCAGTTTGGACCGAAGTAGTGGACTGACCAACACAGCCATCCCTACAGCCATACAGCCATGCAGCCATACAGCCATGCAGCCATGCAGCCATCCCTACAGCCATGCAGCCATGCAGCCATGCAGCCATCCCTACAGCCATGCAGCCATGCAGCCATGCAGCCATCCCTACAGCCATGCAGCCATGCAGCCATACAGCCATGCAGCCATACAGCCATGCAGCCATACAGCCATGCAGCCATGCAGCCATGCAGCCATCCCTACAGCCATGCAGCCATACAGCCATGCAGCCATACAGCCATGCAGCCATACAGCCATGCAGCCATGCAGCCATACAGCCATGCAGCCATCCCTACAGCCATGCAGCCATGCAGCCATACAGCCATGCAGCCATACAGCCATGCAGCCATCCCTACAGCCATACAGCCATGCAGCCATGCAGCCATACAGCCATGCAGCCATGCAGCCATCCCTACAGCCATGCAGCCATGCAGCCATACAGCCATACAGCCATGCAGCCATGCCTCACCTGCTTGTGCATTTTGTCACAATCTAATCTTGCTCTCTCTTTTTGACTTATTAGTTATTATGTACAACGTCAGAAACAAATTCTGAAATCTGCACGTACTTTTCACTCCAAAACGCATATTTTCATATTTTCTTGTCTGCTGATGTCCAACCAGAAATCAGCCATCTTAATACATCTGGTACGTTGGTTGAGTTTGAGCAGCACTACACTGATTGAACTTCATGCGTTCACACTCGTGTCGCTGTCTAAGCACCTCGTCTTCACTGCTACAGTGTTGAATGTGTGTTTCTGTGTTTGTGCACTACAGGCTGATGCTGCAGTTTGACATCTCAGACGTGACCAGAGAGGGTATCGGTGTTTGCTGTCAGTTAATGATGGGTCAGAGCAGTGTGCCACATTACCAACACTTAGAGGAGTTCACTGCCAGGTTGGCTCCAGGAGAGGTGAGGTCGTTTGTGTGCGTGTAATATGTTCCAATGTATCTGCAGTAAACACTGTAATGCTGTGCAGTTTTGTAAAAAAGAAAAAAGTTTATATAAAATATATTCAGCCAGGAAATGCTTCATTGAGTTAAACCTCTCCTTTTACAAGAGTGTCCTGGCCAAGACAGCAGGAGCACATTAAACAAAGTGTCAGAGATGTAACCGTTACGGACAATAACGTTTCAGATCACACCATGAGTATGATGAACCTTCAAACTCCTTCAATCTATTTTCAAAAACGGAGACTAGCTCCTCGAGACCCAAATCAGTCTGCAGCAAATTCCAAACCGCATGAGCAGAATACCTAAAAGCCCTTTTTTCCCTATTTCTTCCCATTGCTTGATGGACGTTGGGGACAGATAGCAGGACTAAGTCTTGAGAATATGGCAGCATTTCTCAGATGGATAAATTCACTTTGATATGAAGGAAGCAAGAATGAAGAATTACCTTATAAATAAGGGCCTGCCAGTGATTTAAGTCTACGGGCCAACCAACCCTAGCATGCAGGAAGCAATGATGAGCGAGGGCCTTAGCGTTTGTAATGAACCTCAATGCTCCATGATGTACAGCATCTAAAGAGTGAAGGTATCGAGGAGATGCATGCGTATATAAAACATCAGTCGTCGTCGTCAGTCACAAACATAAAAGTAGCAGCAATAAGTCTCGTTTTCAGCCTCAGTTTCAACTTCTGCTTAAGAGAGAGAATCATCAATTAATCACCCTAGATATTTATATGATACTTACACAATCTAATGGCCTCGAAACATAATACAAGATCGAATAGATCATGACAATGACGACTTTTCTTTTCTTGGCTAGAAGTAGAAAACAGGCAGAATGGATGTAGTAAACATTAACAATAATTATAACAACACACATTCATACAGCAATAAAGTGCAAGTAAAAACAAAATCAAATGAAGATAATTATGCAGCTGGTACCGATGTGTCGACAGTGCATAAATTAGTATTGAAACTGTTTGAAACATTCAGAATCGATATGTATCGAAAGAAGGTTTATTGACTCTGCGTTTGTAAACATGAGTTTATTAGTGTATCTGTGTGTTGATGTCTTCAGGTAAACCAGACCTTGCTCCTGCTCTACCTGGCAGTGTTCAGCGTTCATGTTCCAAAGCGTCTCAGAGTTTTCCTTGTGTCGATTCCCGGTCCGAACCCTGCTCACTGGGCTGCTGCTCCCTCACTGGCTCAGAGCTTGGGTCAGCGAGGTGACCTGGAGGCCCTGCAGCTCCCTCGGTCCTGGCTGGATTCCTTGTCCCTAAAGCGAGCCCTGGAGGGAAACAGTCCGAAGCACCTGAGCTTCAGCCGCTGCCCAGCGTTGTGGACGCAGGTGTTCCAGTCGCTGCTGGAGGGAGGAGTCAAAGACGCCACACAGCTGACCAGCCTAAACCTCAGCGGGATCAACAAGGTCCTTTACTCAGAGTGTCGGAGTGTGGAAGATCAGCTGGTGCCTGCGACAATGAGACGGCTGGCAGTTGGCTGTTCCAACATTAAACACCTGAACCTGATGCACACGCACTACCATCATGAAAGCTCACCTGGGCAGGGTGGAGAAACACACCTGTGTGACAGCTTGGCTAAACTCACACACCTGCGCTCTCTCACTCTGCCTGCCTGCGCTCTGTCAGATGGCTTAAACACACATCAAATCTCTACAAACAACACTCCCTCCCCGTTGTTCCTGGGGTTAAAGAAGACTCCACGTGTGGGGGTCCTGAATTACAAGCCCGATTTAGAGTCTTCTCTGTCAGGGGACAGCACCTCGGGGCTCGCTCTGCTCTTAGCCGGCTGCCCTTTTTTAGAGACCTTAGAGCTCATTGGTCCAGGTTTTGTCTCTGCGCTGCCTCGACTCGAGCCCTGCACTCGTGCCAGTGTGGAGCCTCGTGGCATGTGTGCGTGGGCACGAGGAGTTGGCGATGCACACTTAGCGGCACTTGAGGTCTTGCCTCGATTACGTCGTCTGACTCTGGCTGGGCTTCCTGGGGTCCTTAGGGGGACAGGGCTGGTACAGCTGACTAGGCAGTGCAAAGACCTACAGGTATTATCCCTTGCCAACATGGGATCACTAAAGACCATGAACTACAACCCTGGCTTGCTGGACTCACTTAAACAGTGCACACAGCTACAGGAACTCAGGTTAGAAGATGTCTTTGTGTATCCTTCATTTACTGTGACATAAGTAATACGTGATTATATGTCCCTTTAGTAACCGTGTTACCTTGAATTCTTAAAGAGAACCTTTCTCACATACATCCAAGGAGTTAGAAGAATCCAAAAACAGAAAGATATCTCGGCATGTTTTTTCATTGTAAGTCTCTGCAAAGTAATGTGTTTTTGTTATTATTGTTTTTATACAGAGAATTATAAAACCGTCTTTGAAATTGATTAATTTGCAGATTGTATTTTTTCTGATAATTCTGGGAACCTTTAAATTCACAAAAGAATATAGGGCAGTACACCAGTTAGTCTAATTACATTTAATTGAAGGGGTTCACATGTTTGCTCAGCTTATTGTTTTTATTTATTGAACATTGTGTGCCTGTGTGTTTCAGGTTGGAGCAGCCCTACCTGAATGCCAACGAGTCATTCTTTGAGGCTCTGTCCTGCTGCTCTCGTCTGCAGCGTCTCTGCCTTATCTCACGCAGTGGCACCTTTGACCCATCGGCCGTAGAAACCTTCATGGAGCGATGCAAGCCATGTCATCATGTGCCATATGTTCATGGGCGGCACCTTAGTGGCTTGTCGCACACTGCAGAAAGTTCTGCTGGACAGGTGTGTGTGTGTGTGTGTGTGTGTGTGTGTGTGTGTGTGTGTGTGTGTGTGTGTGTGTGTGTGTGTGTGTGTGTGGTGTGTGTGTGTGTGTGTGTGTGTGTGTGTGTGTGTGTGTGTGTGTGTGTGTGTGTGTGTGTGTGTGTGTGTGTGTGTGTGTGTGTGTGGTCAAACTGTACGTGAGACATTAAAGGGAAAGTTTGGCTTGTTTAAAGTGGGGTTGTTTGAGGTACTTATACATAGTTAGTGCGACTGTCATGTACTGTGGGTAATACACTGATGATGGATAATCAAGAAATCCTTTCAAATGTTAAAGGAAATCTCAAATTCGCCTTTTCTTGTGTTTTTCTCTCTGTTAGATTTTCAGTGGAGCGTTCGGCCCTGAGTGTGGTCATCTATCCATTACAGCATGAAGACCTGACTTCAGTCATCAGAGATATCCCACTAACACTGCTGGACAGGATTACTTTGTTCCAGAGCCACGTGGCCCAACCACCACATTTATCACCATTGTGACATCACCAGAAAGCTTCAGTGTGATTGATGAAGAGCGGAGGTGCTCACACCGTTTTTATTCTGCAGGGAATAAAATTCACCAATTAAAAGACGGACTGTGATCTGCACAGTGATACTTGATTGTGTGATTTGTTACAACATGTTTCCGGCTTCTTTACAACAATATATCAACCGTGATTGTTTACATTTACGTGACAGAGTAATGATGGCTATCAAAGGGTAGGGAGTTTTTAGTTTATTGTTCCAGGACATTTCACATTTGGTGCCATTGTCTCTATCAAAAATAATGTCTGTTACTACACCACTCTGCTACTTTGAAAATAAGTGCCAAAAATATTAATTAAGGGATGTATTAGTTCAGATACTTTATACAGAAGATCTGAATCAAATTATGTTGTAATAAACTCCATATAAATTATTTTTAATTGTTGTCTGTGTAACATGTCTGTTCTTTAATTTGTTATGAAATGATCACAGCAGATACACACCAGTGATCCCCACAGTTGTGTGGAGTACACTTTAAAGAATAGTATGACATTTTGGGAAATGCTCATGTTTGCTTTCTTGCCAAGAGTTTGATGAGAAGATTGTTATAACCAGGCTCCCCGTGGATCTTTAAAAGGCATTTTATTTCATTCATCTGAAAATAATATACCAAATTCCTCACATTTAATCCCGTTAGCGGAAACTGTGGGCATAAAATTGGTCTTAAATAAAATTTCTGGCTTTCAAAAAGTGTTAAATCTAACTCTTAAGCTGTAATACCCCTGTGTCTTCAGTTTAAAGCTACATTGACAGGCAATTAATCTTATTTATGAAATTGTCTGGCACAGAACCACACGTACAACTGGTTTTAATCTTCAATTTGGGAAGGATTAAATTAATTAGATATGTTAATTAGTGAGCTTTAGAGGTGCTGGAAAGCTGATTTTGTTTCCCTTAGGACAGAGCCAAACTAGTTTTGCATTTCAAATCTTTATACTATGCTAAACTCTATAGCTTCATACATGGCGTTCAGACAGTGGTATCTAGCAAATCATCGAACACTGCAAAAAGAACAAGTAATTGTGTTTCCCCAAATGTCGGTTGCGTTAACACAAACAGTATATTGACACTGATAATTGTTTTAATTAATTTTATAAACACATTTATATACACACTCAAACAGTAAACAAAACATGTATAGTTCCGCCCCATGTTAAATTATTCCAGTGTTAAAAGTGTGCAATCAATTTGGGAAACTAGAAAAAGGTACAATCAGTAATCAAGTGACACAAGAAACATGACAGTTAATGACACTGACATTGCAACTGGTACCCCAATTAAGCAATGTCTGTAAAATGCAGTGTGAAAAATGTAACACAAAATAATTTAACTTAGCTCCACATGTCACTCAGTTGTGGCTGAGAAAACAAATAAGGTGCTCTGTCACTGAAACATCCAACCTTTTGGGTTCAGAGGTCATTTGAATTCATCCGCTGGGGAACATGACTGAACATTTTCTGACAATCCTTCCGAAGTGATGAACCGACCGACAACATTTACACACATGGAGCCATGGCTCTAGTATGACTAGAAATTAAAATTTTAAAGATACATTATTATTGTGATTTGTTTAAAATCAACCCATCATTAACACCAACAGTCTTTCTGATTCAAAAATATATATCTTTTATTTACCTCCCTGGTAAGTCCATTCAGTAATCCATGAGGGCACTTTATCATGTTTTATCTAAGAGGGCGCTTTTGCTGTGATTTTATCAAACATGGGGGCACCATGTCCCCCCCCCCCCCTCTCGTCCACCATGAGACACTTTTTGGCTGGACCTCTACTGCAGGTCACACAGCTGGGCAGTGTCTATGACCCACAGCCCGGGATAGAGCGGCTTGGTGAACGTGGTTTCTTCTCTGTGCAGCAGCTGCAGCGTCGTGTCACAGACGCAGTAGAAGGTCAGACTACCTGCCTTATGATCGAGGATACACGCCGACTCTGGAGGACTGAGGCTCCGGCACCGCAGTCTCCTCATCGTTGTGTCTGAAACATTTATCGTTTCCGTTTATGTCTACACTCCAGGATTTGTCGTTGCAGCCAAACGCACATTCGGAATAATAGTCCGATCTGCCCAGATCTCTGTACGCCACCGCTATTTCAACAGAACCTTCAAACTCCACCTCCCAGTAACAACGTCCAGACAGACCCTCTTTACACAGCACCTGGTAGAGGTGAGAGAACCTGTCCGGGTGTTCAGGGTATTCCTGGACTAAATCGGACAGCTGCACCTTTCTGTTCTCCTCAGACAGAACCAGCTCTCTGTACGCCGTGTTTGGGTCCAGGGTGAGGTGACAGTAATCTGAGTGAGAGAAGAGGAAGACGTGGACAGATGTTCAAACACTGATGAGTCTGTTATTTAAACACCTCAAACTAATGTGTGACTGTGTTTAATTTCAGGAAGACAGCAGGACTCTCAACTGGGCTTATTTTCAGAGAGGTAATACATGTCCATATAACTATAAAAGAGACTATCCTCCCCACCAAAAAACGACCCCATAGGTTGTTTGTACAAGCAACTTATTGCAACCATATTGACATTTATTGTTAAGCGGTGAACCTCTAGTGACGGGAGAAAAAAAAGGAAGTGACGTCGTATAAAGAGCGACACAGTGAGGAGGTTGGGGTCGATAGATGGTTAAACAAAGCACTTTGACCCACGACACAGCTGTTTGTGTGCCGTGTGAAACCAAAAACGTACGTTGACTTATTTTAACTTTTGTATGCAAGTTAATTTACATACCGTATCTACTGTACGTTACTTAATGTAACAAACATATTTATTTGAACCCAAACCATGGGCTTTTCCTGAGCCTAATCAAGTACTTTTGTTGCCTAAACCTAACCAAACTGCTACCGTTATACAACGTTAACCACGTGTTTAAAACGGCAACCGCTAAGGTATGAGGACGTGTTGATCTCCTGCTACCAGTAGGGCCGCACATTTAGGAAACGTTCCTGTGGGTTGTCCTAACTAGAGGATAGGAACAAACAATCTATGTGGTTGTATGGGTTGGAGGAGTTGTTGTTGTAAAATGATTGCAACCTCGGCGGTTCTTGGCTTCCATACTCATTCCATCTGTTCTGCAGTATCAGTGTTTGTTTGGTTTTGAGATTAAAAAAAGACTCACATTTTAAGAAGTCTGCTCTGGTCTGAGGTTCATCTGTCAGTGAATCATCTGAACACACACACACACACACACACACACACACACACACACACACACACACACACACACACACACACACACACACACACACACACACACACACACACACACACACACACACACACACACACACACACACACACACGATAAGGATATTACATGATATGGCAGATGTCAACAAACTCACTAATAAAACAATGAACATCAGATTAATTAAAAACAAAAAGTAAAAAATAAAATAAAAATTATATATATATTGCAATTCGCTCAAAAACATTCATATAGATAACAGAGCAACAGATACAATTATTATGATATGATTATAATGAAATGTGACAAATAATAACACTGTATGAAATGATAATACTAATACGTTTTATGGAACAAACTCCAGTCATGTGTGCTGCCGGTATATTGTATTGTGGGTGTGTTGTGTGTGCTGTGTGTGCTGTGTACCAGGAGCAGGCGTGGACACAGGACGGGAGGGGGGAACTTGCTGGTCTTGTGCAGAGATTTCCTGTAGAAATCAGTATTATTGTGTTGCTTTAAGAGTTTTACAGAATCCAGGACATTGTCAAAACTGTGACACTAAAATACATTTTATTGAACTATGTGCGATTAATATCATTTGTCCTCATCCTCTTATCTTATCTGTCAGAACAGTGAGAAGGTTGTGTATTTTTTATAAAACACGCTCAAAGTACAAAAACAACTAAATGTTACTGTAGCAAAACATAAACCTCAAACTGGCACGGATACAGAACCGTTTCACCAAGGTATTGTATTGAACTATCCTATAAGATTAAGTTAGTCAGTATGATCAGTAACTAAACAGTTAAGGTAGTAGTACTTGCAGGATTTGTAAAGAGGAAACAGGTGCACTTTTCCTGCACTGAAATTCAGTTGGGAGCCTAAACAGCAATGTCTGTATTTCCAAAAAACAAAGTCAGGAAATAAATCGGCACTCCAGAGGTCAAAAGCAGCAAGAGAATCACCTCATGTGTTGATCTAATCTTGGATACATTTATTTGCAATCAACAGGCTGAAAAATGTGAGATTCTTTTCTTTTTTTGACTTCTGGAGTGTCGACTTTCTTCCTGAAGCTGTTGGGAAATACAGTACAGTAGTACTTGTTTGGGCCATAGCCAGGATTTTATAAAAATACTGAAGTCAGGAGTTCAACAGTGGAGCCGGAAACATATATATGTTATATGTTCGGAAACATTAGGAGAAGAAATTACATTTTTATTCCAGTATTTACTAAAACAAATGCACAACCTCAACTATATATGAAGAACTCGACCGATACACTAGAGATGTTCATAGATCATGAATAAACCTGCAGCAAATAAATCATTTACAGGATTCTCTTAATTAGTGTGTGGAAGTTTTAATAACTACAATAAACAACTTTCCATGGTCGTGTATTAAAGGTCCAATTCTTGAACTGAACTTTAGAGCCTCCTGCTGAGACACGTTGACATGCTGGTATAGGAGTTTCCTTGCTTGGTAATAATGTCGACTGAAGATACTTTTGCACACGGATATTTATTGCCTGATTTATTTCAGCTGACCTTTTATGTGTGAGACTTTAATGGTTTGTAAACTTACATATGTTGGCAGAATTAAATAATATTAACAGAGGTTTCATCATCACAAACACATCTACAAGTTAAATAATTTCTGAATATTATGAGTGTAAATCACATGATATTAAAGTGGGTGCAAACAGATTGCACACAAATGAAACTATCTTTTACCATTGACGCTGGGGGTGTAGCTCCTTCTCTCTAACG
Source organism: Cottoperca gobio (assembly GCF_900634415.1). Classification (NCBI taxonomy): domain Eukaryota; kingdom Metazoa; phylum Chordata; class Actinopteri; order Perciformes; family Bovichtidae; genus Cottoperca; species Cottoperca gobio. Next base: position 7,608,219 of record NC_041355.1, on the reverse strand, counting down.
CTGGTTAAAACTTATCCAGGATGCCTGTGTCGACTCGGACAGCTTTGTCTCGGTCTAAATTAATCAAAACAAGTCTTTAAATGCGCTTATTTAGTCTGGCTCGCCGTCTTCACCTCAGTTCACTACAGGAAAAGACGTAAACTTCACCTTTATGACCAGCTGCGGGGAGTGGTGTAGATTTACCATACCAACGTGATTTACATGCGAAGTCAACGGCACAGGCGTACTAATCTATCGCCGATGTAGTCGATCGAAGTGGGACGTCCTATCCAAAGTAGATGAAGCTTTTTACAACAATGTATATAAACCAGACATAAACAGTGATATGTTTAAACTCAATAAATGTCCTTGTTAATTCATTTCAAGGACCAAATCGCCAGACAGTGTGCTTTATAAATATTGTATGATATCTATTACTAAGGTCTTGACTAGTTTTGTCATTGAAACATCGTGGTGCGTGCAACAAGACAGAAGCTACGCAGCTAAGTATGATTTTTAAAAGTCATGTTATTTAGATTGTAGGTATATAGATAAAATCGCTAAATATGTTATCGGCCGTCGCCTGTTCGTGCGTGCGAAACGGTCGGAAAGGCTCGGTCCATGTAGCTAGGTTGTCGCTCTTATCATCGGTTAAGCGCTCGACCAGGACCCTGAATCTGACAGGGGGACAGGATTTGTCACAACACCGGTCACCGACTCCCTGGCAGCTGCTATCCGCCAGATTTGTGTCCCTATCAGCCGCTTCACATGGAGACACAGACCCTCTGGGCTCCCCTTCAGCCCCAGCCGAGAGCGACCCACCGAACCGCGAGCACTTCGGCTCCCTTTCCGGCGGCATGTCCTCCAGGAGGTCGTTCAAAAAGACCAGCTCATACCTGCAGAACCTGCAGCACCAAGAGGACGACGACGGGGAGGAAAAGGCGACGAGACCTCGCAGGAGGTCCGGAGCGAGTAACACACCGTACTGGTACTTCTTAGAGTGCAAAAAGCTGATCAAAGAGAACAAGGTGAGATCATTTCAGCTAGTCTGTCTGTAATGTGATAATAATACAAATAGATCCCTTAAGTCAAAATTAGAAACTTTCTTCAAATAATGACTTAATTAAATGAATGTCATTCTTTAAAATAATGACTGTATCACAAAATAACCTGACGCTTACTCAAAATAACGAGTTAGTTTCTCATTACAATGACTTACAGGATATGTTTTGTTTTTTTCATCAGATTGACGGAAATAGACTTTCATAGTCTTCTCACCTTCTTCTGTGTATACACATTGTGTGTCCTCTCACAGCTGCAGCAGGCGTTGGATTTTTTCAGCAAAGACATGCTGCAGGGAGAGAGGCTGCAGCCGGAGGAGATCAACTACAGTGTCCTGATAGGAGGCTGTGGTCGAGCGGGGCAACTCAAGATGGCCTTCAGACTCTACAATGATGTAGGGATATTTTATTTATGCACGTTTTTAAATCATTTTTATGTTCCCTTAGCACTTCATTAACATTTCAAATGATACTCCAGGTCATAAAGAGGTGTTAAACTTCAGTATATAATAATATTTGAAGCAAAGCAAGCACATTTCTTAATTTATCAAGTGTAACAGCAAATATGTGGTGTTTTTTACTTGTAATATTGATTTACACTCAGATCATAGATAAAACTAATGCAATGTAATAGAACAGCATTGCAATACATCTTACCATCATGAAGGTTTTAGTTTAGAGATGTGTTGATTCATCTTTATGGTAATTGTGTAATCTGTGGTTTGTAGTGCTGAATTATATTGTTATACTGAGAGATCACATTCATCAATGAGGGTAATTCATTAAGTAATAATGTCTGGTTTTATGTGCGTGTCTTGCAGCTGAAGAAGCGAGGTCTAGTTGCTACGGATCACACCTACACCGGGCTGTTCAATGCCTGCGCTGAGACACCATACAAACAAACCGGTCTCCAGCAAGCGTTGAAGTTGGAGCAAGAACTCCGTCGCAAAAACATCCCCCTCAGCACCATCACGTACCACGCCCTTCTCAAGACGCACGCCATCACCAACCACCTTCAAGCCTGTATTCACACGATCAGGGTACGAGACGGGCCGACATTTGAACATACGTGTGTCGGAGGGTTGGTTTACTGAAGTGTGTTAGATTTATGTTTCTACGTGTGTTTTTAGGAGATGCTGCAGAACGGCCATGCTGTAACTCAGGAGACGTTTCACTATCTGCTGATGGGCTGTTTGAAGGACAAACAAACTGGATTCAGACTGGCTCTGCAGGTAGACACACGATTTTAGAGGAACTAACCACATTGGTATGCAATACGTTTGAGCGTAAAGGCCCCTTTACAGTGACGTACAGATTGCAGCCGAGACTTACTTAGACCGAACTCACACATAGACTCACACAGTGAAACATACAATGAGCTACCTGTCTTTGTTAACCCAGGCTTTCTTGCTCAGGCTCTGTGCGCGCTCCCATAAAAGGGGATGTTTGGTGCGTCATTTGACCTTCCTACCGTACAAAATGGATCGATAATGTGCTGTCTACTTCCACTTTATAAGAAAATATTATTATTTATATTTTTGTTGAGTTTTTCCAATATGCAAAATACACATGCATGAAATAAAAAGGTAAAAAAACATCATAAACAAAAACCTTAGAACCCCCCCACCTACCCACCCACAAAAAAGGGCCAGAATATAGGAAGCACTAACAATATTGTTAGCAAAATGCATACAAACAAAACTGAGCAGGCAATATCTAGAAAAAATATCAGGCAGAGTATTCATGAGCCAGAGGAAACCAATGACCGGCACCAAGAGGGACTGACAATAAATGAAGAGAGGATAGTATAGAGTCCGTTAGTCGTAGATAGTCAGAGCAAGTTTGGGTTACACAATGTTTCTCAGGACATAGACCTGCAAAACTGCACGTTAGACACCCTGCCCCTAATATACTCCACAAAGAGTGCCTAAATCCTTATAACTTATAGTAACATTTAGATATAGAGTACCATATCTTCTCTAAGGATAAACAGGAAATCATATCATTCAGCCAGTTTTTATTTTTAACTCTGAACATAAGATAATATGTAATTTAATGTAATATGAGCGAAAAAAGATTCTTGGGCAAAAGTGCTACACCGCTGCATTCAACTTAAAACAATACGCAGCCAAAGGCACAGTAAAAAAAAAAAGGACATACTAAGATATTTTTGTTTCAGGTTTGGCGCCATATGCTGAGGTCAGGGATTCTTCCGGACTCAATGAACTATAACATGCTCCTGCAAACTGCTCGGGATTGTGGGATTGGCAATCCTGCCCTGACCACTGCCGTGCTGCTGAGGACTGTACAAGAGTATGAGAGGGAACGTGTGTCACGCGTAAAGTCAACGTCTGGACGCAAGGAGCTGATAGACATTGACCTCCTGGAGAGGCAGTTGTGTATTCAGCCTGAACCACACAGTGACAGTCAGCAGGACAACAGAGGCAGCGAGGAGGAGTCCGACAGAAGACCAGACTCGACCCATTTGGTGCCAGTCAGACAAGTCACCTCACTGCCTGTTGACTTAGCAGGAGATTCCACAGCCCCTAACCTACTGGACCTTTTTGAGGGTAAAAGGAGTGCTGTGGTCTCCCTCGGCACCGTGGACGGAGCAACAGATAGGCTCGCCCTCATCGGAGGAGCTAAAGGTTTCCTGGAGAAGATGGCAGCTAACAGACTCAGTCCAGACCTCAGGACTCTGGCACTGCTGGCCGACATGATGGAGCCTGGATACCAGTCCCTGCAGATGCTACTGGTTGCCGCCAAGGAGCACAAAGTGAAACTTGACGTCGGGTTTTTTAACTCTGTGATTCGCAGAGCAGCCAGAGCTGGTGACCTTGAGGAGGCAAAGGTACACGCACGCATCCCACAGACCTTGCTGCAAACAGTTTTCATTAGAACTATCCATCGAATAAATAGTTCCTGTTGAGTGCAATGCTGTGAGCGTCAGAAACCAAATTAAACCAACCCTATCTGCACCACTATATAGAGAACATGTTTTGTATTGAATAACTTTGGTAAAGGGACACTTTTTAAGTGTGTCTACGTTTTTGTGATTCACTTCTTTCTCTTTCCAGTCTGTGTTACGTGTGATGCGACAGCGTAATGTAAACACTAACGTGCAGACATTTGGAAGTCTTGCATTAGGCTGTGATCGACAGCAGGAAGGGCTGCAGCTGCTGAAAGACATGCAGGTGAGTCACTTTATATTTGTACACTCAGAAAAATATTTTGCAAATAAGAACGGATCCACAAATGAAAAAGAAATATCCGTGAATATATTAAATTAATTTACTAATAATAACATAATAAAATAACGAATGCACGTTAGTTATTGCGTCTATTAAAAAAAACCGAAATAGCTCAGAAAAAGACGCTTTTACTTTGAAATGTGGAAATGACATTGTCGCCAAAAATGGCCGAGTGATATAAGTGGATTTTTGTTTGGACTGGCGGAAAGGTTGTCTCAGAACTGTGTGTAATATTCAAATATGCAAGCGTAGTATTGAGATCCACAAATGACTTTTTTTATTCACAAATAAAAGCTGGGTTCACAAATTCCTGTTCAAAAGTAATTATTGTTAGGAATGGTTTTCATTGATTTGTTAATTAATATAATGTATTCACTGCTAGTTTTTAATTTGTGGCATTAGTTTGTGTATTTGCCGATTGTGTTTTATATTTACAGATTACACTTTGACAGATTGTCGATCTATTCATACAAATAATATTAAGACAAGTCTATCTTGAATCCCCCTATACTCCAACGCACCTCTGTGTTGTGTTAATGTAAACACAGAGAACATGGAAAATGTAACAAAATAAAAGTCCCGGGTATTGGCTGTAACATTGTCATAGGAAATACTACTTATAACCTCAGCAGCGAGTGTGTATAGGAGTAGTACTAGTATTACTAGTAAAAGACCAATATTTTTGACTTGTCTTTGATCTTTTCACGTGTTTTTCGCAGGAGGCGGGATTCAAGCCTAACGTCTACACGTTCTCTGCTCTGATTGGCCGAGCAAGTCGAAGACTGGATTACGTTTACCTTAAAACACTGCTCCAAAATATGAGAGACATGTCGGTGTGGCCTAATAAAGTCATCATCAAACAGCTGGAGTTTGCCTCAAAGTATCCTTCCAACTATAACAAGGTAAGCATAGCACAGTACATCAGCACACACCCGAGCATGAAAGCACATCTGTGTGGATGGGTAGGTGCAGATTCTGCAACCAAAGAACCCGAAGCTTTAATCTTCGTGGCACAATCATTTTAACAGACACACGTTAGACATAGTTTGTTTATAAGGTGATAATATGTCAATGTTGTGTTTTGAGTTTATTGTTCTGTCAAAGAATGAGCACACTGACGATTAAAGTCAAATGGTTTCTTGAGTGATTCATATTTTTACGTTGCCCCTCGCCTCCTTTCCCCCCTATCTTACCATCGATCACAGTACCAGTCCAGAAACAACTACCTGGTCCAAATCGATGGTTTCCGTGGTTACTACCAGCAGTGGCTGAGACACATGCCTGCTCAGAGCGCTGTGGACGAGCAGGCAGAGCTGCAGTCTGAGATGGACGCTGCAGTGCTGAAAACAGAAGCTGCAGATGGACTGACAGAGTCCGAAAGGAACATGAGAGGGGCAGCACGGAGATATGGCTCTCGTAACAAGGACAAGACGAGCAGAGCTGATCTGTAACGGCACAGTGGAAATATCTCTTCTTTTCTCTCCTTGGTCCTCCGTGGGTCTGTTTGCATTCAGCTGTGTAACCCTGGATGGACTTCCGCTCAAAGTTGTAACTCATGGATTCATCGTTAACTTAATGCAGATGCATTTTTTTCTAAAGATTGTTGTTATTGAAATGTATACTGCAATTAAAGAAAAATTCAAGTACATTATATTTTATTTTTAAACCACGATTTTAGGGTCTTTTTCTGAGCGAACACTTCACTGGCATTTTGCGATCAGTGTAGTAGTGTAGTCACATGCAAGATGCACATTGTCTCGTGGTCTTTTTAATTGTAATGAATGTCGAGTGCATAATGACACGTATTGCATTTGACATCTTTGAGAAAGAAGTTCACTGTGCTGTGAGGTTTTATTGGTTGATACGTCTCTAAAATGTGTAGATAAACTTTGCGTTAAAGGTGCTGCACCAATAGAAGACAGACATAAAAACATAAATACAGGTTCTCACGCTGCATCTTCCTTAAGTGCAATATATTTAGTCAGACTTCAGTCAGTTCCGACTAAGTCTGAAGAACAACATTAGCTCGAAACGTCACTTGTGGATTTAATAAATTGCACTTTATTTATGTTTTCATTAAATAATCTCTTCAGAAATATAATATGGATCTATTACTTAAAAGAGAGGTCTGAAAATAAGTGTTGGATAATGTTGAAGAATGAAATAAGGCTGTTTCTTTCAGTTATAGATTGATTTAAAAGGATACAAATTTACTTTTTAAAAGGTAATTTGCTGTTGAACTAACTGGACTAATTCTGGGCTTTTAGGACAGCTTCCCTGGATGAATAGTGTCAGAAACATCCAGATGAATCTGATTCATTCTATTTAAATTTTGTTTTTAGCTAAATAGCAATCCTCATTTGACTTTATTGTATTTTTTAAACAATTAAAATGCCTTTATTGTATTATGTATGGCATAGTCATGTTTGGGCTTCCAGGAAGCACCAACTGTGTGATTATTGTGAAACAGAGGACTCAGTGGAACATGTTATATGTCGGTGTCAAAAATACTCAATAAATTATCGAGTGGAAGAAATCAAAAATAATTAAATCTTGGGTCAGGGAATTATACCTGTTAATACTTGAGAGAAACCTGGCTGACATAAAGAATGCATTTTTTAAGAAATCATAATGTTAATAAAAATAAAAACAATAATACATTTCCATTACATACATAGATTAACATAAAGCCCATTTCTATTTTTGTGATATTACAGTGAGTGGACCCTTATATCCTAAATATGTGCGTATGGGAGTACACAGCAAAGAAAAAAAACAATAAATAAAACCAAAATAGAAAGACAATAAAGTTAAAGGGATAAGAGAATATGCAAGAAAAAATAGAAATGTTATTAGCATTTAGAAACAAATGATCAGAATGTCTACTTATGAATGACATCGACAATCCATAAGTTAATTAACGACTGAAAGAAACAGGTTTATCAAAGAATATTTATTTATTCTTTTATTTTCTGCTCCACACTGCTGTCCAGTAGGTGGCGATAATACAGCTTCTACCTGGTTTTCCAACCGCCAATAAAGCCAACAAAGAAGAAAACAAACGTCTCTTCCGGTGATGGTGAGATTGGAAAACTCCGGGCGCCAAAAACTATTTATTTATTTTGATTGATTAAACTATCAACAAAGGTAAGAGAATTGTCGCTGGAATGATAACAACCATTCAAACGTATTATACATCTATATTTTGCAGTAAAGAAGTACACTTTTAATGTTGACATACATAATCTTCTGTCTGTTTACACGTATTTAACTTTCTGTTTCCTGTTTTGAGGAAAGCTAGCTAGCGTCTTAAAAGTGCGAACACTAATGTGGTTTGGTGTGGGCTGTGTAGGAAAGTTTAATATGTAACTCGCTCACTTAAAGACCGTGGTTGAATGTAACAAATTACATTTATTCAAGTACTGTACTCTCAAGTACTAATTTGAAGTACTTGTACTTTACCTGAGTACTCCACTACGTCTCGGAGGCAAATATTGTACTTTTTACTGCACTACTGGTCTGACAGTTTTAGTTGCATGCATCTCCAGATGTGTTGATTTTGTGTTGATAAACTGAAAGATGAAGAGTTCCTTTATGGGCTGAAACACTGCTGTGTTTCTGAAGTCATAAAAAGATGACTGTTTAGAGAAGATACGTGATTCTCACAGAACAGCGACACTACAAACTTATTATGTCTTTATAGAAAAAGATGCATTGTTGTAGATTAAACTACCCAGCAGTATATACATTCAAATCAAATGTATTTATATAGCTCAATATCACAAATTACACATTTGTCTCGGTGGGCTTTACAGACTGTACATCATACAACACCACATCCTTAGACCCTCGCACAAGGAAAAACTCCCTAAAAGAAACCCCACAATTAAAGGGGGAAAAAATGGAAGCCACCTCAGGGAGAGACTGAGGAGGGATCCCTCTCCCAGGACGGACAGACGTGCAATAGATTACGTGTGTACAGAATAAATAGCATAGTAAAAATACAACATCTATGTGACAGAAATGATGATGTGATCGTATTTAAAATATAATAAAAAGGTGAATCGAGGATGATGTTAAAAAAGCTTCCCGGTGCCTCCCTAAAATAAATATTAACAGAGGAGTTAAAGTCAGCACAACCATAAACATCTAATGGAGTAAAATGCAACATGCACATTAATGCAGCAGTGATATTAATCCAACAACATCACATGTAAAAGTAAAACACTGACAGTGAACATTTTACTGCACAGTTAATACTTTTACTTTTTATACCTTAGGTCAATTTAGCTGATAATATTTACATACTTTTACGTAAGGTTTTGATTGCAGAACGTTTATTAGTACTTTAACTTAAATAAAGGATGTGAATACTTCTTCCCCCACTCCTCAAAGACCAGACCAACATCTCACACATCTGTGACTTTTTCTTTCCCTGTTTTTGTGCCAGACATTTCCGATGTGTACGACGGTTGGCACTGAAGAAATCATCATCCTCAGTGATGATGAAGACTGTGAAGATGACATATCATGCAATGAACCCTCTGTTCTCATCGTGGAGGTGGAGGATGTGAAGAAGAGCGGTAACAACTGTTAGCACACCAGCAGCCTTTATGTGAAGCTTGTTTATGTTTATAAATAGTCACCAGCTGCTGCTCTTCTGTGTTTCAGGCGGTGCTGTACCTCCCAGTGCTCTGGACGAAGACCTGGTCATTACCTTCTCCCGCCGCGCTGAGGTGCTGCCTCACGCGCGCTATGACTGTCCCATACATCCTTTCACGTGAGTAAATTGCCACACACACACTTTGTAGTGGTGTAACGGTGCACAGAAGTCACAGTCCGGTTCATATCCCGGTTTAGTAATCACGGTTCAGCTCGGTACAGTGAAAGAAAAACCCAAATGCACATTTCTTTTCATTTATTTAACGGTAGTGCAAGTGTCAAAGAAAGACCAAATTCACCTGCTGGGAACTGAGGTTGTATGTTCTCCACTGTCAACGTTGGTAAACTATTTTCATTATTAACATTAAGAACATTTCTGACACTTCTGTATTATACTTTACAAACATTAAACAAACACTTTCCAAAAAGGCAACGGGTCACAATATACAAATGAAAAGCATCTCGTATGCTGTGAAAGTGAACATAGCTTACAAAGTGTGTACATTTAGGTGTTTTTAATTAGATTCACCGTGGCTATATTTAAACATTTAAAGCACCCAAACATTTCTGTATTAAGCTGTAACATGTAAGCGGTGAACAACACTCGGCAAGAGCAACGCTGTCCTCGTCACAGACTCGAGTCCCAAACCCGATTGCCCAACCAATTAGTCGACTAATCGTTGCCGCTCCAGTTTCAGCAGCACATCAACACATGTTGCTATCGCAGTGCAGACGGCACTCGCACGTTTGAGCTTCTGTTTTCAGCCTTGCTTGCATAAATCTACATGCCGAGTATTCAGCGTGCACTGGAGCGTGGCTGTGGAGGTTCGACGCAAATATTTAGTAAATATTGTGTTTTTTGTCCCTCCTATGGGAGATACTCACACGGCCTCTCCTCTGTCCTGCTCAGGCCTACAGATTGTGAGATCGGAGCTCCGGTGGCCGCTAACCAGCTCATGTGTGATCAGTGCTTCTGCTACATCTGTGACAAGCTGGCCTCATCGGTATGTGTTGATGTAGTCTGTAAACTGTAGACTCTTCATGTTGTGTGCAAACTCTTATTTTTCCATCTTTTTTATACGTTTTTCTGTCACCTTGTCACCTATAGGTGCGCATGCTTTTGTAAATACCTTTGTCAGCACAAATGCATCCAAACTCCTTTTTAGATGTTAACATAAAGTGGGTTGATTATTCTCCTTTTCCCATAGTCGGTCATTTCAGATCAACAAAAAAGAAAGCCACAGAAGCATCGTACTGAATTGAAGAAAGGTTGTACCTGTGTAACAGTAACACTTATACAGTACAGTCCAATACAAGAACCCTTTAGTGAACGTTACCATGACTCTTGTGTTGCTAAGCTGATGTCTTCCTTTCTTCACTGCAAACTTTGATTGGTTTTAGAACAGCCAGCTGACTTAGTGCATTTACAGAAATGTTGATTATGCATTGTCCTTATAAAAAATGCTACTTCCAGCTATATGTTCTCAACAACAAAAAACTTTGTAAACTGCACAAAGGTGATTATTCTTAAATAGTTATGTCTGTTGTATTGACATTTATTGTCTTATTGTTATGACATATTTTGGAGCATAAAAAGCATTTTCTCTATTTTCAACATGAAATTATTAATCCTAGATCTAAAATGTAATCTGATGGAATTAAATGCATTTATTTATTTATTGTTCAATTTATTTAGAGGGTGATCCTAAATTAAGACAATAATCACATTTATTTATAGATAATTAAAAATGTTGCTTTTGTGATTTAAGAGGGGAAAAGAAACCTTACAGCTGTAATAATATTGTTGTCCTGTGTGTATGCATGTGTGTGTTTTCAGTGTGAAATGTGGTGTCACAGCGGCGTGTGTCACTGCAACAGCCACAAAAGGAGCGAATTCTGGAGCAACCACAGAAACTGCTCTTTGCTTGGAGGACTGAAGACTTTCAACCTCACTCTGTCTGATATAGATTCTCACCTCCGACAAGCAGGTAAACTTCTCACACACACACACACACACACACACACACGGAGATCACAGTGACATTTGGAAAACCTCAGACTGTAATTGTATGTCATTTCACTGCCACTGGATTTGTCTTCCTCTTGTCCAGAGATGATGCTGCACAGCTTCAGACTAAGCCTCGCTACACAGTTCTCTTCCTTCCTGATGGGAAACATGCTGGAGCAGTACGGCGTGAGCCAATCGATCCAGAAATGTCGCGTCTTCGAGTGAGTGACGTAGCAGAGCTGTTATCCATCCAGAGGATCATTTATATCAGAGATCTGTGATTTGGTTGTTTTTGTCATTAGGATTCATCCACACCAATAAATGTGTTTACCAAATGCCCATCCAACACCATGAGAAAGTTTGTGGACACGCAAACATTTCACCATAAATGTGCTGAACTTTGTCATGCCAAACCCAAAAAGTCTTAAAGGGGCACTCAACTATTTCCCACATGAAGTTCAGTATACGTCATTGGCATTACAAGCGTGGAGTTTGAAAGTCGTGTGTGTTTATGAAGCACAGAGGGTGTAATGAAATATCTGGTAGAGCTGCAATGATTAGTCCACTAATTGAATTAATTCTTCTCTAAATCTATTATGACTTCCATATAACTTTACGAAAGTGTAATACTAAATCGATGGAGTGCCCGTTGTAAGATTTCCCATCATTGTCAAAGTGCTGAGATGGCAAACGGTATTAGTGTTGAAGGCCGAGTTAGATGCAACAAACCGCAGCATTTAGAAAGCAAAATGACGAGGCTTAAATCTACGAAGAACTTTGTGCTCTTGTAAACAATTGAATCATAAATACATTAGATGTATAGATATAAATGGCGATGACAGCAAAAATGTCTCACCCAAAAGGCATGGTGAAAAAGACGGGTTCCACGTAACACGCAGCGCCGGGGAGAGGTGACGCAAACCATGAACAACAGGACAGATTAAAAATACCCAGAAGTTTGTAGACAGACTCTACATGCAGTGTTTTTAAATTCAGACCAAAGCCTTGGACTAATCTTATTATTTGTAGAGCATGGCTACAAATACGCCATTATGTCACATGTCAAGCACGGACATTATTGTTCTTTTCTTTTCTTTTGCAGTTACACACCCGTGTACGAGTTTGTGTCGTCCTTCCTGAACAAAGCAGATAAACAGGACGACAGAGCTGCTGCCATCATGAGACTAGGAGCTGCTGAGAACTTTCTTCTTCATTTTCATGTCTCAGGGTAATAATCTGTATAAAAGTCATAAATCCTCATGTTTTAAAAGGAAAAAAGACAAAGGAAGTTGGTGTGTATAATTAAAATCACACACACAAAGTAGCATTTCCTGTTCACAGCTCTTATGTTTTTTGTTTATTCATTTTCTCCGGGGTGATATGATTCTCTTCAGGACTTTCATCTTACAGTCTCCCATGGCTAATGCTGCTGAAGCCAAACTGGTGTTACTGCAGAGGTACACACACACACACACACACACACACACACACAGACCTCATGTTGTGATCTGTCTGTCGCTAATTGATTTGTGTGTTTTCTTCGTCCGTGCATTTGTTTGGGTTTTTGCAGGGTAATAGCGTCCGTGCAGAGACAGATGGTGATGGCTGATTTTACACCAGAGTTCATCCACAAACTGCAGGACTTTTACAAGAGGTTCAATTTCCCCACTGAGCTGAAGAGCATGAAGAACAGGTGTGTGTGTGTGTGTGTGTGTGTGTGTGTGTGTGTGTGCATATTAAAGTCTTTTTGAGTATTATTATAACTACGTGTGTGTGTGTGCTTCAGCCTGACTGTTCGTCTTTGGGATGATGTCCTGCTGGTGTCTGTGCTGAAGGGGCAGAACGTGTCGGGCATCCGTAAAGACAAAGGCAAGAAGGACGTTCTAGTTGAACAGTTTGCTGTAGTTCTACTGAGAACAGAACTACTACAGCAACAGCACAGGTACAAAACACACACACAAACACACACACACACATTCAGACTTGTATAACATATAGACTCTTTACTTTGGCTGTTATTTTGTGTCTGCAGATATAGAGAATTGTGTCGCTACCTACGTGTTGTCGAGACTGACGATTCCAAACTGTGAGTCTTTAAAAAGAGAGTTAATTTTATCGTGTATTTAACAAAGATGGTGTCTTTTTTCCCCAACACTGAGTAAAAGTGACATTGTAACTCCTTGTGCCTCACTTTAAAGAAGTTTCTCTTAGAGGAGAAAAATGTCATAAAATTGTATATTAAAATAATTTTCCACATTAATATTATTAATCACCGAGTTAAATATGTTAACTGTATGTATACTAAATGCTAGGGGAATTAGATTCATTATGTTTTTCCACAGTCTGATACGTGTTGATGAGCAACAACATTTCATTTGATGCATTTAAAACATTTGGTGCATTGACAGATAAACAATAAACTTCCACTTGTTACCTTAGAGGACACAAATGTCCCATCTTAAAACTGCTATAGAAATAATATATATATTTATATTATTTTCCACCTTTTTTACTGAGTTAATTTCAGTCCTGAATTAAGTATGTGCTTAGATTTCATGCATAGATTTCTCTATTATTTCTACGCGACATCAAGATGTTGACCTGCTGCATTTGTTTTGTCTCTCCAGTAGCCTCCAGAAGGTACAAGACCTCATCCCGTTCTTCATGTGCATGGCCGGGGATTTAGGGTCCGCTCTGAGCAGTTTGCTCCCCTCAGTGAACGCCCCCGCCTCCCGCTTCACGCCACAACTCTTCCTCTTTTATCTCCGCGTCTTTAAAACGGCAACAGCACCAAAGCTGGCGGTCAGTCAGCCAGCACAGCTCTGCTCTACAGACGCAGCGTGGGAGCCAATTAAAGGTCCGCCGTAGATAAATGATAAATGTTTTTGTACCTTTTTATTATTTATTATAAATAATAATATCATAATAACTCCCTCCTGTCTCTAGATGCCGTGCCACTGAGTCATGTTCCTCTGGTGAGGTTTGCTCTCAGGGTTCAGAGATGCTGCTCTGCCGTCTTCACTGACGTGAGTCTGCAGCGTTCACCACTGTTCAGTTTCACAACAAACCAACAATCAGATCATCAGCTGCACTTCTTTTTTAAATATCAGTTTGTTTTATTGTCTTGAATAGTTTGTGTGCTTGATGCATGTGCTCTATAAACACATTTATGACTTGCGTAGCATGTTCCAATGTGTGATTGTACGTCTGACACCTTTCCGATCCAGTCTCAGTGTTGGACCACTTTACTCGCAGTCGTCAACACACTCGCGCCTCTGCAAGACCCGAGCCCACAGTTCCTACAGGTATGCTATTTCTTGTTTTTATAGAATTATATAGAATTTTCCCTTTATTTTTCAGCAGTAGTTGTTTTCATTCTGTATTTGTGTCTCTCATGTCTGGACTTCAGGAAGCGAAGGATGTTGTGACTTCAATACTGAACGACCAGCACGGGTCAAACATACAGATCCCGCGATTCTTTCAGACGGTTCGTACGTTATGATCTACTCGGATACACTCAAATCCGTGGATGTTACGAGTGGTAAATAAACTGCTGTCCAGAATGTCATTTCTTCACATTCAAAGCTTCTATTGAGGTTTTTTCGATTGAAGCTTCAAATGTCTGCTGTCATATTTTATGACATCATCACCCAAATAAATAAATGTTGTGTTTGAAAAACATGCTGCGAATTTTGGAAATAATTACATCATCCTTTTTTCTATAAAATATGAGTTTACAACGCTCGGGAGTTATTGTAAATCACGAGTCGTAAACAATCCCACACAGCCGCCACTGGAATAATAATAAAAAAAAAAATAGTATAATTCAAGTAACATTAGTGTTTCCTTAATATTTATCCACAAGTGCAGAAATACTGAGTTTAAACGGAACGAGGAGACAAAAGAAAACAAAGAACGTGTTGATTTTAGAATGTTATGAATGAAGCTTCAAAGTATTTGGTACATCCCGAGTTAATATTTGTGTGTTTGTGTTTACAGGTGTACCCAGATCAGGCCATGTTGCTGTTGGTAACCGGGGCTTTATGTTTGCGAATCCTTAGTGCTCCTCTGAGTCCGGCCCTCCCTGTGCTCAATACATTTAAGGTAATCTCCTGTTTCTTTTCCTTTTTTAGATGTCACCTCCTGTTTTCCATGTTCCTTTAGCACCATGAAGCTGAAATAAGGATCTAAAGGTTTTATCCAGTAACATTTCTGTCTCTCAGGAGAACGTGTGGGCTCTCGGGTGGCTGTGGGGCAGTTTGTCGTCCAGCCCAGAACGCCTCCGATCCTTCTTACTGGAGATCTCGAAAGAGATGGAAAGCACGACAGGTGTGTGGGCATCTTTCTCTTGATGATAAATCAATGCACTAGACCCTCAACTTCCTTATCTGGGGGGGTCGAAACATCAATAATGGGTCGAATCATCAATAAAGAAGAACTCAGGTTAAATTATTCATTAAACATTTATTTCAGGCAAAGATGTTTTGGGTTCTCGTTAACTAAAAGATCCCGGGGCACAACGCCTAGCTGAGCAGCGTGTGCACGTCGAGGAACCGCTTTTCATTGTGGCGCCAACGTTAACCAGTTAGCAGCCACATGAGCAGCGCGGCTGCTTCTCATCTGGAGATTCGGAGTCTCGTCAATTTTTTTCCATGTGACGCACGTGTTTCACTGCACAAAATAGTCTGAAAATTATATTGGTGGTGGTTATGTTGACACTATACCAGCAACATTTAAACTTTTCACTACAGTTTCAATATCTAGATCTGTACAATATGTCACAGACATGGGGAAAAAATCTAAGTCTAAAATAAATAATTAGATTTTTAGGGAAATTAAATAAAACATTGTATTCTTGATGATCATTATCAAAGTAAAACTTAATGTAGAAAGAAAGGGCTGGCAGCAGCTGTGTGATGTCATCATGCACATGCAGAAGTCTGCAGCTGTGGCCCAGGCTTAACAAGTTATTTGTACACTTTAGTGACACCTAGTGGCCACATGTGGGAATTGCACCAAGTTAAAACACCACTGCTCCCTGAAGTCCTCAGTACGCTTCCCATGAAATGTCAGGTGGAATGACAGGTTCATTAATTAATGCCAGGTCAAAACTATAAACCGGCTGCAGTTGCTGTTACAGTTTTGCAATGTAAAAAAATAAATATTTTATCATTATTTAGTTAAATATAAGTATCAGCATCTTTTTATCCACCATTACCACAACTCACCTGCTGCCCTCTGCAGCAATTTGTACCACATCCCCTCTGTGCTGCTGCTGATGAAGCACAAGATACAAACCCTAGGAAACGCTCATAAAAACATATAAAGTGCCACTAGTGGTCAGAAACTCTTCACTGTATCTGTGAATGAAGATGAAACAACTCGTGTGTAGAGAAGCCAAAGTAACTTGAGGTACGACAGCTTAGTATGTCTTTGTTTTTCTGTCTCCGTCAGATGGGGATCATTTGTTACCCTTTCTTTGCACCACTGTATCCACTTGGTCTTCTCCAACAGACAACTGGGACCAGTGAGTCATATTTAATTCATAACAGAAGCTCCACAACTCTTTTTGAGCTCAAAAATCCAACGTGAACTTTTCTATTTTCCTTTTTTATACTGGATTATAAAAGCTAGTAAAAGGCTGTGGATTTGATCTGTTGCCTTGTTTTCCATTGTTGTGGTGTTGATTTATCCTTCTGTGTCTGCTCCTCCATGTAGGCAGTCCAGTGGACCTTTAAACTATCTGTAAAGGGAAGGCTCAGTGTCAGCTGTAAGTCCCACAACTCTCATCAGCTGCTGCTTCCTCTGGGTATTTCTTGTTATTTAAGAATCCACTTTTGAAAAGGAAAAGTCTGCAGTGTCTTTTTCTTGTTAGCGGTGGGTCTTATACAAGTAGAGTTGATCACAAAGCTAACCACATTAGCTTGCTAACGGCACTCCAACGTCCCTCTATATCTGTCTCTATCTTGGCCATAAAGAAACCGTAACACTAATTGTCCTCCCTCGTGTGGTGTACCCACCCTTGAGAATCAAAAAAAGATAACATTTAGATTACAAAAAGGATGCATCACTCCATTAAAATGTTCTTTTCTCTCACTCTGTATGTGTGCGAGAGGCAGAGGAGGGGTGATGAATGTAATGTTACCTAAATTATTTATGTTTCAGGCTCAAAGTAATAGTCGTACAGACATTTAGTTTCAGCCCTTGGTTGCATGTTGCAGATCTGATTTCCCCTCTGCTTGGCGTGGTGAGTGTGGAGATCTGCATCCTGAGTTGAAGTGTTATAATAGTGTTTTTCTCCCCCCCACCCCACCCCACTCCAGGCCTGATCCTCTTTCCCATTACTGGCTCCATTTGCACATAAAACAACCAAACTGTAAGTGTTACGGACGTACATTTGGTTCCAACAGCTGATGACTGTTATAATTAATAATTGACTCTTTGTTCCTCTGGTGGTTGCAGCCGGATTCCATGTGGATGTTCCTGTCAAACACTGAATCTGCAGCGCCGTCCTCTAGACTGAGCCGAGTACAGTGGAGAGCTGGAGGAGCGGCGGATTAATGTGCGTCTGAGTTTTTATACAGACGTCAGAATAAACCTGGACAGAGACTTCAAGCACATCCTCAGTGTTAACCAGCATTTATTAACATTATAAAGACACTTTATGTTGCATAATTCTTTAATGCTTTGATCTGAGTTTAGTATGTTGGATGGTCTAAAATGTAATTCTGCACTGTGGGATTTGCTTACATTTTATTGATATCTACTTTTGTTACAAATGCAATCATGTAATGTTGGTAAATAAACAGAAAATGCAACTGTATCCTTTTTTATGCTGATTTTATTGCTTAATTTAGAATCCATGATTATGATTTAATTGTCAGAGTAAATACATACACGCTAATATCGGCTCATATTTGCATCAATAAAGAACAGTACAGTGTTAAACAAGGAGGCTGTCGCACTGTCATTAGCTACAGTTCAGAGTTTAAACTTAGTTTTTTGTTTTTAAGTGGCGTTTTGAGGCACTTATCCATAATCGGTGCATTATGTACAGTAGATAGTGGTGGTCGGCCCCCCCCACACTTACAGACCAGCATGGAATTTAAGCAATGTACTACTGTGGACGGGCAGCAGCAAAATGTTTAGCGTAACACTTGAATACGTTTTGCTGGTGCCCCCGTCTACAGCAGTTAAAGCTTTGCTTGTGACTCCTGTCTGTTTCATCTACAGTAGCTAATACATACTATAAGTACCTCGCACAACCCCACTTCAAAAACATCCTTACTATCCCTTTAAATTACACCGTGTGCAAACATGCGGCTCAATTGTGAAGAGTTCTTATGTGATTCAGTAATAAGCTGTCATTTTAAAAACACTGCAATAAAAAAAAAACTTGGTGCCAGTCAGGCACTAGTGCATTGATGTCCAGTAATCTATAGATACGTGACCAACAGCATCATGGAGTAAAAATCATGCAAACATTCAACACTGCAGATGAAAACAGAAGCGTGATTCTTTAGTGGCGGATGACACAACTCAAGTTGTAGATAAATCAGTGCACTTGGTTGTAGGTATTGTTATAGAATATTTTCATGACTTGTGGATTGTTTTCGTCCATCCAGTGTTTATGCTGCATATGTATTTCTATGCAGGTGCATTGAGTTGTAAGAGAATCTTAAAACCGGTGGTCCACGTCCTGCGTGGCGCTGTTTGATGAGGTCACACAGGTAATGTATCACTCTCAAATCGTACTCACTGCTGCAGAACCCACGTGTCAACAGGAAGTCTTCTTCTCCTGTGCCATTGTTCCCTCCAGCATTGCTTGGACGCTGTAAAGCAGGAATAAAGGTGTACAGAAGAGCCTGGTTGGCCAGTGCAGTCAGGCAGCTCTCCAGGTGCAGCAGGTAGGTGATGCCTCGGCTGATGCCGGAGTGAGGATCAGCCAGTCTGCCGATGAGAGAGCCGGAGTATGACGGACAGCGCAGCGTCCTCTGGTCCAGGTCCAACAGCGCCAAATAACGACTGTAGCGAGTCAGAGAGTGAAGAATGCTGACCGAAGAGCTGGAGGAAGATCTGGTCGAACAGAAAAGGAGAGGATGGAACTTGCATCTAATTTGTTGTTAACATTGGCATGCACACTGGTATTTACTGGAAGGCTATTGTAGTGTAACGTATTTTTGTTATTCTGTGTACGGACAGTTTACAAAGGAGCAAATAAAATAAAGCAACCAAGAAAGGATGACGGGGCATCTCAACATTAAGTGCTGAAAGGGCTGAGGCATGAAACAAATGTAAAATAAGGAAACATCAATATCAAACAGTTGGCTGTGTCTTGTGGTGTACCTGTGTATTCCCATCAGTCTCCAGGTGAGCAGGTCGGTCAGTTGAAGAGGCATAGTCAAACACAGCATCACAGCGTTCCCGTCAGGACCAGGAGCGGGCAGGAAGAGACTCAGAGCGTCCACTATTTTCCTGACCAAAATCTCGTCTCCTCCGATGACGACCAGCGGCTGGCCGCTCAGGAGACAAAACACGGCATGCTGGGAGAACGAGTTCTGTTTGAGGAACCTGAGGGCTCTCAGTCCAGCCTTCCTTCTCCTCCTCTGATCTGAGCGGGTGTTGCTTTGGACATTTTGGGTGGGAGAGGGCAGGTCTGATGAGCCGGCGACGCTGGTGCAGTCAGACGCCTCGTCGACGCTCAGCAGCCTGAGAGGAGCGCAGGGCGGAGCGCACCGGTCAACCTCATCCGGGGCTACTAGTGGGGCGAATTTGACATGAAGTTCAGCCACCGACTGCACTTTAGACCACTGAGGCGTCGACTCCACTGCTTCTTCAACTAATAACAAAACAAACAGTTTATTACATGTTAAAGGATATTTCTGGTTCATTACAACCTGTGTGTGTGTGTGTGTGTGTGTGTGTGTGTGTGTGTGTGTGTGTGTGTGGTAATAATTTACAACCTAATTGTCTGCTTATATTTCTTGTCCTCCTGTCGGACTTTGTTGTGTTATATTATAGTATTAGTATTATAACAGCTATAACTAATAGCAATATAGGCAAAGCAACAAAAATAGACTCGTGTTGTAATAAAGTCAGAATGTGTCTGTATGTTATTTTCGGCCCAAACATTTTTGCATACAATTGTCTTTCTTTAACATTATGTTCTATTATATATTTTCTATATGTTAGATGCTTTCTGGAGCGAGGCACAAAAGACTTTCACGTTGTATTGTGTATGTGACACAAACATGATTATCAAAATTTGCCAAATCAGTGTTGACTAAACCTGAATGGAGTTTCACCTCGCAGTAGTTTGGACGTCTTCTCAGGACTGTTGTCTTCAGGGACTTGATTGCTCTTCAAACATTCAACGACCTTCTCCTCCTTCACTAGAACCCCACCACTAACAGTTATTTCCTTTAAGGCCTCTTCTCCGACAACACGACCGTCATATTCCTTAACGGGTTCTTCGTTTCCATTCTTATTTACTGAAGTAGTTGCGTTCACTGTCTTCTCCTCCATGAGCACATCGTCAGCGTCACACTCTGCCAGTATGTCCTCCTCATTCTCAAAGCCGTTACTCAGAGGTTGGTGCTCCGATTCTTCCTCCGTGATGGCGGTGAGGTCGTCAGGAAAGATGGACTCGGTGGTGCTCAGTACCTCGATGCTGTCCTCACTGTTGGCTCGTCTGGCGTACACTCTCCCGCGCCTGGCGCTTGAATCTACCACGGCCCGCCTGTAAGAGGTGTCCGTCATCATGACTGGTGTTTCTGTTAAAGAGAGGGAACTGTGTCAGCGGGTCCAGTTGTCAGAGAGGCAGGTTTGAGAGAGCACACACTGTAATATGCAGTAAGTGGGTAGAGTACACAAAAGCGGTGCTCAAATAAAAGTATTGTTGATTTAGAATTATATTGAGTAAGAGTAAAAAATATCTTGTAAAAAACATTAGAATCAATTTATTATATCAATGCATTACGTTTAAACAAGTCCCCAACAGATAATAATAACAAGTGTGTGTGTGTGTGTGTGTGTGTGTTGTGTGTGTGTGTGTGTGTGTGTGTGTGTGTGTGTGTGTGTGTGTAGGCTATCTTATCTTTTGCTGTTGGACCAACGCTGCTGTGCATGTGAGCTCAGCTAAATACTAAAATTTGCCAGAAGTGTGTAGCCCAAAGTAACAGATTAGAAATGCGTTTATTTTATTTAAAAAATACTCAAGTAATAGTCAAAGATATTCTACAAAACGACTAATCTTAGAAGTACAATGTATTGAAAAACTGTCTCCAGTCCATGTAACGTAGTACAAAGTTGCAGTTCACATCCATGTCT
The DNA here is from genome assembly GCF_900634415.1 of Cottoperca gobio. Lineage (NCBI taxonomy): Eukaryota > Metazoa > Chordata > Actinopteri > Perciformes > Bovichtidae > Cottoperca > Cottoperca gobio. Next base: position 7,586,929 of record NC_041355.1, on the reverse strand, counting down.
GTCAGACATGTTTCTGAAATTGTCATAATTATCGTATGAAGTCACGATCATCACAAAAACATAACGCCTCCGGCCTCGGCCATCGCCAGCGCCGAGACATAAAAACAGAGAAATGTTTGATGAATTGAAGTAAATGGGGGTTGTGCTTTTTTTGGGAGGCGGGCTGTGCATTTGTGCTAAAACAGTACTATTTAAAAATGAGAGTTGGAATGTACTGCACGAGTTGTGCGAGGCTTTGTTAACGGCATGCAAGAGAAACAAAGTTTTCTTCAAGAATTCAAGGTAACATGGGGTGAGTAATTGATACAAATGGTGAAGTATTCCTTTAAATATCTATAAATGTCCACCATCAGCCCAGTAAAACAAAGATATTCAATTTAAGTACTCGACTAATTGTTTTCCGTACCTCTGCTGTCAGATCCAGTGTCGACATGCTGGGTGCGATAAGACTTCTCAGTCCCGAGCACTTCGATGCTGTCGCTGCTGCTCACGCTTCCTGTCATCTCCGTGGCAACATAGGGGTCAGGGGTCATTCTCCCGGCTTCTCCTGCCTCCAGTTTGATGGAGATCTCTTCCACGCAGGAGCAGAACGACTCCAGGCTCATTGGTTCTGATTGAAACATCTCGACGCCGCTCTTACTCCCCGTCGCTCTCTGAAGTTCTGCCTCAGCGCTCTCTCGCTCGTCCTCAGTGCCATCCTCTGGGCTCCACAGCTCAAACAGGAAGTTAATGAGCGCGAGCCTCCTGGACAACGAGCGTGTGACGAGAGCAGTTCGCAGCACACTCCTGTCGCCACGTAGGCGGCACTCTGTGTCAGCGAGCTTCTCCTTCATCAGTGACAGGAAGTAGGCATTGCAAAGCTCCTCCAGAGGCTTCAGACGGCGCTCAGACCTGCAAGAGGTGGAGGTGGAGGAACCGGGCTCAGGAGGTATTAACGCAGTTGGATCAGTGAGGGAGTCGGCTGGGTCGTAAGGCAGGAAGTCAGGCTGTTTCAGCTTCCTGTTCGGGTAGGAAGTGACTTGGCGCAGGAGGTCTCTATGATTTAAGATTGTAAGTTCTATAGCTTCAAGCTCGTCTGCCTTTTCTCCCTCCTCTGTGAAACCATTTGTCGTCCTCGGAAGTTCTGCCTCCTGCAGCAGAGTCAACCGTGTGTACCTGAAACAAACAGAGAGTTTATTTTGTCAGCAGACTTAGAGTAACTTAAAGCTGGACTGCAGGACTTTTACATATAAATGCATGTTTGTTGCATTCAAGCCCTGGCCAAACAAGTTCACACAACGCTGCCTAAGCTTTTCGCTGCCAGGGAAAGCTCTCAGTGTTTCGCAGTATACCAGAGGTGTGGTGTCCAGGGAAAGATTCTGTAGTTTTAACAACAGAAACCACTTCACTGTTGTATGCCTCCAGCAACCACAGCATCTGTCTGTCAGTCCAGATTGGCATCATTTTATCTTATTAGACATTTGTCATAATTGGCATATGAATTCTTAAGTTATGGACAAAAATGTGTTTAGTGAGGTCACAGTGACCTTTGACCTCCGTCAGTTCATCCTTGAGTTTGTGCCAAACTTGATGAAATTGCCTCCAGGCCTTCCTGAGACATCGCATTCTCGATAATGGTACAGACAGAAAACCCGAAAACATAATGCCTCCAAGCAGCTAATATTCTTTTCCTTAAAAAATAAATAAATAGATGAACCCAATATGTTGAACTCTCCCACATACAGTAATAGCTTACTGATGTTATACTCCTTGAAACCAAATGTTTACGCAAGATAGTTTTCCTTCTTTTTCTATATCTCCATGAATCTCTCCATAGTGGCTGAATGGATTTTTATTGTTCAAACTGAATTTGAAACGTCCATCTCCCTTCATTCATTTGCAGTTTGAACTGCTAAGATAGCCCTTATGAATCTCTTACAATGTTAGTTTGTATCAAGAACACAGACTCCCCTTCTGTGTGCAGTTTGTTGCTTCTCATCGGGTGACATATTGGGCAATATGGATATATCTGTAATAATTATTACTTCATCAAAGTACATCCTGTTCTTACTCGAGCTCTTGTAATTTTCTCTGCAGCTCCATAGAAAACGCTTGTCTGTTTCCCGTCTTGAGGCTGTCGGAGGCCTGAGAGAAGCTTGTCGACAGCTCGGAGAAGTTCTCCATCAATTTCTTCTGGTCCGAACACACGTACGCCATGCAGAAAGGACGCACCATGCCCCGAGCCTCCAGGTCATACAGGGTCATGTGGTGAACATATGCAAACGCGTCGTCCGCCGAATCCCCCAGCACCACTTTGGAGTCCTCGCTGAAGTTGAGGCGGGGGCCGGGGGACGCAGGAGGGGAGTGGCCGGGGCCGGACGCCTGGTAGTCCACAGACATGATGCGCACAGAGAAGTGGTTGAGGTCGAACGATCCGACGACTCTGGGGTTGTCTGGTATCGTCAGCACAGGTTGGGGTCCCACCTGGAAGACATAGAGCTGAGGTTTGTAGAGACGCAGTGCAACATAAACATTCACCTTGAGTCACCAATAATGATTATTTAGTATTTAAAACATCAGGAAATATTGAGAATAACTGCAGACGGCACTTACAACTGAGTTATGGTAAAAGGTCAGGTGTAGGTCTGAAACAATCAGTCGTTTAACACTAAATGAATGGCCAACTATTTTGATAATCGATTAATCATGTGTCATTCTTTAAGCAAAAGCAGCCGAACATTCTCTGGTTGTGTGATTCATGTGGCTGCTGTAGTGCAACACTTTTTACACTGGGATTAATGAGGTATTATATCAAGTGTAATCGTCATTGTGGCCCCGGTTGGATAAAAAACATTAGCACATCTGTATTTTCACGGTTTCAAAACTTGGTTTCAGTACTATGCACCATGCTCATTCATCTGAGAGAACCTAAAGTTTAAGCTGCTCCTGAGATTTTAATTAATATGTGTGATTGTGGTTTATAATTTCTGTATCTATGTGTGCAGGGTGCCAGATAGGTAGTGAATGTTCAAATTTGCCACTCAATAGATTACGATTGTTTTTTTGGCTGGTGAGTGATGCAAACCTAGTAACCACTTCCAAATATTTTACAAGCATTTGGATGGTGCTAATTGTGTGCCCTGTGTGTGGGTGATGCCCTGTGTGTGGGTGATGCCTGTGTGTGGGTGATGCCTGTGTGTGGGTGATGCTGTGTGTGGGTGATGCTGTGTGTGGGTGATGCCCTGTGTGTGGGTGATGCCCTGTGTGTGGGTGATGCTGTGTGTGGGTGATGCCCTGTGTGTGGGTGATGCTGTGTGTGGGTGATGCCCTGTGTGTGGGTGATGCTGTGTGTGGGTGATGCTGTGTGTGGGTGATGCCCTGTGTGTGGGTGATGCTGTGTGTGGGTGATGCTGTGTGTGGGTGATGCTGTGTGTGGGTGATGCCCTGTGTGTGGGTGATGCCCTGTGTGTGGGTGATGCTGTGTGTGGGTGATGCTGTGTGATGCCCTGTGTGTGGGTGATGCTGTGTGTGGGTGATGCTGTGTGTGGGTGATGCTGTGTGTGGGTGATGCTGTGTGTGGGTGATGCCCTGGGTGTGGGTGATGCTGTGTGTGGGCGATGCTGTGTGTGGGTGATGCTGTGTGTGGGTGATGCCCTGTGTGTGAGTGATGCTGTGTGTGGGTGATCCTGTGTGTGGGTGATGCTGTGTGTGGGTGATGCCCTGTGTGTGGGTGATCCTGTGTGTGGGTGATGCTGTGTGTGGGTGATGCCCTGTGTGTGGGTGATGCTGTGTGTGGGTGATGCTGTGTGTGGGTGATGCCCTGTGTGTGGGTGATCCTGTGTGTGGGTGATGCCCTGTGTGTGGGTGATGCCCTGTGTGTGGGTGATGCCCTGTGTGTGGGTGATGCCTGTGTGTGGGTGATGCCCTGTGTGTGGGTGATCCTGTGTGTGGGTGATGCCCTGTGTGTGGGTGATGCCCTGTGTGTGGGTGATGCCCTGTGTGTGGGTGATCCTGTGTGTGGGTGATGCTGTGTGTGGGTGATGCCCTGTGTGTGGGTGATGCCCTGTGTGTGGGTGATGCCTGTGTGTGGGTGATGCCCTGTGTGTGGGTGATGCCTGTGTGTGGGTGATGCCTGTGTGTGGGTGATGCCCTGTGTGTGGGTGATCCTGTGTGTGGGTGATCCTGTGTGTGGGTGATCCTGTGTGTGGGTGATGCCTGTGTGTGGGTGATGCCCTGTGTGTGGGTGATGCCCTGTGTGTGGGTGATGCCCTGTGTGTGGGTGATGCTGTGTGTGGGTGATGCCCTGTGTGTGGGTGATGCCTGTGTGTGGGTGATGCCCTGTGTGTGGTGATGCCCTGTGTGTGGGTGATGCCCTGTGTGTGGGTGATGCTGTGTGTGGGTGATCCTGTGTGTGGGTGATGCCCTGTGTGTGGGTGATGCCCTGTGTGTGGGTGATGCCTGTGTGTGGGTGATGCCCTGTGTGTGGGTGATGCCCTGTGTGTGGGTGATCCTGTGTGTGGGTGATGCCCTGTGTGTGGGTGATCCTGTGTGTGGGTGGCTCCTCATGTTTAGAAGACAATTTATGTAAGTTGAACTCTCTTGCGTAAAAGATTTTGATCTCATTGAGACTTCCTGAATAAAATTGATTTAAGTCACTTTCAGTTGCGACACCATTACATGACAGAATGTTAATAGTTTTGTTGAGAAAATATAACCACACGTGTATCTAAAATAGAATAGAATATAAAATAATTAAATATCCCAAGCTTCCTTTTTCTAAAGAACTTCGGTGTTTTGTTAAATTGTATTATCTAACAAAACAGAAGTAATTCACATTATTATCAAACTTTATTTTAATTAACTACATATTTTTTATACAGTATCATTATTATTATTCTATTGCGTTCTACTATTATACTATTTATTTTGGCAATTTACACAGGATTATAAAAGAAACTGCGGTATTGTTTTGATTTTGTCTGTTCACACATTTGCAACATTAATGCACATACTATATAATGAATAATAAATAGCTTTACTATATCTTTATGTTCCTTATCCTTTTGCTATCTTTATCTGGTCTGGTTTTATGTGCTGCAGTAACACTTTTTATTTCCCCAAAAGATCAAGAGAAAGAGTCTAATCTTATTTCCACTACATAATATCTCCTTGAGTAAAAGTTCTGAAATCAAAATCTTACTTAAGTAAAAGTATAAAAGTATTACCATCAAAATATACTTAAAGTACCAAAAGTAAAAGTACATATCGCAAATATTGCAGCTGGTAAAGGTGGTACTAATTGAAATTATTTGATATACTACTGGGTAGCTTAACCTACAATAATGCAGCAGAATTTATTAGTTAATTTATATGTTGTATTAATAATCCAAATCTGCAAAATAACTAGTAACAAGAAAATGACCTCAAAATTATACTTAAGTACTTTAGTAAATGTACTTTAGTTACATTCCACCACTGTAACCAAAACAGGTGAGTGAAAGTCGGTGTCTTGTTTAATGACTCTTTTCTACACCAGTGTCATAGCAGGTACAGTTGTTCTTATCCAAAATAAAAACACACACCTGCTCTGAGAATTCAGCCACCAGTATGAAGTCTCTGTGGAACTGGGCGGAGGAGGTCCAGGGGTTGGGTGGAGGTAAGAGGGGGACAGAGAGCTGTTCAGGGAGACCCTCCTGCTCCTCCTCTCCCTCCCCGAACCCCTCAGTGCCTGTGAAGGCCAGCAGGTCCGGTGACCAGATCATCTTCAGATGGAGGGTCAACCCATGGAGGATCTACTCGGCTCCGGGACTGAACATCGCAATGTACCGGTGCGGCCCGGCCTTCCGTCGGTGAGTCAGCTGTTCACACGGGACCACACAACAACAACAACAACCGGGGAGTTAAAAACTTGTTGCGCAGTTGTCTACAACCCCGAAGTGTAAGCTGTACAAAGAAACTAAACTAAAAGGAGTATCCTCTCCGCTTCCGTTGAACAATAAGTCACGTAAACAAGCCGCCGTTTCAGGAACAGACATGAGAGGAAACTTAACGGAGAAGCGAAACTTCCCTGCGGGCAGCAGTCACACGGTTAGACAAACGAAGTCCCGGGATTTGTGTTCCTCTTTCTCGTAATAGTGAGCTAACTTTCAGCCTGAAACTACTTGTGGCTCAGTGACCGCCGGTCAAACTAAACCCATATTTAGCCATGTGACAGACGCCGGGCCGGGGACTTGCCGGTGCCGCTTACTGCTGTTGCGAAAGGGGCGCTTCATGGAAAACCAGGCTATAGGTCTCGAGACAAGTCAGATACAATGATGACTTCCGGTCACAAGTTACAAAATAAAATACTTTTTAAAACATCCGCTGGAGTAGCCTATACCAGGGCCGGCCCTAGACTTTTGGGGCCCCTAAACAGGATTTGGTTTAGGGGCCCTCCCTCCATGTAACATGTTCACATGACACTAAACCAACTTTTGTATATTAAATAGGCTTATAAGTATAAACAGGGTTGGGTAGTAACGGATTACATGTGATTAGGATTATGTAATCAGATTTCAAAAGATAAGTAATAATTAGGACAGATTATATTTGAAAAAATGTGCAAGTGTACTATAGGATACGGATATTTGTTGTCATTCCAGCACCCTGGTAGGACTCAGGGACTCAATGGTGCCCCCATGTTGGAAAGAAACACATAATCAGGGGTGCCCTTCCATGTTGTTGCAGTGCTCTCGGGTGGCCCAGAGATTCCACCAGTGTTCTGCAAGCATCTTTTTAAAGATTTTTAGTAAACTACAACTGCAATAGATTGCAATTTTGTCTATTATTCCCTAACCCTATGAATTCATATTTTTTTAACAGAGAAAGTTTTGTAGGTGAGAGTAAATTACTTACTTAGTCTACCTACTAAATTGTCCATTTCAGCCGCCTCTGAGCTTGTTGTTTTGTCACTATTTGTTGGAAAAAATAGCACAACATTTTGTTATTTTTGCTTAGGAAGTTCGTTTAATTTCGTTATTGTCTCTTGTTTATTAAGAATATATATTTTTTAGAGCAGGGGGGCCTAACTGCTTTTATTGGTAAATTGGTAGGGCAGAGGTACAACTTGCTAAAACTAATACAGTCTGTAACAACAATCAGGTTGTATCAGTTTTAGTCGGAACTATATTAGAAAGGTGTTGTATCAACTATCAAATCAAATCAAATCAAATTTATTTGTATAGCCCAATATCACAAATTATACATTTGTCTCAGTGTGCTTTACAGACTGTACAGGTTACGACACCCTCTGTCCTTAGACCCTCGCATCGCACAAGGAAAAACTTCCTAAAAGAAACTTCCTAATTAAAGGGGGAAAAAATGGAAGAAACCTCAGGAAGAGTAACTGAGGAGGGATCCCTCTCCCAGGACGAACAGACGTGCAATAGATGTCGTATGTACAGGATAAACAACATAGTACAAATACAACATTTAACAGAAATTATGTCGTGTTGAAAAAGAGAAAGTTTGGATGAATCCAGGAAAATGTCAAAAAGGCTTCCCAGTGTCCAGCAGGACCAGGGCAGCAGGCGCAGCCACGATTCCTAATCCTGACGTAAACTTTATCAGTGGCAACCTGCCACATGAGACACAGAAACAGGATGATGCCCCGGATGATGAGTTAGTAACAAACATTTACATAAATGCATACAGATAAAGAGGGAGAAGAAGAGAGGGAGGGGAGGAGAGGAGGAGAGCAGGGAGGAGAGCAGGGAGGTGTCCCCCAGCAGTCTAAGCCTATAGCAGCATAACTAGGGGCTATTCCAGGGCAAACCTGAGCCAGCCCTAACTATAAGCTTTATCAAAAAGGAAAGTCTTTAGCCTGCTCTTAAATGTGGAGAGTGTGTCTGCCTCCCGAACACAAACTGGAAGCTGGTTCCACTGGAGACAAGCTTGATAGCTGAAGGCTCTGGCTCCCATTGTACTCTTAGAGACTCTAGGAACCACAAGTAACCCTGCAGTCTGGGAGCACAATGCTCTAGTTGGTTTATAAGGTACTATGAGATCTTTAAGATTTTTATGATCATTTTGGGGGATGTAGTTTGTGGTGCTGTTGAATGTTGAATGTATTGCATTAACCTGACAGATGCTACTATAATTTCTTTTACCATTACATTCATATCAATTAGGGTCGGAAGTATAGAACAAAAACACCTGTATAATGCATAATATGTTTATAAAAAGGTTTTACTGGTTTATAAAACATTAGCTTCAAATATGCAAACCACTTTAGTGCTACATACGTACTAGAGGTTTTCTTTTTTTTGACCAAGGTGTAGCCGAAACAGCTACATTTTCAGTCTGCAGGTTTTAATGGTTTTTAAGAGGTTTAACCTACTTATAAACTAATAAAACCTTTTTAAAAACCAGTAAAGTCTTTTTATGAACCAATAAGCAGCGAGGACTGGGGTCTGCAGAGATCCGGCAGCAGGAGCTGGGGACTGAGAGCCGACATGATGGCGGTTCGAACAGCCGGATCTACTCCTCAGAGGCCTGGAAGCCCTCTGGACACAGAGGACCTCTGAGGGCCAGGCGAGGAACCAGAAATGGGTCAGGGGCTGGAGCAGGAGGAATGGCCAGCTGGCAAGCTGACAGGAAGGCAGACTGATCATCGGTGATGTTTATGTCGGCAACCTCCTGTCAAGCTGCAGCAACCCCCTGATTCTCCTCTCGAGCTGTGGCTGTCCCTCGTCTCTCCCATTCCTGATCCTGCTGCGGGCCACGACAGACCCCCGTTCCTGCCGACCTTTTTATGAACCATTAAAACCTTTTTATAAACCAGTAAAACCTTTTTATAAACCAGTAAAACCTTTTTACAAACCACTAAAACCTTTTTATAAACCATTAAAACCTTTTTACAAACCAGTAAAACCTTTTATAAACCAGTAAAACCTTTTTATAAACCAGTAAAACCTTTTTACAAACCACTAAAACCTTTTTATAAACCATTAAAACCTTTTTACAAACCACTAAAACCTTTTATAAACCAGTAAAACCTTTTTATAAACCAGTAAAACCTTTTATAAACCACTAAAACCTTTTTATAAACCATTATACCATTGTATTGGTTTAGATTTTACTGGTTTATAAAGGTTTTACTGGTTTATAAAAGGTTTTACTGGTTTATAAAGATTTTACTGGTTTATAAAAGGTTGTACTGGTTTGTAAAAAAGTGTTACTGGTTTATAAGAATGTTTTACTGGTTTATAAAAAAGTTTGACTGGTTCATAAAAAGGTTTTACTGGTTTATAAAAAGGTTTGACTGGCTAATAAAAAGGTTTTACTGGTTCATAAAAAGGTTTTACTGGTTTGTAAAAATGTTTTAATGGTTTGTAAGAGGTTTTACTGATTTATAAAAAGGTTGTATATATTGTATTGGTTTAAGTTTTACTGGTTTATAAAAAGGTTTCACTGGTTTTTAAAAAGGTTTTACTGGTTTGTAAGAAGGATTTACTGGTCTTTAAAGAGGTTTTTCTGGTTTATGAAAGGTTTTACTGGTTGGTAAAAAGTTTTAATGGTTTATAAAAAGGTTTTAATGGTTTATAAAAAGGTTTTAATGGTTTATAAGTAGGTTAAACCTCTTAAAAACCATTAAAACCTGCAGACTAAAAATGTACCTGTTTCAGCTTTAGCTCGGTCAAAAAAAGAAAAAGAAAACCTCTCGTACGTATGTAGCACTAAAGTGGTTTGCTTATTTGAAGCTAATGTTTTATAAACCAGTAAAACCTCATAAACCAGTAAAACCTTTTTATAAACCATTAAAACGTTTTACAAACCAGTAAAACCTCTCATAAATCAGTAAAACCTTTTTATAAACCAATGTAGCCTCTTATAAACCAATACAAACGTCTTATAAACCATTACAACCTTTTACAAACCAGTAAAACCTCTTATAAACCAGTAAAACCTTTTTAAAAAACAGTAAAACATTTTTATAAACAGTAAAACATTTTTATTAACCACTAAAACCTCATAATACCAGTAAAGCCTAAACCAATACAATATATAAAGAAGTAAGATCTCTAACAAACCATTAGTACCTCTTATAAACCAGTAAAACCTTTTTATAAACCAGTAAAATCCTCTTATAAACCAGTAAAACATTTTTATAAACCAGTAAAATCCTAAACCTTTTATAAACCAGTAAAACCTTTTTATAAACCAGTAAAATCCTTTTATAAACCATTAAAACCTAAACCAATACAATATATAAAGCAGTAAGATCTCTAACAAATCATTAAACTCCTTTTATAAACCATAATAAAGTCAGAGCCTTTGATACGTCGTTAGGGGAACAAAATCTGATGACATCATCAATCCAGGGAGGGCATCATTTGAGAAATTCCGTTTCCATAGCAACTATAAAGACAAAATTAAACAACAACAGTAACAACTGTAAAATCAAACAATAATCATCATTAAAACAAAAACAAAAAACATGCAACACAACTACAGTTAAACAAGTGAATACATTAAATAAAAGCACAATACAACTTCATAAAAAATAGTCCATTTCAGCACATTTAAGGAGTGTGGCCCTGAAGAGATCCCTTCTCAATGCAACTGAAATGTGATGGGGAACAAAATGCACAGTTCTTATTCTGTGTAGATATTCACTTTCATTCGGCTCCTCCCTTCACTTGTTACCGGTGGCTGCCATTCAAGACTCTGGTGCTGACCTACCGTGCTGTGAAAGGATCAGCCTCTCCCTACATCCGGGCCATGGTCGAAACACACACCCCAGCTTGCTCACTTCGCTCTTCAACGGCCAATCGGCTCGCTACTCCCTCACTGCGAGTGAGACCCAGATACCCCTCAAATAAAACCTGCCTGTTTGCTATCCTAGCTCCAAACTGATGGAACGAGCTCCTCATTGATGTACCGGTTTTCGACTGCACCTCGGTCAAAGATAAAAATAAAACCTTTAGCACGTATGTAGCAGTAAAGTGGTTTGCTTATTTCAGCACATTTAAGGATAGGTTCTTATTTCTTCAAGTCTTTCTCAAAACAATCTTCCCAATGCCCACATGGTACGATGAAAACATTGTTCACTGTAATCACTGCTCCTGTCCAGTGGCCCTGAAGAGATCCTTTCTCGGCGTTATGATCCGCTTATAGCGCTGTATAATTAGTTAAGTACTCATATTGCTTTATAATCACACATTATAAAGCATTTCATAATGACTTATAAGGTCAAGTTTCATAATGCTTCGTAATTGCATATCCCTCACTGACATTATAAATGGAATGATTTTCTTTTCTTGACTTTACTTAAAGTGACTTATAACAAGCTTGTACTTAAAGCACCAAATGAGAACATCACAAGGCGGAGACCTATCGAAAGAAACTTTGTGGCACAACTGAGCCAGAATGTAAACAAATGCTTTCATTTTTATTTATATTTGAATCACAAAAAATCGATTTTATTTTTCACTTGGCAAGAAAATTCAACTGAAGAAATGGCCAAAACATTCATACGGTATTTAAAAGCAACTACATAAAATGATTAGGCAATTTTAATCATAGTTTAAAGGGTTATTACCCAGACAAGATTGGCAACGGACTGAACATTAAACACACAAAATACTGCACACTTCATCCTCCAGTATGATAAAATATACACTTTGTATTAAATAAGTCCAACTCAGACAGACTGAATGGTTAAATAAGTGGATCAAAACCTGTTTTGTTTTCTTAGCAGGTCATTATTTTTCTGCATAATTAGAATACATTAGAGATTTAGGAAAATAATGCAGAGCACACTCTAGCAGTTGGAGGCTACATTTCAGCAGTAAATGTCCTCCGCTGTTAATTCGTATACTGAACTGTACGTGGCCATCACCGACTCCCTGTGAAAAAATAATACCATACAAACTTAAATGCAGAGTTGGCTGTGGGGTTCTCAATCAGGCACATCCTGAAGCATAAGGTGCGTTTCCATCCAATGAGCAAAGTGCAATGGAAAAAGGTTCAGCAAATAAATGATGACATGCGTGAAGCATGTGACTTCAAAGTCCACTGAAGCTTCTGCTTTGCTGAAGAGATCAAAAATGGTGTCAGACTAGAACAGATCTGATGTATCCTTCTTCACGTCGATACATTTTCGTCCGGCTTTCTACATTAGTTTTCAATGTTTGAGGTTCGACTGGCGCTCCATTAAATGTATGTCATCTTGTTGTGCCGTCTTCTTCTGCAATAGTATAATTGCTTTCCGACTGGAGAATTGGCAACACCTACTGCTTATCTCGATGAACCAACTCCTAATTATTGCATACCTGTAGTGGATGGAAACAAGCATTCATTCGCATTTTTTGTGTGTCAATTGTCCCGAAATTTGGATATATAGTTTCAAACATCTTGATAAGCACTTCCTCAGCTCCTTTCCTTGGCACGTCTCCTTTCCTCGGAGTGGTTTGTTAACTTGATCCTCTACTGTAGACAGCAGTCCATGGTGCCGGCCATTTTCTCATTCTCTGTACTCCTTGTTCCTTTGCATCAAAGCAGGACGGAGGAGCTAAACTACGGGAGGCAGCGGGAAGAATACAACATCTTTGCCTTGAACCAAACATTTTGGATGATAAAAGATTACTTGTTGGATCTGTGTGCGTCTGAGCTTGATAGGTGTAAAGTGTTGTGTGCAGACGGTTATATGAGCAGTATTTCCGGCTCTGACACAGCGCAGTAGAGCATGAAGCCCATCTGGTCCACCTGGTCCTCTGACAAGCCGCTCAGCAGATTGACAGCTGGCTTGAAGTAACTGTGCAACGCTCCATGTTCGAGGTAGCCAATCAGCTCTGTGATGCACTGCTGGAACCTCACATCCAGGCTGATCTCAGACCAGTCGCTCTCACTGTCACTCAAGTGCAGGATGAGATTGGCCAGCGGGGCGGCTTCCAGCGGCCGAAGGGCGGGGTTCAGTCTGCACACCGCCTTGAGGATTTTAAGCGTGTGTCTGCGGTATCCGGCGCCAGCGGTGTCGAGTTGCGTCAGGCGCTGAGTCTCCCACGGGTAGAGAGACAGGTGCCAGGCGTTGACCCAGGGGGAGGTGAGCTCCGGCTGGGCGGTCAGAACCACGTCCTCCTCCCTCAGCAGAGGCAGCACGGAGATGAACAAGGACTGATCACTGCTCATTGCCCCGGCTTCATTTTCAGGCCTGAAGGATTACAGCAGGAGAAAGGTTCATGAGAGAGAACATCGAGTGTAACACACATGACACACACACACACATGACACACACATGACACACATATGACACACACACATATGACACACATATGACACACACACACATATGACACACATATGACACACATGACACATATCACACACACACACACAACACACACATATGACACACACATGACACACATCACACACATATGACACACTTATCACACACATGACACACATATGACACACACACATATGACACACATGACACACACATATGACACACACATATGACACATATCACACACACACAACACACACATGACACACACACACAACACACACATGACACACACACATGACACATATCACACACACATGACACACACACACACAACACACACATGACACACATCACACACATGACACATATCACACACACATGACACACATCACACACACATATCCACACATGACACATATCACACACACATGACACATATCACACACATATGACACACACATGACACACATATGACACACACATGACACATATCACACACTGGTAATCTGGTCATAACAGAAAAGTGTTATTGTTTTGGGTGATCTTCTTACATAGATTTAATGATTTTTTTTGCACTTCTAGAGACTTATAACCAGCTTGGAACGCATCATATCTACTTATACTGCAGGAAATTAGTACTTCACTTAAAAGCACCCAATGAACACTTAGAGTAAATTATAAATCACACTATATAGCATAACAACAGTGTTTATAAATGTAAAATTATTATAACGTACAATTATGAAGTATTATTCTTGATCTTATAAGTAAATATAAAAGGCTTTATAATGTGTAATGATTATTGTTATAAAGCATTTTGAATACTTATGAGTACTTATAAATATGATTATACAGTAATATAAGCAGATTATAACTCATTATAAATATGATTATAATGGTTACAGTAACTGAATCTCATCAATGAAAACAGAAATGAATAATAAGACACAAACCGAATCTCGATTCTCAGGTCTGGTCCTCCCAGTACCGGTCTGACGAGACAATCCAGAGTGCTGCTGATGGAAGGCCAGTTTATAGTTTCCATGACAGCTTTACTAAACATGTTCACAACGGCTTCTGCAGACAGGTAACCCCCCACCAGGTACCTACAAGACACAAGGACAGACTGAATGTTTCTGTGCCTACCTTTATCAGGGTTACAAAGGCTGATACAAAGCCTTTGCTGAATGCTGTTGATGATGATTTAAAACTAACTGAGCTAAAAGAGCCGAATCGGATCAAACCTGTGGCTTCATCACCGCCTCCTCTTATATTACCAATTTAAATCTGATTCAATGTTAATATAAAGTATTGATTAAGGCTTTTTAAGGATCTATGAATGTATTTAATGTAAATGTAAAATACAACTTTAATTATTAAAAATATGTAGTTTTAGTTAGAGCTGAAAAGTACGGAAGCCCTGAGAGGCCAGTGAGAAAGAAAATAAATCCTGATGACGTCTGATCTAATTGGTTTTTCTCTCCTGTGTTAAGCAGGTGGAACATTAAAGGTTTTGCCAGAATATTCTTTCTAGGTTCCTTTTTCTTTTTCTCTCACTTGCCTCTCAGGGCTTCTGTATTTTTTAGTGTAATCACCTGTCCCAGTAGCTGCGTCCTCTGGGAAAATATTCCAGATTGACCCGCCGGACCATCCAGTGCAGCGGGTGTGTGAGCAGAGTTTCCTCTCCCGGGATGAGACGCCACAGAGAGGCTTCCAGCTGTAGAGGCACCAGCAGACACGCATGGTCCGCACTGACCACCTAAACACACACAGACATAAACCAATCATCAGCACGGTGTGCGTTACAGAACTGATGTAATAGACATGCAGAGATCCACCTGTGCTAACTTTAGTCAGAAATCTATTGGTGACACGATCACAGAAGATATTATGTGAAAGGCTTTTCTTTCAGTTTGCTCAACACAATTATCAAACACGATACACAACAGAAAGAAGGTTCATGCTGACTAAAGAGAACACAAGCATCTTATAGAAAACAGTCGAGTACAGAGCCGTGGTCACTCTAAATTCATTGCTGGTGCATATTGTCCAAGAGAATATTGAAGACTGGTTCAAAATGTTGTTAAAACAGCATCTCCAAACACTTCAGGGACAATAATTGAATTATGAGTGTGTGTAAACACAAACAAAAAATTCCACATTTCATTATTAATTCAATTAGATGAGCCGTTTCTTTTTTATGTTATGTGGCTATAGTGTGTGCACTGAAGGAAAATAATACATTGTGTGTGTGTGTGTACCTGCAGGTCATCCAGCAGAGAACCTCCGAGGCTCATTTCTCCCAGGGGCATGTCGGGAAGACGGCTGTGCAGAAAGCCTTGGATCTCAGAGCAGATGTCCAGAGCTAAAGACTGAGCCCTCCGGACCTCGTGTGGAGCCAGTGCTGCCCTCGTGTGATAGTACTGCTGCAGTCGCTCCTACGCACATGTAGAAAGTTTTCCAATGATACAGAGCTCAGGCAGACAACTACTCTACTATGTCCATGCATGTGCATCCTTCAGAGAGATAAAAACACACGTTCATCGTGGTGAATTTCCATTACCGTCGTGAATCGTGAATATTGAAAAGAAAGTGTCTCACTATCATCGTGGTAGAGAAGTGAAAAATAGAGCACGATTGAAAATTATAAAGTAAGAAAGAAAAAAACATATAATGTTGCTATTTTTATCTTTAATTTATATAAGATGAGTGTCCCATCTGTGACGCAACAAAATGATTTGTTTCTTAACTAAATGTAAAGTACCATTTTAAGAGGTTTTTTATTGATTTATTTTTATCGGGATAATTTTGTGAATCATAATTATTTTTATTATTACTTATATATCCTGACATGAATTTTCATATCATTCGATGCCGAACTGTGCTGCCGAGAACACAACTCTTAACATGAAATGAACAAAACAGTTTGGGAGTTTCTGGGAGAACTCTGACAGGATAATACTTTGCTGTTTACTACTCGTCCTCCTCGCAGCAACTTTACTGGCAGAGGAAAGATGCCGCGGGTATTCTGTTACTCGTGTAAAAGAAGCATTAAAAATGGTGAACAATCATAAAACAAGTGCGGTTACTGCATTATCTGTTTTATAGCGCATTATAGCCCCCCCATGTCAAAACACCACTGGACCTAAGAAGCATCTGAAACAATGGACGCTGCCATAGAAACAAAGCATTACTGGTATCTTTACAAAAACAAGTATTAGTCACGAAAAAGTGATTAAATTTAATGCTTTGTTCCCAGTTGCACACTTCCCAGTATTCATTGTGAAAGCAGCGTTCCAGAGATACAGAATAGAACATTAAGATGTGCAACTATTCATAAAAGATCCAATTTGCATAAGCTTTTTAACGGCAAATCCCATTGTTTTAAATCCCCTCTTATGTCCAGTCATGCGTTCGCAGCTGCTCTACTAACATTTACTGAACTAAATTGTTTCATGTAGCTTGTACAGGAAAATCCACAACATTTCTGCTTATGTGGATGTTCGGCACACTAACTCAAAGCTGTTTTCATGCTTGTTTGACTTCTTCTACACAGCCAGTGCACAAGCACACACAGTATTTTGATTATGCAGGGCTCTCGGGTTCTGTGCAGCCTAACCAGTGCGACGCGTATCCCCCGAAGCACTGCGCTTTACAAAACATGTTACACACGCATAAATGAATGAGCCAACACTGAGCAGAGCTCTTACAGCAGCTGCTAAAACTGAACGCATAATCTATGCCTTCTAAAGCTGAAAATGTCAGGGTGTACCTGCAAACTGAGGACACACAGCTGGAGCTTCTTGGGCTTTGACTCAGGTTTAGACTGCACCTCCACAGAGGACGTCTGAGGTTGTTGGCTCAGGTCAGCTGATTGAGTTAAAAACAGGTTAAAAACAGCTGTCACAGTGATGATTAGAATATATTATGACTGCAATCAACAATTTTTACTTCTGCCAACAAGGTTATATTTTCGGCTCGGTTTGTTTGTCGTTTTGTCAACGGGATTATGGAAAATCTACTGGCACGATTTTCATAAAACTAGGTGGAAGGGTGAAGCACGGGACGAGGAAGAACACACTTTTGGATCGGATCCGAAACACAGGGAGGATACAAAAATTAGATTTCCCTTTCGTGAACATTGCGAGATGGGGCAAATTGTGCTGCATTCATGTGGTGTTGGAATAATTGGAAAAATCAGTGCCCGACTGTGGAAATTCACCGGAAGGCCTCGTCAAGTATGAACAAAAACTTGGAAACAGATATCAATGAGTTGCAAAAAGCTACGAGCATTAAAAAACAACACATCTTCTTTGAAGCATCAAAGTTGTTTCCACATTACGGTTTAAAGATCACGAACACGGCAAGTTCTGAAGTACGACTTCCCAACTCGGAAAATTGGGAACAACCAAGGAGCCAGTGAATGCACCATTAGCCTTGGCGAAGGTTTTTTTATTATCGATTTATCTGCCAATGTTCCTCTCGATTAAAGTCCGTCCCAGTTTCTAAAAGTAAAAGATGTCGTCTTTAAATGTCTTGTTTTGTCAGTTGCAGATGATCTTTTCTGTGGATTGACAAACCAATTAGTTGATTTATGGCTGTAGCTGTAGAATAAATACTCCTCTAAGCTTTGGTGATACTTCTGTGTGACTCATTTGCCTGAACACTTTCCATTGCTGAGATGTAAGCACGTACCTTTCTGCTGTCTGGCTGCCTTGGCAACATGTTTCATCACCACACCCTCTATGCCCTTCTTGATCAGTGTGGGGGAAGCAGAGACCAAACTCAACTCCTCCCAGGTCTCAGCAATCTTCTGCTCCACCTTTTCGTCATCAGCTGCACGGCCCGCACGCTCTATCAGCTGAACACAAACACTCATCGTCACAGGCTGCACTGCATGACTGATAATGCACTGCCCAAATACACGGTACAAACACACGGTACAAACACAGGCACAACCGGCAGGCAAACACAATTAGATTGCAAAGATAGCTTCTAGGGAACTTTCTGACAGGACCATCTTCAGGGATCTTTGAACGTTTTAGTCAATTAACTACAACTTACATATTTTACATTACTGCTTTTCCGGATGCATTTTTTGACTAATTGGAGTTTGAGTTCCATATTTGATAAATATTGTTTGAGCTACAGAGTAGAAGTAGGATCATGAGTGCATACTTCTTCCTACACTTATATATATATAATATTTATTCATATTGTTTATGAGTTCTATATGTTCACTGTTCATTTATTACTACATGTTCTCAAATCTATCAAACAAAAATGAACTTAATTTTCTTTTTAATATATGTATATATTTGTGTGTGTATGTGTGCGACGCTCTAGGTACTTTATTACCGTGAGAACTTTGCTTGATGGTGTTAATTAAGGATGTTAATTAGATTCCAGAGTCAGCTGCCAAACTGAAAATTCAGATTCGGGCCTACTTCTGTATTTAACTACTGACCACAGAGCTGGGAAATGAACCTATTGTAGTCTTAACAATTAGTAGTGTTTGTATAATATTCAGCAACTTTCTATATTTACTTGGCAGCTAAACATGCTACAGGTAATGAAACAGCTGTAGAATGAACTGCCAAACTATAAGTAGATAACTAAACTTGCAACTCATTGGACAGTTTTTTGAGTGCTAGCATTGCACTCTTGCCTATGAGCGACGCACTGATGTGGTACTAACAACCTAATTTCCTCACCCGTTTCACTACCAGTGTAGCAATCCCAAGCATGGCAGCCCCACCGACTCCCAGAACCAGCCGGGCATTAGACAGCAGGAAGTCAATCACCATGGCGATGCCATCCTCTCCTCGCCTCCGACTGCCCTGGAAGTTCATGGCTTCCTTTTTTTGTGATCAGCCTTGGGAAAAGAGAACGCATTACATAAATTCCAGTGGGGAGAGAGTAACACAAGACATAACTTTTGGGTTAAGGGATAATGAACTCCTGCAGCAGTCTTTGCAGCTGCACCTCCACATGAATGTCAAGGAGTCAGAATAACCAATGGGACAAACTGACAGGATATGCAGCAGGGTAATATTTAAATAAGGACTGACAGGAAAAACGTGGCTGAATGTGTGAAGAAACTTAACAATAGGCCTTTATACCTGGCATGAGGGGTCACTGAAGGGTGTGATGAGTAATACTGTGAATCAGAGACTTTACAGTGATCAGATCAAGGTGAAAACCTTGCTGTACCATGCAGTGGTAACACAGCTTTAGATATTTTATTTGTTTTTTCCTTTAACTTGTCACTTCTCTCTGTCTGTAGTTAATTAGCACAGTTAAAACTTCAGTGTTGGGAAACTAACTAATCTGCTGCTGTTTCTCGTTGGCCTTAAACACGGTGCATTTGGGGTCGTATTTTAATCCTTTAACAAGCATGCTGAATCTTGTTTTCAGAAACAGGAAGCTCACAGAATAATCAGACATGCATTCTACTTATAAAAAGACACTTGGGAACCAGGATGTTGGTTTATTTCTCATGGCTGCTTCTGTGCCTTTCTCACAAAAGACATTTGGACTTTCACAGGAGGAAAATCAGAGTTGTAATTTAATAACATTAACAATGGTTCAGTTCCATAGTAGTGTCTCATTAAGCATTTCAAGTGAGCCAAATGAAATGCAATGACTTTTAAAAATGTTTCTCTGTGACTGGTAAAACAGCCTGTCTGACTATAAGGCCTGTGATTAAGGGTAGCTGCAGCAGTGGAGCATGTTTCTCAAATCTAAAGCCATCGGTGAGGTTGTTAATGAGTGGGAAACAAAATAAATCCACACATTGCATATGTTATGAAATGGTTATATTTTTACATTTTCTGAAAGTCATTCTGTTTCATTGTTTTATTCTCTAATATGTACTGATAAATGGTTTTATTGTTCCTTTCAAACATTTTACTATTATTATTTGGTTTATTTTTGTACTACTTGTTAGTTGCCCTCTGTTCTTGAGCTAGGCACAAACTAATTTAACTATACGTTCTTCTGTGTGAGATTGTATATGTGACCAATAAACATTTGATTTTAATTTGACCAATTCTTTAAGCTTGCTTTTTGAGGTAGCAGACACGTCGGTGACCATGATATAATTATATGCTTAGTTTGTACAAAACTTGAGCGTGTGCACTGTGCTTATCATATTCAGCTCCAGGCACCTGTGATCCAGAAATAGCCACAGAACATCACTGTTGAACCCACTTCAATTGAGTGGTGCATGTCCTCTTTTTTTGCCAGAGGTACAGGAGACCAAGAATGGAAACATGTTCTATTTATAGCCCCAATACATGCATGAGTCACACTGGCCGGGTCAAATATATAAAAACCTTCCTCCTAGTCAAGTTACAGAAACAAAAAATGCCAGCAGCACGTTCAGTACTGAGGTGACACTTTCAACGTCAGAGCAGAGTTAACTTTTCTGTTTAATGATAGATACTTTACAATCAGGAGACCTTCTGATGCTGCTGCAGTGGTTAGTGATATATATGTGCATGATGCAAATATGGGGACTGATTTTATTATTATTATTATTATTATTCAGTGTGTTTCTATTTAATATCTTATTTATACATTTAATGTTGTTTAAAATCTTATTCTTATCAAGAATGTTATATTTTTCACCAAATATAGCATTTTTTTAAATGTTAATTCATAGTTTATTTTCCTAATATAAAGCTTGTTGAGCTGCCTTTCTTCCATGAAAAGTGCTCTACATATAAAGTTTACTATTATTATTATTATTATTATTATTATTATTATTATTATTATTATTATTATTATCAGATCAACCAAAGGACTCCTGATGTTGACAGATGTTAGTTGATCTGATAATAGCTGATAGATCAACTGATAAACATATAGATCTGTCAGTCAATTAAGCTTTTACTTTTGCTGGTTGTTGTTTCCAGCCAAGTGCAATGGTGCTGTACCATACCACCACTTCCAAAACATGGTTTGTTCTGTAACTTTAGCTTGAAATATACCTAATATTTTAGTGATACAGTGGCAGATTTGTAGCATTAGCAGTATCATACATAGCCAGGTCATTAATGTAAATGAGTGGACAGGCAGCCTCTCTACACTGGACAATAACAACAAACAACTAAATTATTGATGTAATAATGTGTTTTCACTTTAATGTTGTAGCTGGTAAAGGAGGTTTTTGTGTACTATATGTACTGTCGAGTGGCTTGTTCATTTCACCAAGGGATCAATAAAGTGTTATAATGATAAATTATTTGTTGATTATATTTTGTATTATTAATCTAAATCTGAATTTTCAAAGTACCTAAAGCGGTCATATAAATGTACTGCAGTAAAAAGTACAACATTTACCTGTAGAAGTATAAAGAAGCACAAAAGAAAAAACTCAAGTACTAGTACAGTACTTGAGTAAATGTACTTTCCACCACTGCATTTACTTCATCATTTACCTGCTGACATCCTTTCCAGTGTTTCGAAACAGTCTACATGCAATGCCAGATATTAGCAACCTGACAGTTAGTAAATGTCCATCTAGCTAATTTAAATTACCAATCGGTCTACTAATAGGAGCTACTTTAGCAGCATGAAGAGCAGCAGCAAGCGGATAAACTGCTACCAACTGCTGCTAGCAGCTAACGTCAGTTAGCTAACGTTACATTAGCAGTCAGTGACAGATATCTCCCCACTACTGTTAAATATACTTACCACTCAGTGCAGAGGGGAATATAACAGTCCGACTCGACACCATTAGTGTTTTTGAAACAATACGTATATCGGTGCTGTTTAACAACAAAGCGTTAAGTCACTTTTAACGTTCACGGACATAGAGTAAATATAGTTCAACCAGCTAGCTAACAGCTAGCTAACAGCTGCGGTCTTCTTCTTCTTCTTTTTAATTGCAGTTGGTATTCAACGTTAAGGTGCAGTAGCGCCCCCAGAAGAAGAACCGGATTTACTACATCAGGAACTAAGAAATAATCTCACTACAAGGACCATTTATCAGTGGTGGGAAGTTACTAAAAACTCAAGTACTGTACTTAAGTACAATTTTGAGATACTTGTCATGCTACTTTTGACTCTACTTCACTACATTTCATAGGTATTAATCACCTTCCTCTTTAACCACTAGTATTTTGACTGTATAAAGAAGTTATGAGGCTAAACTTCAGCACCTTATACCTTCATCAAGCACCTTATTTACCTTACTATCAGTCAATAACCCCACTTATCTATTCCCACTATTCTGTCTTGTATGCATTTACTACCAAGATTTGATCAGTTAAACTTAAATAAGGAAAAGTAAAAAGAACATAGCTACCCCCTCTTTCCGCTGGATTTAGTGCCATTTGGTTTCATTTTTGTGTTGCCTTGAATTGTACAATTGAAATTCTTTAAATACATAGATACATTTTACGTATTTTCTTTATTGAATTATAAATAATTCTCTGGAAATATTGAGGATGCATAATATACAAACTTACATACCTGTTCAGGAAATATAAGAGGAATACGGAAATTGAATTGCAAAGGACCAAACTTATTTTCCCTTTGTCTTGACCTTGAGTGAAAATCAATACTTAATTAAAACGATACAAGAAACGTAAATGAATATTAATCAATAAAACTATTCCAAAGCCAAAAACTGACAGCTCTACTGTAACGACAAAACCTTTACTTTATTCAGTGAGTCTCCACTGAAGTTGAATTTCTTTCAGTGTAGGGGAGTTTATTTATTGAGGCCACTAATTTGTGATGCGTTCCTGTCTGGGTATAGGGTGAGAGAAGACCTCGAATGGTTTAGAGAAAATATGGGCACTAGGTGGATAGAAAACCTTAAACATGCCAGATATAACATACAGTATATAGTTCTCCTAATAATTATTTTCATTATCAATTAATCTGCCAATTATTTTTTTTATTAATTTGGTCCATCAGATGTCAGAAAAAAGTGTCCATCACAGTTTCTCAAAGTCCAAGATGATCTCTCTAAATGTCTTGATTTGTCACTCCAAAACCCAAAGATATTTAGTTTAATACTATATAAAAAAGAGAAAATTCTCACATTTGAGGCCGTTAACAGCATTTTCTGCCATTTTTGCATGAAAGATGTCACTGCTTCCCAAATTCCAGACTTCAACGGCAACAAGGGAAATGATCTTTTAATCACAAAACGAGAAACATATCCCTGATATTGAGGCCAGTTATTTGCTTGATCATTTAAAGCAGGTGAACTTGAATGTGAATCCCGACGGTTCTCTAGTAACAGATGAGTGACTACAAACTAATGGCAGTAGAAGACACTCGTTTGTAGTTCTCCCTGGCTGGTGCTTAAACAGCCAGCTTGGTTCAGACATCTCCGCTTAAGAGGAATACTTCACCCACAAAACTATGTATCTATCAATCACTCACCCAGTGTTACCTTTTATTTCCAAAATGATCTCCATTTTTGGATTCTTCGATCACAGTGGAGGCATGCGACAACAAACAAGTTTTCTTTACACGTTCAAGGTAACACAGGGTGAGTCATTGATATACAAATGATCAATTTGGGGGTGACGTGTTCCTTTAATGAATAGCAGACCAACTGTGTGGAGCCCCTACAGACTACTACGTATCATTTTTGCTAACATGTTCAAGTTCATAACTGTAGCTGAGCTTCCTAAAACCATAAACGCAACTCAGCCAGTTTTTAGAAAGTAATTTCTCCTCTGAACCAAGGTCATTTTTGTTCATGTGTAACTCCAGAGCAACCTCGCAGTCAGCTAATAATTACCTCTGCCAGATACGGCTGACTGGGCGCAAGGAACACATTTATCGGTGTTTACACAGCAAATAATTCTGTAAATGGAGTTTCTTCTGAGCCGCGTGTTTAGACACAAGTTAAACAAGTTGGCTTTGTTCTGTCTGACCCAAATATCACCCATTTAAATGAGGAACATTTTTGATTTAATACAGGAAAGCAATAACATGGCCTCTGTCACTATAAAAGGTAAAGCAACTTCAAACTGAAACAGGAGTGGAAAAACAAGGCCTGAGGTTTTCATCACTCCATAAAACATCAGTTTACCAACGTGAGCCATACAGCTGAATCAAATCATAACACAAAAGCATGGCTGCACATCTGCCAGTTGTTTTTAACTCAAACTGCGACAGGGAGGCCAAAGTGAACAAAGATCTGGGATGGCACAGTAAAAAGGTAAGGATCAGAAATGTAAGTGCAAAAAAAAAAAAAAAAAAAAAAAAAGTTTCTTTCTGCATAAAGGTTCCCCCAAAGACTATACAAATGTATTGTACATTATAACAAGTTAGATTACAGCTCAGGTTTTCTTATGTACAAGTCCATACATACATCTCTCCTTTAGCTCTTGCAGTCTGTACATCTTAGTTACAAAAAATACATGCCATTCTGACGCATCTATGGACATAGAAACAAGAAAAGTTCAATTAAAGGGAATTTAACAACAGAGCCTAAGTGTAGCAAGTAACTCTAGGTTCTGCGCTGTGCAGCAGAGACACCAGCTTTGTCTGTCAGAAACAAATAATGCACCCAAACTCAAACCTCAAATCAAAACGCAGACAACATGATGACTGTGCTCCTTGTGCCAGACTAAAACTGGAGCGAGAAAAATGATGGCTGATCAAATTTTTTTACAATATTGAAATGCATAAAAGAATGGGTATATTTATATGTGTACATGTGTGCGATGGAGAAGTGCTCAGTGGCGTCTCATTTTGACTTTGCGTCCTGAACTCTCCCGGTGTTTGTCGGAGTCTTGCCCACGTCTCCAGTAGTTCTCTGAGCCGGTGCTGTGACGACGCTGACGGGAGTGTGACGGGTGTCTGTTCTCCTCTTTATCCATCTCTAGTACCCTCGGCCTGGCGGAGGACAAAGATTTAGACGCCAAGTCAGAATAGCATCCTCAATTATCACCTGTCATTATTGCATTCTACATGACACCTGCTCAAAAGGAACACAAAGCAACGATGTTGATCTCAACTATCTCCTTTGCATGATTATCTCTTAGGGAATACTTCACCCCTAAAATAATCATTTGTATATTAATTACTCACCCCTTGTTAACTTGAATTCTTGAAGAAAACTTTTTCCTCACATGCCTCCACGGTAAACAAAGAATCCAAAAACAGAGAAAATGTTCGATGAATTGAGGTAAATTGGAGCCACATTTATTAACAACAGCAAAACTATATCTAAACATCCATTTACAAAACTCTCACACAACTTGTGCAGTATGATTGATCCAGTCTCACGCTCACTACTTCCCAAACACATGCATTATTGCTCAACTATTATTATTACATGTCCGGACGAGTAGCGCACCTGCCTAGCTTGAGACTGTTTTAGCAAAATCGCATGCGTTTGGGAAGTAGTGAGGACACGACTGGATAAATGAGACTTGGATTAGACTGCACAGTTGTGCGAGAGATTCTTTTTCGGGGGCTTTTCCCCTTTATTATTCAGTACAGCTGAAGATAGAAAGGAAAGGGGGAGGGGGGGGGAGTGGACGACATGCAGCAAAGGGCAGCAGACTGAGCGTCAGAACACGGGACGCCTGCGCTACACGGTGAGCTACCAGGCTGCATGTAAACAGGTGTTTTGATATAGTTTTGCCGTGGTTAAATCGCGACCCCAATTTACTTCAATTCATCAAGAATTTCAAGGTAACATGAGGTGAGTAATTGACAAACAAATTATCATTTTGTGGTTGAACTGTCCCTTTTTCAGACATGCCCTATGTAACATTACGGTCTTCATTCAGACATGACAGCACATTTACTGCAGCAAAGACGGCAGCGAGTTTAAAATGTTATGAAAGAGAGAAAGAAGAGGGCTGTCTGCTCTTTCACAGACTGCATTACTGATGGATTTTAAATTATTTTGCCTTTGAAGTCTTAATTAATGACCATTGTGGGCGTGAGGGACACTCGTCCCGCTTCTCACTGCGAATCCACTGATACAGTCTCACATCAATTTCATTATGTAACGTTATTAGAGAGTGAATTCTGCTAACTGTCCGACAGTGCACAAGCATTGGATGACAGGACGTTTAGTTGGGACGCTTTTTTAAATCATCAATCAATTGTATTCAGTCTAACTTGGTCGAGGCAGGGTGTCATTGTATTGCTGGGGGTCTGGGGTCAGTATGTCAATGTGTCTCAGTGAGGAGTGGAGGGGAGTGTTAGTTTGGAGAGGATGAAATATGGTCGAGGAAGTACGACTCAAGAAACTGATGCACGAGTTTGAAAATATATCAAAACGCCAAACCACAGCACAGTGGTTATGAGGTAATGAGGAAGGATTTTACTGCTTATCTTGCGCCTCAACAATCTCAAAGTAAACAGTGCCTGGACATATTGGATAGGCTAACGCAGCACTTTATCGGATGACGTTGCATGGCATTCCTGCAAAAGTTGTGTCTGGTTCAAAGCTGTGCCGGACAAAGCCAGGTTGGATTTTTAGTTGGTATCACTGACTGTCCTAAGGCCTCCTTCTGATCCGGTCTATCTTCTTAGTTATTAGGTTTATACAGTCTGGCAGGTTTCCCAGGGGTCTGTTTCAATTGGACCCTCTCGTGTGTCTGTGTGTATACCTGTGAGCAGCATCAGGCTGTGCTCTGCGATGATAGCGTTTGGCTTTCAGAGGTGCGGGTCTCTCTACAGGAGAAGAGCTTAAAGGGCTGTCCGTGTCGAGTCGAGGAGCATCAGGTCTGGTCCTGGCAAACAGAGGAGGGAGCAAGTAGAAACACAAGGATCAGAGCAACATTTCACACAGGATAATTACTTTTTTAAATGACAGTCTGATGACTTACTTTCTAAGGATGATCACTGCACGCCGCTCCTTGATGTCTTGGGGCCGGATGCAGTGGGTGATATCATCAGCAGCGTAGCCACTGAGAGTGAGAGAGACAGAGAGAGAGAGAGAGAGAGAGAGAGAGACAGAGACAGAGAGAGATGCTGTTTTAAAACAGTGGGCCTCCTGGGCTAGGCCTGTCACGATAATTACGTTATCAACGTACAATATATGGACATGACCTCGATAATTTTTACTTTGACGAGATATATATATATATATATATATATATATATATATATATATATATATATATATATATATATATATATATATTTCACGGCTCAGTTGTGGGAACATTTTTGGATTTAAGCCGAATGAGAGAAGTGTTGTTGTAAGTTAAAGCTTATACGTTATTACTTTTCACTTTGTTATCAAAGTTCCTAACCATTGAGAAAGACAGTGGCTCAGATCGTGTGGTGTTTTGATGTTACAGTGACTGTTATGAATGAAAATGCAGATCCACTATTGTGATTGCATTAAAGAAAGTTAACAAGTCAGATTTTAATGCACATGGTGGCGTGTTCTTCATACAATGAGTTTTCCTAAAATTTGATTTTCAGTATTGCAATATATTGAATTGTAACCTGTGACACGACATATCATGTCACCTGTCATATCGTCAGATTCTTGCCAATACACAGCACTAATTGTATTATTATTATTATTATTATGTCAGTGGTATAAAATGGTCTTAAAATTACAATAATATCGTTTATCGCAATTATTTCTGGGACAACATATCGTCCAAGTAGTTATAGTGACAGGCCTACACTTGGCAGTCACACAAAAAACAGTAATACAATCAATGCATGACAGCTACAAACACAGCCATAGTCACCTGAGCACTGTGACACTCCCTCTCCCCACAGGCAGGACGAACACCGGCTCCGACACCCGGATCGGTTTGAACTGGAAGCGGCAGCCGAAGCAGAGCGCGCTGTCACTGAAGAAGGACACTGAGACGATGGGCCGTGCAAAGATGTGCAGAGGATCCACATGTGACACAATGCAGCCCCCTGGTTGATAATCATTGATGACTGCACTGTTAACAAACCCTTCCGGCACCACTCCACTGGACACCAGGCGCTTGATCACTAGCTCGTCCACCCAGCTCGGGATCTCATCTACTTCTCCTTTGCGGTACAGCCTCTCCTGGCCCGGTCCGCGCTTCTCCAGCTGGGATCCATACGTGTACCCCTCCCCGAAGAAGTACTTGTTGCGGAGGGGCGCCCTGTCTACGGTATGCTCCCGGTAAAGTCCAGCCTCTCCTCTGGCAACCACGTCGTCGATCTTCCCCTCGATGAGGGCGCACTCCTCCGGGGTGAAGATGTTCTTCTGCAGGATGCTGCTTTTCACCCGGCCGGCCTCCTGCTCCCGGTTCTCCGCACAGTCGTCGCTGTGCTCGTATTCATCGTCGTCGGACTCTCGGACCTTGCGCTTTCGACCTTTTCCACTACTGCCGTTACTCGTCCCGTCCACGTATTTATTCTTGATCTCGTCTCTGTGTGGAGTCATGGATTTCAGCTTCTCCCTCAGGTCAGAGTATCCGCTGGCTGCCATGTCAGCCAATACAATATGACTGCTGTAGTGCGACGTGAGCGGCTAGCTAACAGTTAGCATGTATCAGCGCCGCATGTCAGCACTGTTTTAACTGACTGGGTAATATGAAGGGGCTGGATGTCAAAGGGAGTCTTTGATGGTGGCTGTAAGGGACAGCTCACTCTCACTCACAGCGGTGTCCAGCCCACAGAAGTACCTAGCATTAGCTGCTCCGCCGTCCTGTGTGCGCACTGAAGCAGCAGCCGGGTGTGAAACTTTATGATTCTTTAGATGATAATACAGGACGCTTACAACCTGTAAATAAACGCTGCGTCTATACTACAACACGCTCAGTCTGCAGAGGTTAACGATAGCTACCCGAGCTGCTTGGCTACCAGCTAAGTTAGCTGAAACTAGCCTGGCTTGGTCTGTCCGTCTGCGCCTGGAAATACTGACAAACCACGCAGCAACATTTCACATGTCACCTTTAAATTCCAAACCTCGGTGCTCCGGAGACGTTTCCTCTCAGGTTTTTAGTCCTGGGGTCCAGTGAAAACATTGGTACACACCACAAGTCTCGACCACGGTCAGTTTACGCCATCGTCTCTAAGAAAAAGGCTGAAAATAAACTCGTGTAACCTGCTACCGATTAGCGCATGCTCAGTGGCGAGCTGCCAGTTTGGGAAGGGAATGTCACGTGACCGGAGCGGAAGACACATAAATCCATTTTAGGAGCCTTGGTTTGCACGCGCAAGGCGACTGCTAATTTTGTCCCTCTACCCTGTTATTTACCTTCATAACGTTCACATTGTTCATTTCACGGTTGGTCTTTATTATAGAGTTGTTGGATGGATTAGTGAAAGGGCCCCAGAGGTCAGGGGTCCTGGACCAGAGCCTCTGTTTGAAGGGATTTTTAACATTTCTTATTGGAAATTCATTTAAACGACTAAGGAGACACAAAACGACCGTAAATAAGACTCAAGACACAAACAGCTACCAAGAGATGCAAGAAGAGAGAAGATGAAAAATGCCCACAAATAAATTCAGTAAGACCACAAAGAGAAAAAAGACCATAAATGTACTCAAAACAACTACAAAAAGACACCAAATAAACACAAAGATATTTAAAAAATACGCTACAAACAGACCATTTTCTCCAAATAAAAGAAATAAACAATGTATGTGTTTCTTTTGTATTTATTTAAAGGATGGTTTACTTGTTTATTTAACATTTTAAAGCAAACTAACACTGTTTAGGAAAAGGACATCACACCTTTCAGAAAATGTAATTTTTATCTTAATATTGTAATGAAAACATGTTTTACAGCAATGTACTGTATATGTCCATGACAGGGTGGACATATCTTATGGTTTATTCTCCAAATATTGGCCCAAAAGTATATTAAAAATAGTGTTGGAGCTCAGCTAATATGTAGTTCTACAGCTCGAGTGTGTACTCTTTATGATGAGACATAAATAGACCATCATGTGTGAGTATTGTGAGGGTTGAAAGGCAATCTGTGGTGATATTGACCTTTATTTACTTCATATTTACCTACTGTGAGGAGAAAGCAGTGCAAATATTGTTCATACGAGTTTTAGTGTAAATACGAATAGTAAAAAATATGTCTGTTATGTAAATATGGTGTTTTAAGTACGAATCTTTGATTTGTGCATTTACCATTTCATCCTGCAGATACAAACTCTCAGACATACTGTATGTAAAAAAGAAATGAGGTCTAACTGCTGTAAACTAACATGTATTAAAAAATATTTAATGTATTTATGATTTATATCTGAAATTATTGGTCAATTAATCAATGAGTTAATTGACCAAAAAATATTCAGCAACAATTCTGATCATTCTTTCATTTTAAATGAATTTGTCAGTTTTATATAATTAATATATACAAAACTTTTCAAGTTTCAGACTGTTGGTCAAACAAGACATTTTTAATTGTGATGGCCATGTTTTAGGACTTTTTGCAATCCCTTTTACTATTTTCTGACATTTAATATACCAAACAATCAATAAAAAAAATAATCTAGACATTAATTAATGATAAAAAAGTGCACATCACAATTTATCAAACTTTAAAATGGTTTTATTTTGATAAAACATTTTTTACAAAACAAGAACGTTGATGCATTAAAATTGGTCAATGCAACAATTGTTTACACTAACATCAAGTTTTACAGTAAACAGTAACAATAAAAAAATAAAAAACATGTTACATATCAGTTAAAAACGTTGCAATGACGAGACACAGCTCTGTGAAGCTTCTCACTGTTCAATAACAATTTCTGTACAATTCAAAACATCTTTAATGTTATCAATTAAAACTATGGTTGTAAATGCAATTATAAAGGTGTCAACATGAAGGAAACAATAACTAATATTGACTTTTCACTGTTTCCAGGATGCACTTTGTTCAGTTAATGACAACAATCAAGTAGAAGTGAGACTGACTTCAGGGTGCACTTATCAATTTCACATGTAATATTAATACACCTGAAGGCAAGAAGAGGTAGGCTCTTTATACCGGTCTGCATGTATGCGTGTGTTCATTCAGTGGTGGAAGAAGTACTCAGTGAAAGTACAAAAGTATACGCATCAAAATCCACTTAAAATACACAAAGTAAGTAAGAGTACTTATTATGGAGAATGGCAAATTTCAGGATGTTTATTATAGTATTGAATTATAATTATTAATGCATTAATGTGTATATCACTTTAATGTTGCAGCTGAGCTTATTTATTGTACTATATACTGTATACTGCTTGGTAGCTTGTGAATTTCACGAAAGGATCAATAAAGTCTTATATATATATATATATATATATATATATATATATATAATAAACTTAATTTTTTCATTGTTGATTATATTTTGTAATTAATCTGGATCTGCAAAGTAATAAAGTATCATAAAATTGAAATATTCAAGTAAAATAATAGTACCTCAAAATCGTACAGTACTTGAGTAATTAGTTACTTCCCACCACTGCATGTGTGTATAATGAAGCAAGCCTTATAACATGGTGATTTCGCTGGGTGGCAGCGTGAGTCTCCTCTCCCGCACAGACATCATGTTTTCCACCTGCATGGCGATGACTCGACACAATTCCAGGCCCTGTGGACAAACATGAGCACAGTAACAAAGCAACGCCACTGAACATAACATTAAAAGTGTCCTTTATGTGTGTTTGCATAATACCTGCTCCAGCTGCAGCTGAATGACCCGATGTGTGTTCACGTCCCCCAGGGTGAGGTCTACATACGGGTAACTCGATCCAGCAGTGGGCCTCTGGGTGCGGCTGGACTGCACCTCCTCCAGGGGGACCAATACCATCAGCTCCTGCACCACAGAGACCAAACATGACACACATATGTCTGCTGAAACTATATTACCAGTGGTGGAAGAAGTATTCAAATCTTAAGTAAAAGTAGTAATACCACAGTGTAAAAATACTCAGTTACTGCACGGTACTCTACTTCTTGGCTCATGTTTCGGTCACGATGAGCTGAGTCATACACATTTTTTGACAATCGTGAGTGTGTGTGGTTCCTTACATGTGTATTTTTGTGCAGGAAGTGGAAGCCATGTTGATTGACAGCAACAATACAGGGGGCGTAGAAGGTGGTGGAGCTGCTGCTGTGGATGTAGAAGAACGAGGAGCCGAACATGGGGAATGCACTGATCAGCCCTGCATGCACAGAGACACAGAATTCAACGAGTGAGTGCACATTGTCACATGGAGGCATCACATGAAATGGACAAAAAATGACTTTATTAAAAGCACATTTCACAGATTTTAAACATCAAGTTTACTTAATTCATCATGAGGAGTCTGACTCCGCCTGCGAGAAGGAGCGAGTCTGAACAGAATTACTCTGGTGAATTTGCTTATTCTGTCTCTCAACATTATGTTAAAGCAACAGGAGATCTTACCCAGAAACTGTGCTCTGGCCTGGTGCGGGTTGAGGCTCTGCACCTGCTGCATGTGCTGCGTCACCATGGTAACCCACTGCTGGGGTGGCTGCTTCTTGAACAGAGGTGCGGCGATGTACTCCGATAGTTCATGTCTGGAGGAGAGAAGAAGATAAACAGGAGTCTGCTCCACTCAGTGATTTCTCAACATTTCTCAGGATGGTTTTACTCAGTGAGCTGTTTCTGTTCTGCTGTCAGCTCAGTGTGTGTGTGTGTGTGTGTGTGTGTGTGTGTGTGTGTGTGTGTGTGTGTGTGTGTGTGTGTGTGTGTGTGTCAGTGATAACAGCAGTAAGAGTTATTGCAGTTGAGAAAAATATAGTGTCAGACACTTTAAACACCAAAACTACCGACTGCACTGTATTATCTCTTCAACAATGAGTTTCTAAAACCAAACCTACAGTGTACCAAGTTTGACTGGCAGGACAGGGATACGATTATGGGATGGAAGAAAATAGCTACGTTTCAGATCAAGTTTTCACATAACTATATTTATTTGTCTACATTTGTGTGTGTATATATATATATATATATATATATATATATATATATATATATATAATTTTACCTGCCTTGTTTGGTTTTCTTTTCTTTTGTAAAGCACTAAATAACATTGTTATGACAAGTGTTATATAATTACATTCTTACAAT
The DNA here is from genome assembly GCF_900634415.1 of Cottoperca gobio. Lineage (NCBI taxonomy): Eukaryota > Metazoa > Chordata > Actinopteri > Perciformes > Bovichtidae > Cottoperca > Cottoperca gobio. Next base: position 7,553,630 of record NC_041355.1, on the reverse strand, counting down.
TCTTTTTTTATATTATTGAAATGATTTATTATTATTTTTATTATTTCTTCCTCTTTTTTTAATACCGGCTGTTTTTGTGTTTTAGACCTAATTTATTTATTGTATCTTATTTGATTTATTTGTGAGTATTCATCTGTAAGCGTTTTGGACCTTGTGAAGGAAACAATAAAATCACATTTGAAAAAAACAAACAAAACAAAGAGTTTCTTCCCGTACGGCTGTTGAACATCGGTGCTAAATGGAAAATGTAGAAAAGCATCCATTGCAGCTTCAGTGCTGCAGTATTGTAACTAACTATGAGTTGTTATGCTGTCAGCATTACACATAAATAATACAATATACAACATTTAACAACAACACGCATCTCCGGCAAATGTGCTGAAACAGAGGCACTGATTTTAAACTGCATTTTGTGGAGAAATTCATGCAAATATCACTTTTACATTTTGGTCATGTTAAATGTTAAAATGAAATTGGATTGGTGTTAATAGGGAAATAGGAAAGATCAAATCCATCCCGAGATAATGGATAAAAAGTGTGAATATTTACTTAGAAAGTGAGAATAATTGCTTTAAATGCAATTACAATAGTCTGCAGGCTAAAGGGAAGTGAAAAAAGACAAATGGAAAGAACTGCTGGAGCAAAATGACAAGCGTGGTGTCGACGGTATTAAAACACGATGGGCTAAATGGCTGTGCCGTGTAAAATGAAACCTTTGAGCAAATAGATAAAATTTGGTGTGTGAATGTTTAATATCCTGCACTGTGTGAATGTATTCATGCTAATTCTCTCTGTGCTCCTCTGTATTAACGTTGCACTATTTTATTCTCCTTTATGATTAAAGTTTGTTCTGCTGCTCCATCAACTGTAACAATAAGATGAATTGGGGGTCATGAACCCAGCAGTGATATGATTAATAAAGATAATAAAAATAAAGTTTCCTTACATGCTGGGGATGAAGATGATGTCTTTGGCTCTGTGCTGCAAAGCTGCCAGTTTGCATAACTGGTGGAACTGTTGATCGCTCACTTTTCCATGTGGAAGAACATTTAGCAGGCCTTTACGGTAATCTGGCAGGATCTGAGTACACACACAAACACAGTTACATAGACGCACGTAGGTAACCTGTACTGTATGTATGTGAACATCACCTGTCGTACCTGGTTATAGTGCATGGTGACACAGAGCTCATTCTCAAACTTCAGCGGTTGAGTCCAGATGACTCGTCTGAACCAGAAGCTGTAGTTGGTGTCGACTAACTCGGCCTCTGTCGCAACATCCAGGATGTACTCGTGTTTGTTGAGAGGTCGCACATTCTGACCTGAACACACACAGAATGCAAATAGTCCTGTGTGAGTGCTTTCAGCACTGAACATTTGAGATAAGACTGAAGCAGCAGGAGCGTTGTGCAAAGGAATATGAGAAAGCAACAAGTTCCTTTTGAAAGGGTGAGAAGAAGTTATATTATGTCACGTCAGGAACTATGTCTTTATTAACTAATGGGATGTAAGTGTTTGACAATTTGTGCATCATGTTTTTAATAAACATCTATTTCGATAAAACATGTGCAAATGAAAGGCATATTAACATCTTAGTGGATAATAAAGAGGAGAGATGTGTACAAGACTGTTATTGGCAGAGACTCAGTGTTGTGCTATCGGAAATGAAAAGGTGATATCGAGTCACCTCTCGTTATTTTGCCGTGACAGCCCGATAAGGACTCGTGAACATGAATGACTTTCTCTCACAGCTAGAAACCAGAGGACAGTCTGATATGTGAGCTGTGAGTGACTCCGCTTCACTGACAGTGACGATTGACTTTGTGCACTAATAAAACGTTTAGTGTGTGTGTGGGAGAGAGAAGCAGACGTCTGTGGTCAAACCTCTGTTGGTGACTAAAAATATGGCATATTCTTCCATAGCCTCCAGTTTGTGTAAACCCATCTCATAACACAGCTCTTCAATCACCTCCAGGGCAACCTGGAAAACATGACAATATCAACACACACACACACACACACACACACACACACACACACACACACACACACACACACAGACACACGAGTATATCAAAGCCGTCTCCTCATAGACTCTAGTGCTGCTGAACTGCTAACAGTGGCTGAATACTTACAGAACATGTTTTGATTTTCACGTGACGTTCAATGCCTCCAGGAAAGAGAAACAGCTGACGTTTGGAACTACGTCCCGCCTGAGAAAGAACAAACACACACTCACATAGTATATATTGTACATACACTGGACGTTTTGGACTATGGCTGATTCTTTCAGGACCTTAACACACAGAAACCTACATATACTGTATAGTGGGGAAGGGTAATCATATTTATTCCTCCTATATGGGGAAGTAATGTAACAATTCAGTTACAATTTTCTAGCTTATATTTTTTGAATATTTAGCTAATGTAAAACAATGCGTTATATGTACTGTAATTGTAAACAATATCTTTATATGTAACAAATACGTTTTTAATGTTAACGTTAACGTTAATCTTAATATATTAATGGAAATGTTGAATCTAATTCTAAATATTGAATCCAAATGTAAATGTTGAATTTAAATATAAATATTAATTTGAATCTAAATGTTAAATTTAAATATAAATGTTGAATTTAAATATAAATATTAATTTGAATCTAAATGTTAATATTTACATTAAACATGTTTCGACATATAAAGCTATTGTTTCCAATTACATATACAATTGTGTTTTAAATACATTTCCATCTCAAATGTGAGGAACGTGAGCTTAATATTGAAAATATATCCGCTAGAAAGGCAGATAAATAAAGGGATGCACTAACCATCACAGCCTTCAGCTCCATGCTGTTGGGAGGAGCGAAGCGGCCGCCGTACTGAAACGTCTTCTTCAGGTTCTGCTCACATGCTTTAGCGATGCCTAACGCATTGAAAGAACACATTACATGCTGGTGGCGTTGGTATCGTGCACAGCAGAAATACACTTTGTGATGTGTTTGTGTGTGTGTTTCTCACCCTGGTACAGCGCCCCGGCGCTGCGAGAAGCCTGCTGCAGGTTCTTCAGCAGGAAGGGCTTGAGGACTTCAGAGCAGCGATGGAAAGCGGTCAGGATGTACATCAGCCTCCAGCCTCGTTGGCAACTATCTCTGTACAACACAAGGGTGCACAGACACATTAAGGATTACAGGCTCGGAGAAGAAAGAGGAGCGTGGTGTGTGGGTTGGTTTGTTGTGTGTATGTTGCTTATGTGGGAAATCAGACTCACGGTTTGGAGCTGGTGTTAGCCGTAAGCTGTTTGAGGAGTTGGCAGTAAGCCTCATCCCTCATCAAGGTGAACTCTCCTATGAGCTGAGAGGAGGACACGCAGCAGGGTTATCACCATAAAATAAAACTGAAACTAAAACGGAAATAAGCACAATATCTTTTAAGAAACACTAAACTGAAACTATTGCTTGGTTGAAAACTAATACAAATAGAATAAAAATTAACACAAATTAATTTCAGTGTTAGTTGTTTTAGCTAGAGTTAGTATATCACAACAGCATGAATTTCTGTCAACTCTGGTGACATGACTTGAGATTCCAGAAGATGGCGCTATGCTGCAATTGCTTCACAATTAATCCCTCGTTGTTGTAGCCCGAGAAAGAAAACACTGTGTGTTTTTACCTTGAGGAAAGTATTGACCACTTCCTGTTCTGTTGATCCCCTTGACGGAGAGTCACCCATGAAACGCATCACCGCTACACAAACACACACGCAGGTCAACAAATGTTATGTCTCTAATAGCAACATTTTGTAGAGAAATCCAGCACTTGAGTAAGTAAAATCTGATAGAAGAACGTCTCATTTTAACAGAGGATGAATCGGAGTGCAGGTGTAATAAGAGCTTACACAGGAAGAGATCAGCTGCCACTCTGTTCATGGCCGGGTCCGTAAACTCTATCAGAGACTCAGTCAGAGGAGTCTGCAAGGGAGAAAATCATACAGGAAAAAGTGTAATATTGACAACTCAATACAGCAAAAAAACCACATAAGAGTTATTAGAAGATAGAGATGCTTTAAGTTATAGCGAGAAGAAAGGCACCTTGGAGAACTTGATCATTTCAGTGGGTTCTCTGGAGTCTCTGTTTTTGTTTTTGTTCTTCAGGGAACCTCTGAGAACACAAACCGGTCACAAAAGGCAGCATTTAGATTTAAACAGTGTCGGAATCAGTCATTTATTTATCACAAGTAAAAGTCCTGCATTAGAAATGTAATTCAATACAAGTACACAAGTATTACCAACAAAATATATTTCAATATACTCATTTTGCAGAT